>NC_030387.2:40845462-41445462 GCF_001625215.2 Daucus carota subsp. sativus | reverse complement strand
CTCCTAGCCATTACCTATTTTTAAGTAACCTCTAGCCATTACCTATTCAATATCTATGAATAAAATATTCATCAGCTCTCTCCTTCTTTCTTTGTCTTTTCTCTCCTTTTCACATTCGCTCTCTCAAATTTATTATTAAAATAATTATAGGGGGGCCAAATATAGGGATTGCTATTGGAGAAGATTACCTAAATCACTAAGACTCGCTAAGATTTATTATTTTATAATTAATAGGTAATGAGATAGGTAACCTATTGGACTTGCTCTAACACACAAACTGCAAGTATACAAAGTGCACTTTCCTCCATATATAATCACTATACACGGATATAACCTCACCAAGAACACCTTCATATTTTAAAGTAATAACCAAAAACACTAGGACTAAAACAAATGTATAAAAGAAGAAAATATAAGGAGCCTCTGTGAAAACAAGGACCCATATGTTTATAGTGGAAAATAATGATTCAATACAAGCAACAAACTGTATAAATGAAGGAGCGTAACTAGGGGGAAGACATACCCCAAGCAACAGTGCACTCCTCACTGGTTGCACTAGCCTGATTAGCTTGGCATTCAATGCCTAATTCAACACAAATACAGACGGAGCATAAGAAGATTGTGGTATATAAATTAGACTAGTGAGCTTCATACGGCAACATAAAGATGCAAAATAAACCTAATTATATAAAAAGGTAAACATAATGAACATTGAACAACAAAAAGGAATATACATAATACATATAATGATAGATGTCAAATATACAGATATGAGGGAGTACTCACAGAGATCCATGATATGATTCCTGCAGATAGCACAGTTATCAACAACGATATCTGCAAACAACACCGATTTAAGTCATAATAATCAATTAAAGGCGTGCGAATTGAGAGGGGGAGAGAGAGAGAGAGAGAGAGAGAGACCCCAAGCCCAGAGAGAGACGGCGTTCCACTTCTTGATATCGAAGCGCTTTGATGCTGCTGCTTTCTTTGAAGATGACGACGAGGATGAAGGCTGTCCCACCACAACGCCACCTGCTTCTCCGGCGGATGCCATTACTAAACTCTTTCTGCTGCTGCTGCGACTTATTCGCTTCGTATACCCAAGGACTGACAGTTACAGGTAGTGTTTTAGCTTGTCACGTAAAAGTAATGTGAATCAAGGGTATTTATATTGCAGCAGCCAGGCCCAATTTCCCGTCCATACAGGCTACCGCTACGCTATCTTTTATATGTATGGATCATCTATTTGGGCCCAAGCCCCATTCCCCAAACCTCTCTTATGCACCTATGACATATCTGATCCCAACAAATATATCAACAAATAATTTTTATTTTTCTTTGAAATATTAATAAAATTTGTTGAGCGAAAGAAACTCAGGACGTATAACGTGTTTTTAGTAAAAAATATTCCAACATATCACAGATGGTGTGTACAAATCATGATTGATGGGCAACAACCAAACGTAATAATATAACTTGGCGGTTTAAATTTAAACTCTTATCTTAATTTTAGAAAATTATTTTGAAAGACGAATTAAGTAAATTATTGGTGAAGTAGAGGTGATGGCTTCAAACAAATTTATTGACGTACATGTGATTTGTGCACTTATCAAACATATAACTTTTGTCCCTCTCTCGTTTGTTTACAATTACTATTTTGGGATGTCCCTCTCATTTCTTTACTATAAATAGTAAGTTTTTCTCATCATTACACCCACTATCTCATATTTAACAATAAAAAGTACTATTACACCCACTACTTTCCTCCACTATCTCAAAACTATTACTCCCTCCGTTTAAAATTAGATGTCCACTTTAAAAAAATCACACGGTTTAAGAAAAGTGATTGTTCACAAATTAATTGCATTAAATGATCAAAATATGTGGAGTGAGATTGATTTAGGAAATATAAATAAGAGATATGTGAAGTAGAATTGACTTTGGAAACATGATTTTGCATTGAAAGTTTAAGTTGACAAGTAATTTGAAACAAATTTTTTTCTCAAAAGTGGACATGTAAATTGAAACGGATGGAGTATTAAATATTGATAGGTCCCACCACTTTACCCATTTTTCATCTAACTTTACTCATTTATTATTATACATTGTCTTGGTCTCCGTGTCCCCCTCCAATATAAACAATTGAGGGGGACGGAGGGAGTATAACTTTTGTCCTTCTCGACCTCCTCCTTACTCTAATCCCACGCAGAATGTGATTCAGCGGTCTATTACATTATTTAAGAATGAAATAATTAATTTAAAATCTTTATACCAATAGAGACTTGCGAACAACAATCTAATAAACAAACATGGCATCATTGACATCACAAACAGTTTATACTGGGGACAGCGACCACAAATAATAGGAGGCATAGATTGAAGAATATTGTCATATTTTTCCGGCTTAATATTTTCTTGTTTTGTGAATCAAATGTTGGGTACAATAATTTGAAAATATACAGTTCCCACTTCACAAGGATTTTTTTTTTTTAATTTAGTCCTTAGAGCATCTCCAATAGACTCTTAGAATCACTCTTAAATATAATATAAATTATTAGCTCTTAGCAATTTAGTGTACATGTACTTCAACAATGTTCTTTATATCCACTTTTTATTTATTTTTATATTATTAAAAGTACATTGAACTCATAAAAAGACAAAAGAAAGTGGAAAGAAAGAGAGTAAGTGGAACAAACTTATAATAAAATATTAGTTAAGAGCTATCTAGGGGCTCCTACAATTGAGGAGAGAGAAGATACTCTTAAGCTTTTAAAGAGCCTCTAAGAGTCTCTTGGAGCTCAAAATTTGGCATGACTCTTTATTTTTTAATTTAAGAGCTCAAATAAAGAGTTTATTGGAGATGCTCTTAATAAATGTGTAAAATGTGAGCCGGAGAAAGCTGCTGCCAATCAACAGTGTTCTGAACTCAATGTTTTTTTTTGTAAGGATGTTCTGAACTCAATGATTAGTCGGAATTAAAAGTTGATTATTCATCCCGTCTCAACGGGACATATACGTTCATTATTTACACGTATATTAAAACTTCTATGAAGTATAGTTTTAAAATATTTTTCAATTTTATTTTTTTTGAATAAAAATATAAATATCATAATTTTATTCAAAAAAAGGAAATTTTTAAAAAAAGTATAAAACTATATTTTAAGGAAATCTTAAAATACGTGTCAAAAAGTAATGTGAAATTGACGGAGTGAGTGATCGACAAGTTGCTCGATTGCGTATGTGATTAAATTAGCATTCGATCGGGACTTGCTACTGAAGTTATATTTTCACGATAACTGATACTCCCTCTGCATCGTGGACGTATGATGAGTAGCACAAAAAGTTAAAATGAATAGGAAACGAAAATAGACACTCGACAAGTGACAGAAGTGAAGTGAGTCATGCAGAGTGAAACGAGGAAGTGGAAATGACGGTTAACAAAGTCACGCAGGACACAATGGGAAGGACGAAAGGTATATAAGCTTATTAAACACATGTTTTGAAATGGTGGAGAATGGGTCTTTTTGGATGAAGGAACGTGCAATTAAGCGTTAAGAAAAGTGGAGAGAGCATAGGAGTATAAAACATACTCCTTCCGTCCATGAAAGAAGTGGAAAGGAATAGAATGGCCAACTTTTCAAGGTCACGTAGCTTTGTTTGCTCCTCTTTACTCATTTAGTTATGTGGGTATGGTCCCCTTCCCATTTTGCATTTCCACCCACTACTTTTACGCCCATTTCACTTTGATTGTGCTACTTAACATTTCGTTTTTATACTTTGAGTATAAAACATGAAAATATATAATATACTATAATTGTTAAATTAGCTCTACACATAATGTATAAGTAGAGAAAAAGTTGAGTTAAATGAGCTCCCCACTCATTTTGTTAATTTAAGTGGACTGCACGGGACTTTAAGCCCACCAACTAGAAGTGTTCGCAGTAAATGTGGTGCGTTTTTTTTTTAAATCACTAACCAAACAATACATGAGTTTGATTGAACTCGGGTTGGTTGAATATTTAAATCATAACCACACTAGCATAAAAATCGTGTAAATCACATCACAAAAATGCGTTCTAGAATTATGCGATTTGCACTTTTAAGAGTAAATATACTTTTTTTTTTTACTTTTAACATTCGTTTTTAAAAGTTCTCAACTCTCTCTCCAAATCCTTAGTCATCATTAAATATTTAAGAGGGTTTTCATCGGTTTTCACCAGTGTAAAGTGCAAAGAAAAATATATAAAGTAACGTGGAAGAAAAGAAAAATGAGTAAAATGGGGTGTCATTAATATATAAATGATGGACTGCGAAAAATATATTAAAACGACGACTGAGATTAATTTTATTATTATATAATAAATTATTATTTTTAAAAAATTAACCAGTATGATCTTAAAAATGAAAATATAAATAAATGATATAGAGGTAGATGAGAAAAATGTATCAAAACCAAAATATAAAAGAAAAATATTTTAAATTCTTGTATTGATATGATGTAATAACTCTAAAAAACTTCACACAAATTAAAATATCCCTCACATTATCCGATAGAGCCCCTCTGTTGGATTAAAAAGCAAAAACGAGGGATTAAAAAGCCATGAATTCAATATTTTCTGCAAATATATAGGGGCCGTTTGAGTTAACTTAAAAAAAAGTGACTTCTTGCTTAAATTAAAGAATTGGAGTAGAAGTGAGAAGTAAATAAGTTAATAAAACGTTTGGAAAAGAAGTGGAAGCTGTGAAAGATAAGCTAACATTCTCAGCTTTTTAAAAATATTTCTACTTATTTACACAAATAGGTCAAAAGAAGCAGAAGCCAAAAACAACTTCTGATTCTACGAAACAAACAGACCTATAATCATCGCCTCATCAGTGATAAATATTCCGTAGAAAATTTGAAAAGAATTTGATGTGAGATGGACGGTAGTAATATGATGAGAATTATGCAATCAGTGGTATGTTGACTAATGTAGGAAAGAAACAAGTGGCAAACGAAAGGGTCACATCAGTGAGATTCCAGGGTGGATTATGTGGTGAAAGACTAAACTTTGCATCTCTGAAATGTGACTAATGTCAACATATATCACCTTAAATTACACATGCGTTCACAGCTCTTTCTTTATGCATCATTTTTGAAAGCCCTCAATCCGATATTTCCATTCTCATTGTTTTGCTTTATAATTCTTATTTGGGTGTAAAAACAAGTCTAAATCTTGTTAATAAGCTTTAAAGTTCCAATATAATAAATTAATAATATATAATAAAGTAGACTCCAACACTATTTATTTATTCCACTGATTCTCTAAGTCATTGATATATTTCTTTCATTCTCTATTTGACGTACCATTCTCTATTTCATTTTTGAAATAATAATATTTATTTTCTTTTTTCTAACCCAATAATTTCATTTACCATATTTTGTTTCTCACCATTTTACAAGTCTCACTCATTATTTCAAATATATTATTATTTTAATAATAATAAAAGAATAATTTTACATATTTTATATAATTATCCGTGACACTTTTTAATCACTTTTAATTAATAATGTGATATTACTTAGCAAACTAAAAAAACCAGTAATGTGATATGACTGGAGATGTTTACAGTGATTAAATATTATAAATTAGTTTGGGGCGCTTTTGTGTAATGATAGAGCTAGATTATAATTAAATTAAGATTGTTATCAAGATTCAAGATTAAAATTTACTAAGAAAAAAGATTCAAGATTAAAAAAAGAAGTTTAAACGGAATGAATCACAGTTTTACTTTGATTGGCCAATAGAAACAACGTCCAACTTCGATTGGATCAGTTGGAGACCATGATAAAATTTTATGCTTTTTATTACAAAATCAGTGCGCCTTTCTAAAGTGAACCTCCGGTTATCCGAAACGGATCTGTCGTATCAATAAAGAATTTGTCTACTTTAATCGATTTTTATGGGTTGCATAAAAACAATTTTAAATAAAATCTGAATTAAGAAAAAAAAATCTTTATTGACTCTAGATTTTTTTTATAAGAAAATAAATCCAAATCTCTTATGAGATGGTTTAGAAAATAAAAAAATGATATATTCTCAGGGAGGGGTACGACTTATTGACAGAAAAAAGTGATATGAACTACTCCCTTCGTTCCTTTTTACGCGTTCATTTTGATTTTTTACAAGGTTAATTAGTTATATTTTGACTGATATTTATATATATTATATAATTGAGAAAAATAATAAAAATTATATCATTAGAAGGTTACTTTGATCTATTTTAATATGCAACTTTTAGATTTTAAAAATAATGAATAAATTATTTATAATATTTAACTAAAAATTGGGGAATTTGATTTTTAAAAAACCAAAATAAACATATAAAAGAGCACGGAAAATATATCAAACTAACTAATTATCATCATTTCTCTCAAAAAAATAAAACAAAAATCGTCATCGGTCATCTCCGGAGGTTCATGCAATTTTATCTCAGTTTGACCAGTTGAACTTAATCCCCTGACCATGAAAACTCTAATACTAACAATGATAATAGATTTTTGGCGGGTTAAATAACATTTTCATCACTCAACTGACACCCAACTTGCAAGTGAGTCATCGAACTCAAAAAACTTTCAAACGAATCATTAAACTCATTACAACTTTCAATCCGGTCACTAAACATTTACAAATTTTCACGGCCGTTGAGTCTCCTTTGACTTTAACAGGATCTGTTAAATTGTTATGTGAAAAGATCCAAATAAGCAACAACATCAGCAGATATCCAAATACCTTGACCAGATCCACGCCATTAAATCAGGTGACAAAACCCGCAAACCATCAAGTTCTAAACAATCATCTCTCTTCTAAACATATCATCAAACAAGTTAAATGCATAATCTCATTTATTGCCTTACCATCCCGATCACAACGAGTCAAACACCCTCATAATCTCTTTAATAATACTATCATCAAGTATCGTACTTCTCTTCTCTTGCAACATAGAAGTCTTTGTCGATTCTTTAACCGAGATTTTTGTGGCCGTGGGATCGGTCTTCATGATCTCAAGCTTCTTGCAGGCTTTGTCGATAGTTAATTTGAATGTTTTGTAGCTAGAAAATTGTATATTGGATTAAGACCCACAAGATAGCTTTACATAGGATGGTTGTACGTACAGATTCAAGGCCATCCATTTGGGTGCATGAAGATGATGATGGTGTAGATGTGTATTAATTAATTTTAGTTTATTCTATGTTGTTAATTAGGAAAAGTGTTCATGTATAGATAATTGGGTTATGGGTCGGGTGAAAATACATAACTGATGTGTACATGCCACTTGTACCGATTCGGACAACTCATCCTACCGACTCATCATTCCGTCAAGTTTTTAACGTCACTAACGACAAGTGACCTAATTGAAAATTTTAAAGAGTTTAGTTATTTAACTGAAAGTTTTTTCAGTTGGATGACCCAATTGCAAGTTCGTAGTCATTTGAATGACTAAACTGCCATTTAACCCGATTTTTGGCTAAAACTTGTACACGCTCAATTAGAGCTGTTAAATGGAAAATTTCGGATATAAATATGTTTATATCTATATCTAAATCTTCAATTGTCGAATTTAAATATGAATAATATATGTTTTATTTCGGATATGAATAATATTTGTTCTTATTGAAATGCGGATATTTCAGATAGATGTCAGATTTTTATATGGTCCTACCGTATTGACAATGATTTTAGTATAATTTTTTACAACTAAACTCAGTAATATTTTTATATGTGTATAAAGTATTTGTATAATTATATAAAATTTGTATAAATAAATTATTTAATACATATACACACGCTGCAATCTAATAAAATAAAATTTTAACTATATATTATTATATATTATATAATTTAAATATCATATATCCATTTTTTTCTCGAAATGAAATGCGAATTTCTCGGGATGCATATTAAATTTTTTGAATTTTTTTTACATCCCTTCCCTACACTCACCTATGCTCAGTTTATGGATAATTCTTGAATAAGTACAACCAACCTTTGTTAACTATGTATTCTTTTTGTTCCTTTTATTTATTTATAGGTTTTTTCACACTGCTCGACACGCATTTTAAAAAACATATAAAACATAATTTTATAACTTATTTTTAAAAAATTTCTTTTTTATATAAAAATTTAAACATCAAATTTTTATTAAAAAAAATCAAAATAATTTATCAATGTTTACAAGAGCATTAAAATGCGTACCGAGCCCCAATCCCCCAATGTAAACAAACGAGGAGGTGTAGGGAGTATAAATTACAAGTTTTAAGAATCAGAAAACACATACACGTATGGTGGGTTCCGAATGTGTAACCGGCAAGACTGGGTTAATGTCGCCGAAAACAGCTCAAGGCTGAGAGTCATAGGACGTAATGTCAGCTTAAGACTAAAATGTGAACGAGAAGATTATGTGAAAAGTAAATGCATGGAATGTACGACTTGAACTAATATGTTTGATTTTGACAAAACAAGGTCGTTATTCTAAGTACGCAGTCGGAGTTATGTATGGCATGTTTCCAGGATTCAAATACCTGCAGTCCGCCTCGTGATCTCGTTATATTCTCTTTTAATATCTTGAATTTTTGAATAATTGATCATTTAACATGATATCATATCTCAATTTCAAACTCACGTGTATGTTTTGAAAATGGATGTTGTATTTCGTGATATCATATTTTAGACTCATGTGTATGTTTTAAAGATAGGTGTCAGTATTTCATTTTCAATTTATAAATAATCGACTGAAAGAAATGTTAAAATATAATATGATTATGAAGAATTTTCTTTCCAAAATTTCGAGATTTTGGAACTGAAAGTCACTCAACGTTGTCCGATTCTCTCTTTTCACTAACAATACTCCGCTCTCGGAATGTAACTCTTTCATACGCATTTTCAATCATCTACGTGCCTTGTGCAAAGCGGTATAGTTAAGGATCAAGCTTCAGTTGTGGTTGATTACCTAACCATTTTTTTATTTACCGGACTAATCCGACCTTCCCAATACTACTGTATCCTTTTTGGTTTTGCAGCCTTGTTTCTCGAAATATATGGATGGCCCATCGCTTTCATGATAATTTCGGGTCATAACTGGAGTTGGTTTCATAAATGAATTATTTTTGATCATCTTAAAATTATTTTGAAGTTATATGAAATCAAGTCATTCAAGTTGAAGAGTATCGAAGAGTATCAAGTTAAAATTAGAATTATGATAATTTCGAATCACTTTATCATTTTCGAGTCACTTTGAATTTTATATTCAATAAACCAGATTGTAAATTTTATGATGAAAGGGTGTCACTGTTTTATATGAGATTTTCCTTTAATATCTAGTTATCGAACTAGTAACTCGGTCCCATGAAGTTGTATACACATGAGACACAAATGAAATACAAAAATTAAGATAAAATGTAATTTAGCGGAGAAATATAAGAATAATGGGTAAAATGACAAGACCAACTAATATTTAATGCATGAAGTGAGTATAATTAGTGAAAAAGTGTAAAGAAAGTGGATAAGATGATGAGACCAATTAATATTTAATATATATACTAGGTGTAGCGGATTAAATTTTATATTATATAATATTTTATTATTTTAAAATATATATATAATTGAATTGAACATCTCGAAAAAAATTGTATGGAAATGAATCTGAGAGAGAAGGAGTTACTTTCACGGTTTCATCACAGCAGTATAGCAGATTTAAGTGCTTGACTTGTTGATCACGCTGATTAGGCTTAATACCGGATACCCTGCATCCTGGTCCTGGTCAATTGCCTTATTTTCTTCTGCCCAGTGCCCAGCATAACCATATTTATTTTTTACGTGCCCAACCAGAGAGACCAATTCATTACTAGTATTTTTTCTTATTAAACAACAATGTGTGAGTATATTTCTTTTCTCGCTAACAACCCGTCTCCGCTTTTTAATTGATGCATGCTAGCTAGCTGTGTGTTGTTTGCACATACCAATACCACCACTAAAATACGAGCTTCTACATCTTTCAATAGGATTTTTATTGATAGAGGTATGCTAATTTTTTATATATAAATTAAACTTAATAGTGGTGCTGTTTGTAGCTATATGTTTAAGTCATCGATTTTAATCAATTGATTAATCACTAAAGATGTTTCGTTGATTCGATATCGAAAATGCTTACTAATCAATATGTTTATCCCTTAAGCTAATATAAAAATTAAATTAATTAATTATTATAACATTATTTTAATCAATGATTTTCATTATCCGTATAAAAATATAAGATCAGCTGTTCAGTTTCAATTTTTATTTCTAAAATTAAGTATGTGGAATTAAGTTTTGATTTTTGATTATCCTATTAATTATGTAAGATTGTTAATTAATTTCAATATTTAATTATCATCTAAAACCCGTCATTCCTTAATTTTACCCAAAATCCAATGCAACAAGCTTAACAAACATTAGGATGTGTGTGTTTAGGACGGCCTCATGTTGCAACCCCAACAACTCTTTCCGACCAAAATATAGTAAAAACTAATACAGCTGCCACTTCATATTTTCATATCTTTTTCTTCTGTTTTGAAGGTTCCAACATATTTACGCCTTCCCGGTCCTACATTAAAATCTACCACGACGTCATCCTCTTAGATTTTAAAAAGTGTTATGGCCGGATCATTTCCAAGACCCTCTTTACAAATTATTCCCTCTTATTCATTATATAAGTCGGTTTATTTTTTACACCTAATTTTAGATATTTTGAGTCTTTTGACTATATAGTAAATATTAGACTTAATCACAGACTTGCCATAAGATCGCCTTAGTTATAACTTTTTTGCACCAAAATAACTAAGCTTTAATAATAGACACCCGGATGACTCATGTTTAAATTATAAATTATTTTTCTAATGAATTAATGATTAGTTATGTAAAATATTCATGTCGAATGATGTTTAAGAAAATATGTTAAAAAGATATATTGTCAGAAAATTAGTTTATGTAAATTTTCAATACAAGTTAAGTCATGTTTCGAAAATATGTTATATATTATATATATTTTATATGTGTTGGAAAACTTTTTTTTATAAATTTTTAATTATTTTTAACATGAAATAATTATATAATTATTGTATAATCATGGGTCGGGTTCCACATAGAACCGCTTAAACTTAGAACCTTAGAACCACATTAATAGTCATTAAATGAAAATAACCTAAATGAGTTTTAAATTAGTACATATTTAAATATACATGTATTCTATTAATGCACATTTTTAATTTTAATGAAACTAACCATATTTAATCATTCTAACAAAAAAATTTATTTGATCTTTAATGTATATATCTCATGTGATAAAATGATATATACATACAAATTAATTTATATACTGCTGCAGAATCGTGATATATGAATAAATCGAATATATCTATTATGATTTTATAATGCTATTATCTACATATACTGCAACAGAACTCCAACATACGATAAGCTGGAGTGTGTATGTTTTGATTTTATTTATTATTATTTTATGTACTGCAGCAGAATCTCTTGTTTTGTAATATTATATGAGTTATAGATATGTACTGCAACAGAAATCTCGTCTCTTTTATAATATTATATGAGCAAGAAATGTACTGTAGCAGAATATCGTGTTTTGTAATATATGAGCTCGATATGTACTGCAGCACAATATCGTGTTTTGTAATGTTATATTTACTGCAGCAAAAACTCGTGTTTTGTAATATCATATTATTAAAATTGATTGAAAATCACATGTTGTAGGTTTGATTTGCATGCATATATATTAATTAATTGTTATTGTAAGTAAGTAAATAATCAATGATTATTATGATTTGTAATAATGATCTATTTGTAAGATAAGGTATCTTAAATAACATCTAGTTTTAATTTATATTTATATAGCTAGGTAGATCACACGACCATTAAATTCATATTCATCCGAGGGATGTTTGTGGTCCTAAGTTCTAATCATAATATTGGTTCTAATTTGAACCTTACCCGTATAATCATAAAATTTATAATTTTAAAGTACCTATTTATATAATATAGTATATATGTGTGTATTAAAATGTATAACTTAAATATGTTTTAGAATATAAGAAACTTTGACTTCATTATATACACTCTTACTTTTTAGAAATATATAAACAATATTGTGTTGTTGTTAATTTTTAGCCCGTTATATTTGTCATTTGAATATTCAATAGAATAATTAAATATTGCTGATAAAAATGTGATTGATACTAATAAGAATAAAAAAAAAAAAGGAATACTGTGTAAATATGAGAAGTACAAACTTATAAATATAAATTGAAAAGAAAATGACTTTCACAAATCGAGGTATTGAGATCTAATTTAGAATGTTAAGAATGCAAAAAAAAAGTTAAAATTAAACATCAATCCAGAATTAGAGAAGACAAAAATATAAAGTAATCCCAAATTAGAAAAGATTTGACAAAATATTATTATAATGCTCGTAATCAAATCCGAACCTAAGTTGGTGGCTAAAAATAAAACCAAACTTAACATTAGTAACTAAAAGCAAAAATAAATAAGTTGAGTGGTAAGTTTCTAAAAACGCTATAAGTTGAGTGGCAAAAAAATCTATTTTCCTTTTAAAATATATTCAAAATGAAACGGAAAAATATTTTCCATATAATTCTTACCCACCGAGCATAGCGTAAAGAAGTCCACGTCCACAACGCAGGACATTTAAACAGGGGCAAAGACGTAAATAAAGCAAAAAAAAGCTCACTTTCTCACAGGCTTCCTCCGTTGAACGTGTTTATTCACAACTCGGTTTGACCCATATACCCAAAGCCGCAAAAGCGCTCGTCAAATAAGAAATATAAAAAGGACACATTCAAAACATCACAATTCTACAAAATAAAACATATTTTACATAATTATTTACTCGCAAGTAGAAGATTTAAACGTGTTGGCCGGTGATATCATTTCATTCCTGCATCTATATATACAGGATCTCATCCTCATAGTTGTTGCACACTTGATAAATATATAGCACATCCTCCTCCTCCTCCATTCTTACTACTACATTTCTTCACCAAGCCATTAAATTAATTTATAATTAGAAGAAGAGGAAAAAGGCTTGGTTGAAATGGCACTTGCTAAAGAAATCATGGGATTTTCTGTCCTGGAGAAATCTTCATTTGTCACCTCATCAAACATTGTTTTGTTTAATAATAATTTCAGACAGAGAACTAAGAATCATAGGTTCTGTGCTACCCCAGTTGTTGTGTGTTGTTCTGACAACAAGAGGTTTCAGAGGACCACTCCTTCCGCTGCTGTTACTGATAATCTGGTCAGGGTGGCTCCTGAAAAGGCTGTCAGATTCAAGGTCAGAGCTGTGATTACGGTCAGAAACAAAACTAAGGAGGATTTTAAGGAGACTCTTGTCAGACATGTTGATTCTTTTGCTGACAAGTTTGGAAGAAATGTGGTGCTGCAGCTTGTCAGCACTCAAGTTGATCTCAGTAAGTGCTTTCTTTTCTTGCTCTTCTGGGTTTTCCAGAATTGTTTTGATTTTTCAAATTAATTGTTTTTCTGGCCAATTCATTCAGTTTTAGCACATGGGTCATTTCCAGAATTTGATTCTGATGAGCAAAAAGTTGTCTCTTTTGGTCTTCAAGTTGGGTTTTCTTGGGAATTGTGATTGATTTTGGATGTTTGTTTTTGTGTTAATGTTGCAGGAACTGGAACACCAAAGAAAAGTAAAGAAACTGTATTGAGGGATTGGTCTGAAAAGTCAAATGTGAAAGAAGAGAGAGTGAATTACACAGCAGACTTTGTGGTGGACTCAAATTTTGGAGTGCCAGGGGCAATTACAGTGATTAACAAGCACCACCAGGAGTTCTTTATGGAGAGTATCACCATTGAAGGATTTGCATGCGGTCCGGTTCATTTCCCTTGCAGTTCCTGGGTTCAATCAACCACTGATCTTCCTGGGAAACGAATATTCTTTTCGAATCAGGTAATTTTACTTTACCTTTGCTATAACTGCAGATTATTACTAAACTTTTGTTTAATGTTGGCGCATCATTATTTTATGTTTTTGCATACTTGTAAGACTTGTTCAAATAGTTGACAGTCAAATTTGGATCATTCAATTCAATAATCAGCCATGAGTTCTTGATAAATTGGTAAAGTCAATCCATATATTTTAAAGCACTAGGCTTTTATAATGGCACAACTTGGTAGAATTAAACCATTCAGGCCAACCGGTTTTGAACTTTTCGTGATTGTTCGACCCTTTTTGAGTTTTAAATGATATGAAAGTTCTCCCTTCCGGTTGTGGAAATTTAATCATTACAAGATCATATAAGAGATTCTCTTCTTTTTCCTTCATTTTTTTTTTCTTTTTTTGTGTGCGTGCACAAGTATGTGTGTGTGGTGACTGGTGATAATATCTTCTTCTTGTGAATGGAAGAGAATCATTCAGCATCTTAGTCAATGGGGTATGAACAGGGCAACTTAGAATTAGGATGGCTTTTCTTAGTGTGTAAACATTGTTACGCAGACATCCAACCATAAGGACAGCTAAGTTGCAAATTGAGCATTAAATCATAGTAGACGATGCTTTAGTATGGACCCGTTGATGGTATAGCTAATAAAATATCGGGAATTTCCAGCATTGCTGTAGTTTCAAGGACCATGTGTGTAGCAGTATACCAGCAATTATACAATATCCATTTTTATTCTGTGAACAATTATGATTAATTTTTCCAACTTCTGAATGAACAGCCATATTTGCCAAGTGAGACGCCAGCAGGGCTGAGAGCATTGAGGCAAAAAGAACTGAGGGATTTGCGGGGTGATGGCAAAGGCGTTAGAAAATTGTCAGACAGGATATATGATTATGACGTGTATAATGATTTGGGAAATCCTGATAAAGGAATTGACTTTGTTAGGCCATCACTTGGAGGTGAAAAATGCCCATATCCACGACGGTGTCGCACTGGACGCCTTCCTTCCAATAGTGGTAAGTGGCAATAACTAACAACGTTGTTGAACTCACTGACACTTACTAAAATTTGTAAAGATGCTTAAATAATTCTACGGAATAGAGATAATGTTCCTACTATGGGTATTATCATACATTCTAGGTTTCTTAGTTTCTTTAGTGCAGAAATTATGTACTTAAGCCTAAAGGTTTATCTATGTGTACTACATTGTTTAATTAAGCTTTTTCAAAATTTTGTTTCTTGATACAGATGATCATGCAGAGAGTAGAGTGGAGAAGCCATTGCCCATGTACGTGCCACGAGATGAACAGTTTGAGGAGTGTAAAGCCAATACATTCTCATTTAGTAGGCTTAAGGGCATGCTTCACAACTTGCTGCCAGCTATAACAGCAAAGTTCTCACCAAAGAACCCTGACTTCAAGGGGTTCGAACAGATTGACAGCCTCTACAGCGAAGGTCTTCCCCTCAATCTAGGAACACAAGATAAATTTTTGGAGAAGTTTCCTATGATGAAGGGATCAAGGCAAGCCAATCTTCTGAAATATGACATTCCCATGATAACTTCACGTAAGCATCAGTGACCTTATCATCTTTATATAACTTAGTAAGTCGGCAATTGATCTAACAACACCCTAGGCTTACTAGAATGATGACTTGAAAGGTTTCCTCCATTAACATGAAATTGACATAGATTTGCTTTATAACAGTATAACACCAGTGCTAGAATTAAATGTCTCCACTGTCAATAACTTATCAATATCTTTTTCAGAGGATAAATTTGCATGGATGAGGGATGACGAATTTGCTAGGCAAGCAATAGCAGGGGTTAACCCTGTTGCCATCGAAGGACTTACATCTTTTCCACCAGTGAGCAAACTTGACCCCGAGCTTCATGGTCCTCAAGAGTCTGCTCTTAAAGAAGAACATATTATTGGCCATCTTAACGGCATGACAGTACAAGAGGTAATTAACAATCTACCTAGATCTTCATATTTTTAAGATTAATTATTCACATAAACTGTTAGGTTCTTGTCTTTGTCTTGTGAAGATTCCTCCAAAAGTTTATGGACTAAAGTAGTCCTAAATTCCTCCTAACGAGTAACTAACTAATCTATTTATGGTGATTTTACACAGGCTTTGGAGGGAAATAAACTTTTTATTGTGGACTACCATGACATTTACCTACCATTTCTTGACAAAATAAATGCCATTGATGGTCGTGCAACATATGCAACTCGCACCATCTTTTTCTCAACTCCTTCAGGCACTCTCAAGCCCATTGCTATTGAGCTTAGCTTGCCTGGTCCTAGTTCCAGGGCAAAACGAGTGTTCACACCTCCAGTAGATGCCACTACTAACTGGCTGTGGCAGCTTGCAAAAGCACATGTGTGTTCCAATGATGCCGGAGCGCATCAACTCGTATATCACTGGTGAGCATTAACAATCTCTTTACATTCCTTGCTATTTTTTGTCCCCTCCCACCTATGAGGCCTTTTACTAAACTGGCCTCTCAATACACAGGCTGCGTACACATGCATGCACTGAGCCATTTATCATTGCGGCGCATAGGCAACTGAGTTCAATGCACCCTATATATAAGCTTCTTGACCCACACATGAGGTACACCCTCGAGATCAATGCTCTAGCTCGCCAGAATCTGATCAATGCTGATGGTGTTATTGAGGCATGCTTCACCCCTGGTCGTTACTGCATGGAGATCAGTGCTGCTGCCTATAAGAATTGGCGCTTTGATCTAGAAGGACTACCTGCTGACCTCATCCGAAGGTAAACTCTTGCAAACAGACCACAATTACTCAATAGCAACCGTTAGCCCTCAGTGAAGCCTGCTAAATAAAGCATGTGCACCATTTTGAAATAAAAAAATGTGCACACGTTATGTTAAGTGTTAAAGATAAAATTTCAAGTATTTTACATCTTGCTAGTCTAACGAACCATGTGTAAATTGCCAGGGGTATGGCAGTACCGGACTCCACACAGCCGCATGGTGTGAAACTCCTACTTGATGACTACCCATATGCTGCTGATGGACTTCTAATCTGGGACGCTATCAATAACTGGGTACGCACCTATGTGAATCATTACTACACAGACTCAAACACAGTCTGCAACGACAGAGAGCTCCAGGCCTGGTATGCAGAATCAATTAATGTGGGGCATGCTGATGTGCGCAACGAAAGCTGGTGGCCTCGATTAGCCACCAGTGATGATCTCACTTCCATACTCACCACCATAATCTGGCTTGCATCTGCACAGCATGCTGCCCTGAACTTTGGTCAGTATCCTTATGGAGGTTATGTTCCTAACCGGCCACCACTGATGCGGCGTTTAGTCCCTGATGAAAATGATCCAGAATACGTCAACTTTCTCTCTGATCCTCAGAAATATTTCCTTGCTTCTATACCAAGTATGCTACAGTCAACGAAGTACATGGCTGTAGTGGACACATTGTCAACGCACTCGGCAGATGAAGAGTACATTGGGGAGAGAAGTAACCCCTCTATCTGGTCTGGAGATGCAGAAATCGTGGAGGCATTCTACGAGTTCTCAGCCAAGATCGGACATATAGAGAAAGAAATCGAGGAAAGAAACCGCGATCCAAAACTCAAAAACCGGTGTGGTGCTGGAGTGTTACCATACGAACTACTGGCACCAAGTTCTGGTCCTGGAGCAACATGCAGGGGTATTCCTAATAGTGTAACTATATAGAAGGTTAAATCAGGTGGAAAATTTAATTTTGTAGCAGTCCTATAAAAGCTAGATGTGGGATGGCACTAGTTGTCAAGTATAAGTGTGTTGGGTGTATATAGAATACAAGTATAAAAAAGTTGAATTGGACATGTCCTGCACCTGCAATGCATAGAAAGTGGTGGCTTAATACAGGAAACACCTTTATGTATAGAATGTTCAACTTGGTAGGGGAATTGTTATATAAGAAATTCTTTGATTTTACATCTGAACTTGTTAATGATCAAGAAATGCAATAAACCGAGAAACCAGATCCAGCCTTCATTTTATCCTAGCTTATATGCAAATGCTTGGAGCTGAAATCTCTAATCATCCAGAAGCTTGCTAGGCATTTCTCCTGTTGATCACTACATCTGGGAAATGTTATGCTGCATCACTTTACAACTAAATATCTAAACATGTAGTATGCGGCTTATAATAGGCTACAGCTGTAAAACCCTCAATATTATGTCAATAACTTTAATGCATTATGCAAGCTGTTGTGTATCAGTATTAGGAGAATGCATAAATATGCAACTTCTAAGGCCAAAGGGGCAAAAAAAAAACTGAAATTTGTAAAAGTAGATACCAATATAAACGAGTACTACTCATTTTATCCATAATACTTGAGAGATGAGCAGAAGGAAGAAAATTCCGCCTCATCAATTCACACTTGACAACTACCCATTGCGGACACTTGAGAAATT
This sequence comes from Daucus carota subsp. sativus, assembly GCF_001625215.2. Classification (NCBI taxonomy): domain Eukaryota; kingdom Viridiplantae; phylum Streptophyta; class Magnoliopsida; order Apiales; family Apiaceae; genus Daucus; species Daucus carota. The sequence continues at coordinate 41,426,997 of NC_030387.2, read as the reverse complement.
AAATTACACATCGCCTAATATGTCACACTTAGAAGGAATAGGTTCTCGTCACACTTTCAACTGAATTCCTAAAAATCGAAAAGACAGCATCTGTACATCTTTTTCCTAGCCTTCCCTAACTGTGATTTCTTTCTCTTGATGCAATGGCAGTTCATAAGCATTTCTATGTGTTGTATAAAGAGCTGTATCAGAGTACACAGCCCGAGATTTTGATGATTTTGTCAGACGCCTTGCTCGGTGTCCTTCCTTCTTCATGGAGCTTTTCTTCACAATTTTACACGTCTTTGCTCCGTCTTCTTGCATTCTCATGCTCAAGTCTTTGTCATTTTGCGATCTTTCTCCATCTGTTGAAACAGTATACACAAAAAAATCAACCGGGATGTCCTTCAAGTCCAAGAGGGGCTCCAGTGTCTTGACCACATGAGTCATCGTCGGCCTTGACTTGGAATGGTGGCTCAGACATTGATAGGCCAGTGCAGCGGCCTTCTTAGCTCCTTCTTTTGAGTACTGCCCTTCCAGTCTCGGGTCCATTATCCGGTCTAGTTTCTTGGGATCCCTCAGAAATGGCTTGGCCCAATCAGTCAGCCTCTTCTCCCTACTTGGTCGACTCTTGTCTATAGCTCGTCGTCCTGTTAATATTTCTAGCAACACGACTCCATAGCAGAACACATCGCTCTTCGTGCTCAAATGTCCTAATGTTTAAGAATCAAGTATATATTAACATCAATGTCTCCTCATATTGCATGATAAATCAAATTACAGAAAGAGTGAATGCGGAGTTTAAAATAGATACCTGTGGTGATATATTCAGGGGCAGCATAGCCTTCGGTTCCCATTACACTTGTTGTGACATGGGCATCAACGCCTTGAGGACCATCCATGGCCAGCCCAAAATCAGAGACCTTAGCACTGTAATCCTGCCAATTTTTATATAAAAAAGCGAGTGAGTATTTGTTTCTAAATAATTTTATATAATTTCTCCTTCATAATCTTATTTAGTAGGCAGCATTACAACCTGAAGGTATATACAACAGATGAAGAAGAACTTACAGAGTCTAATAGAATGTTGGAAGCCTTGAAATCACGATAGATGATAGGAGGCTCTTGGCAGTGGAGAAAAGCAAGGCCTTTTGCGGCATCCACTGCAATCTTCAATCTTGTCAACCATGGCAGTGAAACAGAGTACTCTGCAGATCAAACACGATCATCAGTAAAATCTTTAATATTTCTCTTTTTTGTGTGTGATCAGAGTGTTAATGACCAATCAAGTCCATAGAATGGTGTATACGTACTGCTAAACAGTTGATTGTCGAGATTTCCTCTGGCAATATATTCATACACAAGAAGCCGATGCTCATCTTCACAACAATAACCAATCAACTTCACCAGATGGGGATGTGTTAATTGCCCAAGAAATATCACTTCCGCCTGCAAGTCCGAATGTAGGAACATATAATATTTTTAAAAAAATATAGCATTTATTTAAAAGCTTATCAACTCCATGCAAGTAGGATTTTACGTCGAACAAACTAGAAAACGATGTTAAAAAATGTAAAATGCTCACCAGCCATTCCCTGCAGCCTTGCCTACCTTCCAGATCCAATCTCTTAACAGCCACAGGTTGAGCTTCCAATCCAGGCCTAAGCTTGTCATCAATAAAGCCCTTATAAACTGGTCCGAACCCCCCTTCCCCAACAAAATTACTCGAACAAAAATTATGAGTAATCAGCTCAAGCTCCGCGAGAGTAAAGATATGAAGACTGAGGCCAATGACAGAGTTAGAAAGGTCACTGATCAAAGAAAACGACGAGCTCTGGTAACTTATATCCGAAAGTGACAGCCTCTTGGACAAACTCTCCTTCAAATCCTTCTTCTTGGTCTCCTCGCATTTGTTATTAAGCTTGAAACACCCGGGGAGAACACTCCTCCATATGTTCTTGAGAACCATCTTGCTTAGCTTGTGTAATAACTTTAAACCTTAAAGTTGGTGATCAAACTTCTGGGCTGTCAAGTCTCTATAAATACACACTTGTCTGTGGAGCTGTGTTTTCCATTTGGAGATCTGTTGAGCATCATGAAAATCTTGTACAAGTAAACGAAAGTTTTGCTCAGTGGATTTCTCTATCCGTTTTGCAACTTTTGTATAACTTTCCCATTGAAACTTGAGTCTGCAGTTGGATTGACTTTGAATATGTAAAAAAAACAAACTAGAAAAGAAATACTCCACGGTGATTCTCTGTTTAAGCTGCAGAGATAAGATTTCTTGTGAAAGTTACCCAAAGACCATACCAAGATTTTTCAATAAAATTTGGTGCAGTTCCACATACCATACCCATATATATTTCAACATTCATATTTTCAATTTACGTTTATTACAAGTAAATTAATTCCAATCATCATTTACTACTGTAATATCGAGTAAATAAAAAGGGATCTTTTTAAAAATACCCATCTGTAAAATTATTTTTTTAAAAATACTACCATCTTTTTCATTGTTTTTAAAAATACCTTTTCATAAAAAAAAAATTCAAAAATACGATTTGCAACTTTTGCAACCTCATTTGCAACCTTGGACGGCGCAGCCGTAAAAGTTGCAAATGAGTTTGCAAAAGTTGCAAATGAGGTTGCAAAAGTTGCAAATAAAAATGGAAAGTTGCAACTGTTGCAACTACAATTGCAACTAGTTCAACTGAAAACTGTAAGTTGCAAAAGTTGCAAATGAGGTTGCAAATGAAGTTGCAACTGCAGTTGCAACTTTGCAACTGCAGTTGCAACTTCATTTGCAACCTCAGTTGCAACTAAATGCAACTGAAAATTATATATAGTTGTAAATGAGGTTGCAAAAGTTGCAAATGAGGTTGCAACTGCAGTTGCAACTTTTGCAATTTCATTTGCAACCTCAGTTGCAACTAAATGCAACTGAAAACTGCAAGTAACAAAGATGTATGGTGTGCCCCTGGCGGGGCCATTAGATTACAATAGAATCAACTAAATGCAACCATATGCAATTGAATACAACCATATGCAACCATATATGCAATTACAAATCCTGATTTCAAGTTCTAGTTTTCAAATGTCATTTTCGGAATCGATATATATATATATATATATATATATATATATATATATATATATATATATATATATATATATATATATATATATATGAAGTTGCATATGAAGTTGCAAAAGAGGTTGCAACACGGCTGGCGCCGCCTGTAGTTGCAAATGAGGTTGCAAAAGTTGCAAACAGTATTTTTGAAAAAAAAATTTTATGAAAAGATATTTTTAAAAATAATTCTGGAAGGTAGTATTTTTGAAAATAATAAAAGAAAAGGTAGGTAGTTTTGTAGATTTCCCAAATAAAAACGGGTTGTGTCGAATGAAACATGTGGCTATAATATAATTAATTATTATTATATAATATTTTAGCTAACTAATTTACATAATAGGATTGCGGATGCCAAGAGAAAAGTGACACAGAAATTCTGCATTTCTATTCATGCTCCTGGTTTGTTTGTTTATTTCAGGAAGAAAGTAACGAAAATAAGTGAAATTTTAATCCCCAAATTTTTATTCCAGAAATGGAAAGAAAATTAAAATAGATAAATGGATTTAAAGTCAAAAAAAAAAAATTAACATGCCCATGCTTACTAAATTTTCAAAGAATTTCATTACGCAGATGAAATTGTATTTTGAACATGAATTCAATAATTTCCTTAGCGTTTAATAAAAGGAGTTTCATCCTAGTCTTTTGAACTCGAGAGTTGGTGAAAATTATTACTTTAATATTTCATTTCACTTGCTTTCCCTCGTATTCCTATCATCCATTTTTTTTCCTTAATAAACTCGGAAACGGGTCTATCGTTTTTATTTAGTTTCCGTCCCAAATAACTAGTTTTTGATTGCACTTGTTAGAAAAGGTGTAATCAACGGTCTCCTGTTGTGAATGTTGAATAGAAGTTGTGAGACAGAATAGTAAAAATGCAGGAGGATATATTCAACCAAATTATGATTGGTTTAAAAAGCATATAATATCCACTGGGAAGGGAAGTCTGAGACAAGTCTTATCATACATTTTAGCACTGGTCTTCTGTCTTTCTCTTTGGCTCACGCCCATTATTCCCCGACTCGTGCTGCTTTCATTTGCTTCATTGCTTGCTTACCCCGCTCAGCCCAATGTTGAACACTGACCCGATTCAGGATTCAAAAAAAAAATTGGATCAAAATAAATATACTACCAAGATTTTCTTTAATCAAACAGGTGGACACATGGGTTAAAAGCTATTCACTGCTTCTGCTTCTGCCTGCACTAGTTACCTTGGTGTCAAATCATAAATTAAATACTTTAGTGCTGGTTAATACGAGATTATAAAAGATTGGGAATTTCGTAATTTCAAAACCGGATCATATAATTCTAACATGAACTAGGCATTCAGTCAGTACATACCTAGAAGCATTTTTTGAATGATTCATTCTTTTTTGATTGTTTATGTAACACTAAATCATAAATATACACGACTCATGTGTCTCCTCCATGGCTCTTCTAGATACATGTCATCAATAAGGTGAATAGGTGATAGCAAATCCTGAGTCCAAACCTAATAGTACTATGATAGACTGGAACTGGAAGATATGAACCCCAATTTCAAAACAATTAATGCAGTGTACATAAAAATACAAATACTTGAATTTGCTCCAATTCCACATAACAATTGAATTTCTTGTATACTGTATAAGCTTAGTTTCTGATTTTTGATGTTAATTGGATAGAGACACCCCATCTGAAACTAGTGCGCGAAAGCCAACAACCAATACGTACAACAAAGGCAAGGATAATGACGAGATTAGTAGTAGTAACATATTACAGCTGGTTACTTTGGATAAAGAAACCAAGCCAAGGATTATGAGGAGATTAAAACCCAGAGATTAAACAAACATTTCTTGTTTCATACGGGCGATGTAACGTACAAGTGCTCGAGTATTCTCGATGACCAAGCTGGTTGAATACATTGTGAAATATTGAAATTTCCATATTTTGATTTTGTTTTTTCTTCAATCATCATTAGATTAGATTATGGTGGTTACCACCAGGTTTCTAAAAGCCCAACCAGCCTTCCAACAAAGAAATTAAGAGGCCCGATTAGGTGAAACAATTGACTCCAATCTGTCGGCGTCAGAATAAAGCCAAAGTCCACATATAAGGCCCGGGTTGCTACCACTACCAGTATGAAACTTGAATGATAGCCCGGCAGCAGCACTTGCCACTTGGCATAAACACCATATTACTATATGTGAAACGCTTGATTATGATTCACCTTTTCATTTTCTTGTTTCAAATGATAACACCTTGAATCACTTTTGGATTAACAGAAAACAAGTCAATTCAATACTACGTCAGGGAGGCCAATAACAGGCTCACCTTTTTCTCGCTCGTGAAAGGCATGAAGACAGAACCGAACCACTTGTTCCCTCCGCACTTTTGGAATCAAAATCACACATATCTGTAATCTATAAATCTATGAATAAAACTGAATGGCTTTGATTTTCTTAAATATTAATAATTAACTTTACGGATGTAAATTACTTACACACATCCAAGGAACCACAGCCAATCAAAGGAAAATCCAAAACTTCTGATATAGACATTCTGTCATTCTTGCTAGAAACACAACATTCTTCCTAACCAAGACAACATTAATATTGCTCATGCTCCAGAAAACCATTTCATGTGTTGCACGTCATATTCAAGTTACTGCTTCCGCAAATATACACCTGCTACAGCAATTATATATAAATTAGTACAAATAGATGAAGGAATTCTTAATAACCGTATTTTATATTACTCTCTAAGTTGATATAATAATCCTAAATTTTAGTTCAGTAGATTATATGACCAGACAAAAAATTATCTACGACCACAAACAATAATTAACTTTGAAACCTGTACAAACAGATCGAAATCAATATTGATAAGTCACCATATGTTTGTTTTTTTGTGGACATTTAGATCAAAGAGGTGTTTACCTCTCAATGCCATAAGATCTTTGGGAAAAGTTATATACAGATACGATACCTGCAATGTGCAAGGAAATATAATTATCCGTAAGAGAGTTATTAAGTTCTAAATTCTTTCTGCTGCATGCAAAAGTACAAACCTTCCGTGCGCAAAACTGTTTCAATATTACAGAACATCATCATCCCACAATTCTAAAATTTGACCAAATGGCTCAGATATGCCAACGCTATCTGAAAACAAGACTTCCATTTTGCTCTTGTCTCAAGTTTTCTATGAATAGTTGATAGAATGACTTCAATGATTTTATATCCCCCTGTCAATATAAATTAGAACAACAAATTTTAGCATCCAATGGAGATGAATATATGAAAGTTGCTATAGACAAGCCAAGCTCTCAAGGAAATGTATAACATATACAACAATAAAGAAAGTAGCCTAAAACATTAGAGGCCCAGGTAAATGGCGACGAAGATGGGCTCTAAATTTCTAGCTTGCAAAGTCATATGCCAATGTTGGTATGTTGGTAATAAGCTGCCCTCAAAATATACAGAACTTGGTATCTTGACTTGCTTCAAATATCACTACACGTTTTAATTTCTAAAAGGGGAAGAAAATTTTGCCTGGATCCCATTATTCCCATGACAAGATCTAATTTACCACATATTATATATCATAAGGCAAAGGTCTAAATCTTACCTGAATCTTTTGGCAATACTGTTCTGCCAGAGCTTGGGGGCAATGTGCAGCCGGGAAACCTTTTGATACAAGATGAGTAAGGAAGTCATTGCCAAATTTTTCATACATGACCTTCTGAGCCACTACAATTTCTCCTAGTAAGACAAGCTGTCATAAAATCATGGAAAAAAGTCAGACCAGGAGCAATTTGGTAGAAAACAGCATGACGAATAAAAATCCTTAATAAGTAACTTTAATTTTTACGGATATATAATAAGCAACTATCTATTTAGATAGTCGCCTCACATAGATCCTAAGGGAGCTAACAGTGAGTCAGTGAGAAGTATGCAAAGCAACCAGAAAAGCAGCTAACCCAAAATTAATTCACCTCTTACCATAGCCCTGCTATCTGCAACTCCTAGTTTTTATATTTAGCCTTGGAGAAGGATGCAGTTCTAATACAATACTGGGTTTGGAACTCAGAACAATGAAAAGGCTACGAAGGATAGCAGACTAATTAATCCTTCAATATATGGAGTCCTTAGACATTCATACTGCATAGTATTTTAACGATAAATTGCCGAAGATTCAAATGTAAGGAAAACTATCATCAACATATCAGATGATTAGCCTGCATGCCACTTACAAATTATATATGTATATAAAACCAAGAACTGTTAATCATAGACTTACAGTGTTTGCATCACGAAAATCGAAGGACTTGTCAAGCACACTGTACAAACAACAATTCGTTGCGAAAGCCTCGATTACAAAAATTTGGAAACCAGGCACCTGAAATTGCGTTGACCTTGCTACCTTAGTAAACCAAATGCTGAAAATTTTATCCACTACAGAGTTTGAAAGGGTAAATTACCTTCTCTTCTCCAAAGCGCTTGGAACACCAATCCTTGATCAGTCTAGTAATTATTTGTACGCATGCCTAAATGAAAGGGAACAAAACATTAATAAACTGAAGCCACGATTGTTTGCGTCTGTTTATGTGCATATATAAATAATGACTGGACTTCCAAAGCACTGGAAATTTAAGGTGAAATTCGCATATTGTTGACAAATTTCAAATTTAGAGTACAACTGACCTTCCTAATGAGAGTGTCTTTGTGATGACATGAAGTGTGCAATAGCAATTGCATCATCGGATCCAAGTATCCTCTACTTTTTGGGGCAAGGAACACTGCGGACAGATCATGTGTTGCTATGACATGAAGAAATGTATACACCGTGCGCTGGAGCTCTTGCAGTTCACGAATTTCCTAAAAATAAATTTCTTCTTTACATTAATATATAACAAGTAGAAAATGTTAACCAAAAATGATGAAATAAACATATTTAAAGCAAGCACCATCAATAACTCGCTCTGTTAGGGGAATTGATGTGTTTTCGATACATAAACACATTTGGAGCAAAATAAAAATCAAATTAGTTTTGACCTGGAGATTAAGTGAAGTTTCAAATTGTAAGCAAGCAGTCAGATTCTGTTGGTGGCTGTTCTTGTTTAGTAGGTTTTTTAGATAGGTAAAACCAGTGAACAACTCTGACAAATAGTTATAATAACTAGCAAGTTACAACACTAATTCTGGAGGACTCTAAATATCAAATATAGGGCTCCAGCCAAGATTCTTTAGGCCTTCAGAAGCATCATCATGCATCCTAAAATTAGTATTAAGCAGCAGTTGGAGCATGATAGCTCAAAATTGATGCGTTGAAGTGATTGGGTATTCAAACCAGATAGCTTGCTTCTGTTTTGACTGGAAGTCGACTTTACTACTAAAGTATCATTCAGATTTTGAGGCCAGATAGGCAGGTACACAACCTGCAATAGCCATTCCCAGCTACCGTGGTTATTACAGTGCCAAGTCAAGCCTTGACGCCCGGGGTACGAGTCCCCCCGTGACTAGTTGAACGACTAGTCATAAAGAGTTGACCATTCTTCATATACACAAATTTACTAGATCCGATATATAAATATATGATACAACTAAGCACACATCAATCTCGTATTACAATTATAATTAATTAAAAATATATATTCAACCTCAACAAATATCCATAAACCAGTTGATAAACCAAGTTGATCAATTTTTTGTATATATAGCAATTGACATTAAGAAAATTTAACCAGTTAATTGTGTTTCATTTCACTTTCAAGATTTTTGTTTATATAAAAATATAAATTTATAGTAACGAAACTATCAAAAGATGATAATATGTTTGATTTTATCAAATTAAATATGTTCACATTGTTACACAAAAAATAGTATTTTAAGTAAATCTTATTTATACAAAAAACAAAAAAGAAATCATTTTGAATTGTATAGAATTGTTTGAGACCTTGTGTAAAAATCTGATTGTGTATATATAATAAAAAACTTTCTCTATTGAGCTTTATGAAAATTAATTGTATATAAATATAATCATAGTCTAAACCGCGGCCCGAAAAATGTGTCAAGCAGGCCCAGAAGAGGATGAGAAATGAAGAACGCGTGATTTAGGGATATAACATGGGGATAAACAAAATAATGAACTCCATAAATACACCATAGGAACAATTAATTACACCGCCGCGGACCCCTCTATTGAAAATCCGACATAAATTGAAATACACACACACAAAAAAAAAATCTATTTTGAACCCTATTTTTTACATTTTGGGTCGGTCCCGGGTAAAACCTATTACTAATCAAAGCAATAAATGATAAGTATCTCGAGAGAAAAACAGTCAAGAACTAGATCAGATAGGACATAACATTACATATAAAGTTAGTTTTTAGTATATCTGAAAATATCAGCCATTATAACAGCGAATAGATCTTTCTATCCGATTATATTCTCTCTAAAATCCAGATCTTTAAGATACCTTACCCGCACAAACATTCACTCCTATAAACTCCATTCAATAATGTCAATTACCTCAGTGTTGCTACCAGGCCCAGAAGGAAATCCGTCCCTGGGAAGAATATTAAAAATTCTACCCGCAATAACAGGGTATACTTCTTCCATTATATCTTGGACTGCAGTTCGGAATTTGCACATTAACTGATTCATTAGAACAAGGAAGTTCACCAACTCTTTAGGCTGCAACCAGAAATTGAGGGAAACAAAGAGTTAATGACAAAAAAGAAAACTATGCTAGCGCCATATTTTGATTCTTGACAAAACAACAACACTGCACAACTCCCAGTATTAAGTCCCAAACTCTACCCCAGAATTGCAAAGCTTTTATAGAGTTCAAGCTATCCCAAAGAGGGAAAAAAATATAATGCTTTTGATTTTATTTTATTTTTTTAAATAGAGCCTTCAACCAATATAGATGGAGAAAGTAACACTGAGCTGAAATTATAAATAAAAATTGTCAAAAACTGCTTTGCTTAAACGAAGGAAATTAAGAGTCGTAGAGGGCTTGGACAATTAGAGGAAATGTAAAAGTGAGAGCGGGAAGGAGGAAATACGGTCAACATGCACCTATATCTAAACAATAGTAGCATTAACTATAACTACGAATCTTTTTCAATATCTTTCAAAAAATATTTGTTTATCAGGTAGCAAGCAAAGCTTGCATCTCTGGAAAGACTATGGGCTAGTCTCTGCTGTTATTTTCATACAGCATAAAATGTAAAGTCTTGCCTCATTAAGAATACAGACAAGTTCAAAAATACAAAAAATACAGCATAAAATGTAAAGTCTTGCCTCATTAAGAATACAGACAAGGTCAAAAATACAAAAAAATACAGACAAGTTCAAAAATACAAAAAGGAAAGTATTATACCTCACTTTCCACAAGCAATTGCTCCAAAGCTTTTGGAAGGTAAGGGAACACAGATGCACCTAACGTGTCCACCATTCGATGTACAAACGACGTCACCTGAACAGCAGATTTGGAATTAGGTTGCTATCACATTGCAAAACCAAAAACAGCAGAATCAACAATTTCCTACCTTATACCGCAGGGATTCTATCTTTGGGAAGATGATAAGTATTTGTAGAAGTACATCCAATGTCTACATCAAGACAATCATAAGAGTTGTAAGTCAATGATAAAGTGTGTGTGTGTGTGTGTGTGTGTGTGCTGTTGAGATGCATAGATCCTAATGCAAACCTTTTTGAACATGAGACCAATTGCAGGTCGGCTAGCAGTAACAAGTCGCTCACTAAATCCCTAAGAACAGGAAAAAGTTCGATATCAGACCAAGTATATGTAGTACTGTAAGTCTTATGACCAAAAGAAAAAGAGTATATGTAGTACTGTATTAAATTTAGATAATTGTCTACTATTGACAGATTCTTAAATATCTGAATTAAAAAATGTGCTTGCAAATAACATGAGTACACTGCTAACTTGGGGAGCAAATCTAAAATTAAGCATCACTGATAACACTAATAAATACTGCAGGAAAACATGATATATAACAGATTAATAGCTATTAAAACCTTGCTGAGGGCATTAATGGCCATAATTATTTGCTGAATATTCCATAATTTCGCTGGAGACTCTTCTGGGTTCTGAACTTTGGCGTTTGCAAGCAATGCCTCAATCTGAACCAAGTATAACAAAAGTTTATATTATGCAAGCAAGGACATTTTTGGTTAATAAGTGGATACAAGTTTGTTTTGAAGTCTGTGAAGATTCCTAAACATCAGGCAACCCAATTTTAAGTGCATCACTGCAATTTAAAGCTGACCTGCTGACAAAGAGGACTAAGCAGCGATGAAAGGAAATCAGTTTGCTTCTCCACCGGCACATCTTCCATTCCAATTAATAAGCCAATAGCCTACATATTGTTAAGAGGTAGGCATACCATAAATAAGATAAAGACACGTGGAGGTCATTAAATATCATCACCTTGTCAGGACAATAAATGAGGTAATTACCTCAAATATGTGACTACCATTTTCTGCCACCAAGAGGTCGTTTTCCACACAATGTGTTCTCGTGAATTGAGCGATTGTGTCTTGCAGGCTCTGAGAAATATTTGAGAAAACAAAACAAGTATATTATGAGGGGAGCTGGGTTGCAAAGCAATAGAAGTACCCGAGTTTAATTCAGATATATACAAAGAACAAATACCTGCAATATAGTCTCTATGAAAGGCACGAGCTTGGCTTTGAGTAATTTAACAACTCTCATGAAAAGATAACTCGCTCTGCGACTCACATTAACATTTGGATGGTGTATACCACGTTCATCCAAGAAAGCAGCCAGAACCAGAGGTATATACTGGTTATTCTCTTGAACAAACTTGGCATATCTGGTTATTGTATCCAAATATATAAGTGCAACAAGCCTATTAGAATGGCAAGGAAACCTTGACGATAAGAGCATTGGTACCAGCTCTTTCAACAGACCATTTCCTGTTCTCAGTGCCTCATCACTTAAAGATTCTCCAAATGCATGGAAGAGGAACAGAGCAGCTTCTACCTCTTCTGCGTTTCTTTCAGGAGGTGCTGCAACCGAGCTGATCAATGAGTTCCGAATGTACATTTGGGTTACGTCAGGTGCTACACGACCTACACTACGGAACAATGTGATCAAATCCTTTCGGAACTCCATCATCCTATCTTCTTCCTCTTTCCCAATTTTGTCCAATACATCGAGATTGTCACGATATACGGGATCAAACTGAATCTGAATACGTATCACATCCAGTATCTGACCCACATGATGAAGTTGGGTCTCCCTTAATGGAGAAAGGCTCTTCATTGTGGCAACATAGCCGGAAAGAAATTGCACAATGCTGAATGTTGTGTCAATCTCGCAATTCTGCATGACATAAAAAACTGACGGCAGAACCTCGTTTAAAAGATCCAATGAAGTGCCTTTATCCTCGGCATTCAAGCGCTTGTAACATTCCAGAACTTCGGTAGCGTACCCAGTAAGCAAAGCTGCTACATTAGCAACCAACTCGGAATCCTTATCCTCACCTAACAAAACAAAAACTCTACTAATTTGAAGACTTTTTATAAGATTTAGCTTCAGGTGTGGCTCCATACGTTTGGATACTACTGCAAGAACACAACTCGCAGCAGCCCCTCTGAGCTGATCCAACCCACCATCAACCAAAATCAACTCAAACAACAACCTGAGAAAGGTATCATTTACAATTAACCCAATGTCTATCCAAGAAATATATCTCCTCATAGTGTCCAAAACACTAGCACATATTTCAGGATGGGAGTTCCTGGACATAGAGACAATGTCATACCACGCTCTTACAATTTGAGATATGCACTGCTGCCTCATTGCATCCTTAACCCGTGCAGCAACAGAAGTCTCCTCCGGCGTCCGGGGATAATCCAAACTAATCAATTCATCATCAAGCGAATTCAGTAACCGACAAAACATATCAATAACAACCGCACCCCTACTCAAATTCGGCAAAAAATCAAGGAACACGGAAGACCACACCCCCGGGTACTCATAATAAATCAAAGTAGTCAAAACCTGCGCAAGCTTATTCTTAATATAAGCAGGGCCATCCAACAACCTAATGGAGTTGTTATCATCAATCCCCTCAAAACACGCCATAGAAAACAATGACTTCCTAACAAACGCCTTCTGGTCAGGACTCATCGAAGAGTACTTGGCACCAAGCACCTCATGTAAGCATTGCAAGCACCAGAAGTGAACTTGAACTAGTTTCGAATAACACAGCCTCTCGACACAAATACTACAAATCAACGGATTGTCCTTAATTTGTTGACAAAAAGCAACCGCCTGTGACTTAAGTTGCGGATTAACAGTCCCGTATTCATCAAAACTAATCAAAATCGCCTTCTCCAAATCATCCATTATCGAAAGCAATTGAAAACTAAACTAAGCAAACTCACAGCTCAGAGTCCAAAACAAGTCCACACAGTGAATAAACACAGAGATATTAACAAATTAGAACAAAGGAGATCTGTTGATTACCTTAGCGTGAATTAGCAAAAGGAGTTGATTAGACAGACCAGATTAGGGTTTTTTAGTAAAAAAAAAAAACTAGGGTTTGATTGGTGGTGGTTTAATGAGTAGTCCTATGTAAGAGTGTGTAATTGACAGCGCTGCGCCGAGAGTGAATGAATAAGTGAACGGCTTTACAAAGGATGGATGCCTTCGTCCCCTATTTATATGTAGTCTATAAGCCTTGTCACGCTTTCCTTCTCTGCGTATATTTATTTCTTGGAGATGTTTTTCTTCTCCTCCTTTTTTCTCAACATCAATATTTAATTTCTTTTTCTTCGTTTTTTCCCCTTTTTGACGATTATGGAGTTGAGATTTACTTCGCTTCCACGTTAAATATATTTTAGTTTTCTTTTCCTTTTATTTTATATGATACGAAATCTATAATTGTGAAAATATTATCCACATAAGTATTGGAATGAGTAATCATAATCTTGATACGAGATATTATATTTATTATATTATATATTTTCTTTGATTCGTTACGTTTGTAAATCGCATTAAATCTGTGTTTATTAATGACTAGTGACATCAAATTTTATAAGTTACTTACGTACTCTCTCAGAAACTATTTCTGAATATTTTTTTGTGTATCTTAAATTTTTAATACACGTTGTAAAATGTTTTGATTGTTGTTTTAAATTCTTTTTATGAATTAAGATACTAAGTTAATACCTCAAAAAAAAAAGATACTGAGTTAATATTTTAATTTAAAATTATAATTTAAACATGAAAAAGTGAGTTGGCATATGGATATTAAAAGAATATTCTCTCTCTCTATTTTTTTACGGCAAGTATTTTAGGAAGTGTATAAAACATAATTTGATAGATTAATTTTTACAAAAATATAAACATAAATTTTATTTGTAAAAAGTAAATCAACTTATCAAACTGGCATTAAAATACTTATCCAACCCAATCCTTCGGTGCAATTGAGCTGTATTAAAATATGACATCCGCCGAGTAATCTTTTTTATGTTTTGTGGCCTATTAAAGCCCATGAACTAAGTTATTCTGTATGTTTTCTGGCATACCAACCCCATGGACAATGGAGAGGGATATTCCTGGAACTTGGGATACTGGCAACCGTTTGAAGAAGTTGGCTTTGAAGACTACTGTGCATATTTGGCCCAACAATTATTTGACCTGACTCCAGCAGCCCACATGAATTGGCAAATAGAGAGCGGCCTATCAAAAATTGTCTAAACTAGCCACTAAAAGCATCTCCAGCAATGTCTTAGTGTCTTCCTTATAAATATTATAAAATATTGAATCCTAGTGATTTAGGACAAGATTTTGTATTTCAACTCCAACAATGATCCTTATAATTCATTCCTTATTATTATTATAATAATAATAATAATAAATTTGAAAAGAGATTGATAAAAGATGGAAGGAAGAGAGAGAAAATAAGTTACAATAAGAGAGAGAAATGATTTTTTTATTAAAGAAATCAAATAAGGCATTGCTAGTGGTGCTTAATAAGGTGGAAGGAGGATCCTAGTGATTTAAGGCACCTCTAAGACACTGCTGGAGCACTAATTTATGTCACATTCCTTATAATTGGATTTAGGACATGAAACAGGGAAGCGGCTGGAGTTGCTCTAAGAGCATCTCCAATAACGGTTCTTAAATTGATATTTGAGGAGGATTCTAGTTTTGCTTGCTCCAATACACTCCTAGTCATTCTTAAATTCCTTAAAATTCTCTTCTCTCTCCTCAATCGTAAAAGCTACTAAGAGCAACTCCAGCAGCTTCCCTATTTCATGTCCTAAGTCCAATTATAAGGAATGTGACATAAATTAGTGCTCCAGCAGTGTCTTAGAGGTGCCTTAAATTACTAGGATCCTCCTTCCATGCCTTATTAATAAGGCACCACTAGCCATGCCTTATTTGATTTCTTTAATAAAAAAATCATTTCTCTCTCTTATTGTAACTTATTTTCTCTCTCTTCTTTCCATCTTTTATCAATCTCTTTCCAAATTTATTATTATAATAATAATAAGGAATGAATTATAAGGATCATTGTTGGAGTTGAAATACAAAATCTTGTCCTAAATCACTAGGATTCAATATTTTATAATATTTATGAGGAAGACACTAAGACACTGCTGGAGATGCTCTAATCACTCCTGACCAATATTTTATAAATTCTCTCTTCATCCACTTGTTTTTGTACTTATATGCACATGACTTGCTTTTAATAATATAAAACAAGATAAGAGCATCTCCAATAGGCTCTTAAATAGGCTCCTAACTCAAGATATAAAGACTAAAGAGGATGTTCAAAAATTGAGCTCCAAGAGCCTAGTGGCTCTTAAAAACCTTAAGAGTCTCTTCTCTCTCCTCTAATTTAAGAGCTACTAGTTCTCTTAACTTCATAAAATAATCATTTCCTCCCATTCTTACATTAGACTCCCACTACATGACAAATGTTTAAATTCAAAATATAAATAAAATATAAGTTAAGAGCATATATAAAGAGCATGGTTGGAGTTGACACTCTTAATTTTATATTAACTTACTAGGAGCTTAATATTTTATATTATGCTATATAAGAGTCAAATAGGAGACTATTGAAGATGCTCTAAGGAGTGAATATAAGAAGTGTTGTTGGAGTTGAACCCACGTTAAATCACTAAGAGTCAATATTTTATATTATATTTAGGAGTGAGTTAAGAGACTATCGGAGATGATCTAATATTTTTACGAGAAAATGGCAGAGCTGAAATAATAAGGGTCTTGTACATTTCATCGGATATTGTAATACTGGTATGTAATATCATCTTATATGTTTTCTCAGATATTGTATGTAATATCGGTATATGAAAACGCAGGGTCGATGAATAACATGGCCAGAAATCCTCAACACAGTGTTTCAAAATTTGAAGGGCCTCTTTAATTAAATTATAAATTTATTATTATTATTACTTAGACAGTAACATGTGTTATTAGATATTGCTTATTATTTATAATTTTATTATTAGATAATAAAATATTTCTCAATGAAGTCATAATTTATAGGAACACACAATAACGCTCAAACGAGATTTGATTTGAATTATAAATTTAGATTAAATATCAAATAAGTTTGGTTTTAATATTGATCATGTGGGATGATTGTAATTAACTTTACGAGTGATTTAATAGATTAATTATAAAATTATAATCCAATTGTATATTTAATTTTTATTAATAGACATAAGCGGATAATTTTAAAATATATAATATTTAAAACTAATAATAAAAAATTATAATGCAAGGATTATAATTTCGTGAAACAAACATACCCAAAATCCTATAATATTCCAATCTGGTGAACGTTTTGTATATGGTGACTTTGTTGATATTCCCCCTGACCGACCGTCCTCTTTCATCTGGAGATGGCTTGGCTCTCCGTGCACTAGGGGTGTTCGCGGTGCGGGTGGTGCGGTTTTTACCTAAAACCGCAGACCAACCCGCATATGCGGTTTGGTTAAAAACTCAAACCACGACCGCACCGCGTAAATCAAAAACCACGTAAACCACACCGCATAAATGCGGTGCGGTGCAGTGCGGTTTGTGCGGTCTAACAATTTCACTTTTAAAATTATAAAAAATTCAAAATTCAAAATTATAATAAAATTTAGAAGTCACTAAATATTCGTCTCTTCATTCAGTGACCAAATCAACATTCAAGTTTGAAATCACATTACAAATAGTCAATTACAGACTCAAAAGCAGCTTCATGTTTGGCATACTGGACAGTGGACAGGATAGCCATTACTCAAGTGAACTTCCTGGAGAGCTTGCTCCTTTTCATCATCTTTGGCTAACTACTTCCATTCTCAATTTTTATATGTTGTGCCAATAAGATTCAATAATGTTAATAACTAAATTACCAAGTACTGTTAGGAGGGCTAATCTGAAATATGGGCTAAAATAAATATATAATATAAATATTATATATATATATATATATTATATGTGGTGCGGGGCGGTTTGAACCGCGATACCTAAATCTCAAACCACAATCCGCACCGCACCGCGCGGTTTGTAAAAAATTCAACCCGCGACCGCACCACGAAAATTTAAAACCGCATTTTGTGGTGCGGTTTGGTGCGGTGTGGGCGGTCCGGTGAACACCCCTGCACTATTGTGACTTCTCCAAAATTACTCCCGGTTAATCTTTGTGATGAACTGAGCAAAATTGACTAATTAGGCCTGTCTTGATTAATGAAGGTAATTATTTCAATGGAACAAAGTGGGATATTTTTTTCTTCTTTCGACCACCTTACTCGTCTCTTCTTATTATAACTTTCACATAATTCCCATTGAACATAAATTTAGAATCATGCACCAAGAAAATGGCATATTGACTTGGGCAGTTTACAGTTGCGAGTAGAGCTGGCCAAACGGGCGGTTCGGCCTAGGGCTGCACATGGGCTGGGTTGGGCCGGTTTTGGCCATTTAAGCGACCCAACCCATTTAGAACGGGTTACAAAATATTAACCCATCAATCATAAAAAGAATTAGAAACCCAACCCTACTAATTGTATGACGGGTTGGGTTGGTTAGGGTACGGTTGATCGGGTTGTAAAAGACAATATCCTAGTTGTCGAATGTTAGGTGTGCTTTAGTTCATATGCTGGGTTTGCCGTAAAACGTAAGTGTTTATGTAGCACAGCATTAAGTTGTACACTCACCACAGATGCAAAATATTAACGATAGAACAAGACACAAGGATCTACTATCCTGCGGTTGCAAGTTGAAACATAAGGAATATCCTGAAATAATGTGCCTTAACTACAATGCAAATGCAAATTGATCAGGATTTGTGGCTATGTGCCAATGCAGATTAACCCAAGCATGTGATCACAACTTAAACTAGCCAGACTAAATACATTTCGGGCTGCAGTAATAATAGTGTAGTAGATATGAAATAGGCTGCTTAATTTATTGGGCCGGGTTGGGTTGGTTTAAGGTTTTTAAAAGATACATTTTGACCCAACCCATTATAAACGGCTCAACCAGAAATCAACCCAATTGGGCCACGGTTTTGAATGGGTCGGTTTAGTCGGCCCGGTTTAGGGTTGGGTTGGGTCGGTTCTAACGGGTTGGACAACCCATGAGCAGCCCTAGTTCGGCCCGACCCGAACCGGCCCGAACCGCCATTTTATCCGGCACGGCACGTGTTTGAACGTGCCGGTTCAAAACCGGCACGAACCGTTACAATAAACGTGCCGAATACGGGTTTAAAAATCTGAAACCGTGAACCGTATAAACCGGCCCGACATGGACCGCCAACCCGTGATGAACCGCTGAACCGGCACAGCCCGCTAACCGGCACGGCCTGTCAGTTTCAATTTCTTGCAGAGTTGGGGTTATCCACTGTTTAAAATCCGACATATGTTAACTATTTTACCTGTTTTATAATTTCTATTGCTTTTATTTTTGTTTGTTTTTGTTTTGATTGTGTTAGTTTTTATTTTGATTTTACAATTCGATTATTCTTTAATTTTAAGTTTTAACTTGATTTTGATTTTGTATAAACTGTTAGTTTTTCAAATTTGAAAACAAAGATAAAAAAATCCTATTAAATTAAAGATATAATAATCATTAGTTTTATAATTGTAATAATTATACTAATTAGTTCACAATTTATTAAAAATTAATTTAAACAATAATATTAAACTAAAATAAATTCAAAAGCAAATATCATATAAAAATTTATTATCAATTTTTTAAAATTATCAAAATTTACTAACTTATTAAATTATATTCACTTGCCCTCGTTATTAGAAAAACAAAAAAAAAAACTTGAAATTGAAAATAAAAAAGACAAAACTAAGTCTTGTGACACTGGCCACATTCTGTCCACATTCACTATTCACTCTACGCATGAATCACACACCACCATTCACCAACACAAAATCAACTTGAACCGCCATACTAAACCGACTCGCCAACCCGCGAACCCGCGCAGCCCCGTCTAAGCCGTCAAACCCATCATCCACGGTTCCGGTTCTCCTCTTTGGTAGACCGGCACGGCCCGGCCCGGCACGTCTATACAGTCGGGCCGGTTACGGGTTCTCCTAGAATCAGCCCGAACCGTTGTTGAACCGGCCCGGCCCGTCCGACCCGCCCGTTTGGCCACCTCTAGTTGCGAGTATTGTTTAGGAATAGTATACTGCTGCTAATAACAAGTTTGCACGCAACAGCAACAGGCTTGCACGTTTTATAAACAGGACTTGTACGCAATTGCCTGTGCACCGTTGACGGGGCAAGCATGTGAGTTGTGACCCTGTCATTGTAGTCTAACTCCTCGGATTTTTACTCCTAGTCATCTCTAATTACTCCTTGCGGGCGGTGTTATAAAAAGGGCGAATAGGGTTGCTCATTTAGTAGCCAAATTACCCTGTTCTCTGAATTGTCAAAGCTTTCTTACGTCTCCTTCAGTTTTGTTGTTGGAGGCTCTTTTGGCTGATATTAATAGAGATTAGTGAAATTGATTTAAGTCACAAATAAAAATTTATTAGAGATTAGTGAAATTGATCGAGATTAATAGAAGATTTAATCAGTGTGACGAGTTATGACATAGGGACTGACATCATAAAAGCAAATTCAAGAGTGTCTTAATAGATGCCTTATAAAAATAATAAAATATGATATGTCCTCGTACTCTAGGTCATCACTATTATACATTCACTCCAACAAAAAACCTTATCCACAAATCCTATTATTAAAATATTAATATTTTGAATGAAAAAGTAGAGGGAAAAGTAGTGGGAGAGAGGGAATGATAATATTTTATTATTAAAAGTGAAATGAGGCTTAAGTAGGTGAGCGAGTCCTAAAAATAGAGTTGGAGTAAGTTGTCCTAATGATTTAGCGTATCACTGAGATACTGTTGGAGCAATATTTTTAATCAAATGTCTCAAATTATGACTTAAGACATCATTCTTGTTGGACTTGCTCTAACACCGAATTTTAGAACAGAATTTGTAGCACCGAGAGTGTTTCGATGTATATTTAAGTAGGGTCAGTGTTCTAAAAGTCGGCGATTAATCAGGATTAATCGTCGATTAATTGTTGTTCGGTCGGCCACCGTCTCGATTAAGCGTTAATCGGTGTAAAAATCATTTTTTCCGAAAATCGGGATTAATCGGTCCAAAGTCGGGATTAATCGGAAAAAATCGGTCAATTTAAAAAATTTAAAATTAAAAAGTAAAAAAAATTTTAATTTTAATTATAATTTTAAATAAAACAAAAGGCATGGAAATGACAAAATACAGAAATTAAAATTGTTTTTATTACCTTACACTCTTTCAATATTAGCTCTTAAACTCTAATTACATAAATTTGTAATATCTTCCTTCGCGGATTCAATCAAATTCAAGTTTATATATGAGATGACTGGACTTGTATATGTATATAAAGGCTTGTTTTGTGTTATAAAAAATCATTAATCTTTTGATTTCATATGAATATGAATTTATATTATATATAATTATATTAATATATATATATATATAGTTTAAAAAATAAATATTAAATTGATTATGATTAATCACTCCGATTAATGTCCGATTATCCGATTAATCGCTGGACGGTGTCTTCACCGACTAAACCCGATTCCCACTTTTTATAACACTTTAGTAGGGTCATCAAAATTAAATTTGCTCAACACTTTCCGCACGTCACCCTGGAAAAACCAGTAACTTTTGAACAAACGAATTATAACTATCTAAACTTTTAAAAAATATAAAAACTATTGCTATATAATCGTTACATCTTATATCGTGTGTATGAAATTAATAAGTCCTTCCGATTTGGGAGTATTAGATTTTACTTATATCGTTTAGAGTGGTTTGGTTCGAGATGAAGTGCGGGACTGGAACCAAAAATCAAGTTATAATATTATAGGTATCATTTATTTCGTCAAGTGATGAAATGAATATAATTAATTTAAAGAGGAATTATCTTGTATATTGTTTTTTCAATCTTATTTTCAAAAATACTACCTTATCCACTCTTATTTTCAAATCTCTAAAATATATTCAAAAATACTATCTTTTTGAAAATATTTTACAAAAATACGGTGGTTGCATATGCAACTGAATTCCTGATTTCGAGTTCGAGTTTTCAAATGTCATTTTCGAACTCATCTTTGGAATATATATATATTCCAAAGATGAGTTCGAAAATGACATTTGAAAACTGCAACTTGAAATCAGGATTTGTAGTTGCATATATGGTTGCATATGGTTGCATTCAGTTGCATATGGTTGCATTCAGTTGATTCTATTGCAATCTAATGGCCCCGCCAGGGGCATACCATACATCCGTTGCACCTTACAGTTTTCAGTTGCATTTAGTTGCATATGAGGTTGCATTTAGTTGCATATAAAGTTGCATTCAGTTGATTCTATTGCAATCTAATGGCCCCGC
The DNA here is from genome assembly GCF_001625215.2 of Daucus carota subsp. sativus. Taxonomy (NCBI): domain Eukaryota; kingdom Viridiplantae; phylum Streptophyta; class Magnoliopsida; order Apiales; family Apiaceae; genus Daucus; species Daucus carota. Next base: position 41,404,918 of record NC_030387.2, on the reverse strand, counting down.
TAGGGGCACCCATACTTCAGTTGGAACTTACAGTTTTCAGTTGCATATGAGGTTGCATATGAGGTTACATTCAGTTGATTCTATTGCAATCTAATGGCCCCGCCAGGGGCACCCATACTTCAGTTGGAACTTACAGTTTTCAGTTACATTTAGTTGCATATGAGGTTGCGTGCAACCTCATATGCAACGGAAAACTATAAGTTGCAACTGATGTATGGGTGCCCCTGGCGGGGCCATTATATTATAAAAGAATCAACTGAATACAACCTCATATGCAACCATATATGCAACTACAAATCCTGATTTCAAGTTTCAGATTTCAAATGTCATTTCATATGCAACCATATATGTATATATATATCGATTTCAACGACGAGGTCGAAAATGACATTTGAAATCTGAAACTTGAAATCAGGATTTGTAGTTGCATATGCAACCACAGTATTTTTGAAAATATTTTAGAGAATGTAGTATTTTTGAAAATAAGATTGGATAAGGTAGTATTTTTGAAAATAAGATTGAAATCGTGGTTATGAATAAAAAAAAGCCCTAATTTAAAATATATTTGAATATATAATTAAGTGTATTTTTATATGCAATGTATCACAATTTACTTGTAGCAGTATAAATATTATTGAAGAAGATTTTTTAAAAAAACATTCCCACACTCATGCTTCATACTCCCCTGAAGAACGAGGTTGGAAATGAATCCCAGTAATTTGGGTTCGAATTTATGTTCAACCCGTTAACGAGTATAGTCGGTGTTTATAAAAAAATGAGCAAATTTTAATACAATTTTATAATTTGAAGGAATACTGAGTCGGATCTTACTATTTTGACACTTGGACATATATTTATTAGAATAGTTTAACTAAATTACGAGTACTCGAATATATATATTTAATGAAAATATTTTAATCGCATTCGTAAATCATGTTTATTATTATGTACAATATACAACATATAAATAATATTTATATTAATATAATACTTTATAAATGATTTTATTTTAGATATACGAGTATTCATAAAAATTTAATTATCTTCTACGAATTCAAATATGAACATACAAATATGAGTAATCTTGTACTCCCTCCGTCCCACCAGGTTCTTTACAGTTTCTTTTTTGGGATGTCCCATCCAATTCTTTACATTCCAAAACTTACCAAAAATAGTCAATGGGTCCCACCACTCCCCAATTTTTCCTCCCTTTTCACACTACTTTTTCTTCTTTTTCACACTACTTTTACTCCACTATTTATCTTTTATTCATTAAAAATTGACGGGTCCCACCACTTCACCCACTTTTCTTCCTCTTTTTCACTGCTTTATACATATTTCTTAACCTCCTTGCCCAAACCAAACGTAAAGAATTGGCTGGGACGGAGGGAGTATCCATTTGTGCCGAACTGAATTATTTATGGATATTGATATTGGAACTCGAGTCGTGTCTGAAAATTTTTATATAATTTTAGTTTGAATTCAGATCAGATCTGGGCAAGTATTTATAAATTCGAGTCGTATTTGATTATACTGTTATTCGTGCATATTCGATTCGCTCAACTATCTCGGTTTCATATTTAAATCTATTTAGATATATATTATTATATTGAATTTTCGAAAAAGACCTCCCTTACTCACTCACGAACAATTTATCTACTCCCTCCGTTTCAATTTACATGTCCACTTAAAAGTTTGTTTCAAATTACTTGTCCACTTTAATTTTCAATGCAAAATCATATTTCCAAAGTCAATTCTACTCCACATATCTCTTATTTATATTTCCTAGATCAATCTTACTCCACATATTTTGATCATTTAATACAATTAATTTGTAAACATTCATTTTTTTTAAACTGTGTGATTTTTAAAAAATGGACAACTAATTTGAAACGGAGGGAGTATTTAATTTTCAGTCGAATAAAACGAAAAAAGAGAGGAGGACATGGTCGCGCTTAATAAGGGTAGTCTCAGTCAGAGCAGATAAACACGAAACAAGGTGGGTGCCATCAATGTTGACCACGTGGCATATGTGTACTCCCTGTTACGCGACACGTGTTGTTCGCACGCATTTCAAATAAACTGTACCCAAATTAACCTCCTCCTTGTTCTGCTCAATGTTTTGACACCTGCCCTGCTTGATCGACCACTGATTTCTAGAAGCCATTTATTTACTCACTTGATATGCATGTACACTGATTGTTAGCCACGTAGGAAATTACTCACACTCGATTTTGTAGTATCCTTTAATTTAAAATTAGCGACATATATGTGTAAAATATGATACATGTCGTTTAAGAAATACGAATCAATTTCACTGTCAAACTATCACCCGTCTACTTGCTTTCAAACTAATAACCTTTCTCTACACTCTCGAATGTCTGGCGTTTTTTCTCGTCTTTACTAACACGCTTCCTCCGCTTCTATGCCTCTGAAGTCTGAATACCTCTAGACTGACTATTTCCACGTATTTAAGCACCACTAGAAAACTTAACTAATTAATAACCAAATTGCCACATAAATAGTCTCTAATTTGCTGTTATTGTTTTATCAAATATCATTGGTCAAGATGATCGATAATATTATCATATAATTTTTATATGTACGTGCTATTTGTCGTTTTAGATGTTAGATTGATGATGTTATTATCTCAAACGTCGGATAGTGTCCCTGTACGATATTTGTCGTGTTATATGTTAGATTGATTATACGTAATATTTGTCGTATGTGATATATGATATCTGATTGCTGACTCATATTTGTAAACTTATGGACTATCGACAATTTTTTATAGATCATTATTTTTAGATGATATTAAGTAAAATTAGTTGTTAGATAAATTTTTCCATGATATAATAAATTAAGTCTTTATAATATATTTTCAAAAATATGTCTAAAAACATAATACTAAACTTGATTGGACTGTATCTTAGAAGCTCTATAACACCTTTGCATACTATAAACATGTGAGAGTACTCACATATTTTAGTTGAACACTTGAGAAAATCAAAGAAAGTTAATTAAACATTTACTAGTTTGTATTCATGCATTAATCAAAAAATGGAAACAGTTTAAGAAAATTATTAGAATATGCATAAAGTGGAGAGCAATGACTCACCATGGATAATTTGGATAGAGTTGGAGGACAATTACGTAACTTTATCCACTCGACGGGGTTCTTCTTTGCTTTGGCGGTCAGCAGTACCGACTTAGTTTTATCAAAGCGCCTTTATTAATAATTACTCCTTGTTATTCTGTCAACAACATTCATATAAACAAATTATCAACGGAGGAGAAGAAGAAGCTGCTTTCCCAACACTCTCTCCTCTTACCTCTTCTCCATATCAAATCAAAGCGTGTTGATCTCTCTCCCTCTCCCTCTCCCTCTCCCTCTCCCTCTCTCTCTCTCAATCTCTCCCATATAAATATGAATATAATTGAGAGATCATGATTTCAATTACACGCCTTCTCTTCTCGCGTGTACTCTTTAATCTTAACTAATTTAATTAACATATCCATAACATCTCCATCTTTTTAATATCTAATTCAATGAAGAATTCATCCTAAATTACCGCTCCTTTTTATCCTTTCATCATCTAACCTATTGAATTGATCATACAATTATCACATAGATAGATATTTAGGAGCTCCCGATCAAGCTTTAATGGCGGTTCCGTCCGTTGCAATCTACGCCACCTCACCAACAAGTATTCATTCAATTAATTCACACACTTGCTCTGATTTCGACCGATCTTCAACCTCGCAAAAACAATTCTCCGGCGGCCTTTCCCGCCTCTTCTCATCGCCGCCGGTCAAACACACGTTCATCTCCGACGAGCGAGATTTGAGTCCTGTCTCGGTTTTTCACGGTCCGGCATCGTTGCGGAGCTCCAGTCCCCCTTCCAGATTTTTGAAAGACACTGGGGACTTTAACGGATCGTTTCGGGTCGGGTCGGCGAACGGGTTGTTTAATCGGTTTGTTGCGCATGCCGTGGGCTCGTGTGTTAGTTATGATGACGTGGATCAGCTTCCTTTTGATATGGATGATAGTTTTGGGGCATCTAATTATGCCAGGGATTTATTAGCTAATGCTCAATTAAGACACAAGATTTTCACTGATCATCTGGTGATCAAGGCTTTTAATGAAGCTGAGAGAGCTCATAGAGGCCAGGTATATACATAATTATATTTATATGCTTATGTTATTGTTTATTTTGTATTAGAGCAATTATTATTATGATTTTGGCATGTCTATATTTGAAATGCGAGTCTTTAATTCTGTAGATGAGAGCAAGTGGTGATCCTTATCTGCAGCACTGCGTCGAAACTGCAGTTTTGCTTGCTATAATAGGTGCCAATTCCACAGTAGTTGCTGCAGGCCTTCTACATGACACACTTGATGATTCTTTCATGACTTATGACCATATTTTTGGGTCTTTTGGATCTAGGGTAGCTGATCTTGTTGAAGGGGTATGTACCCGTTCTTTCCTTTGGTTTCTTTGTATTCGACATTATATATTTCATGGACACATCTCTTATCCCTTGTTAAGGCTTAATTTCTATGTTCTTATATGTAGGTTGATGCATTGTTTTCTGGGTTGATTTGGTGTGTGCTTAATTTGTAGATTGGAAAATTTTAATCAGTTTTTTGATCATTTTTATAGGTGTCTAAGTTAAGTCAACTGAGCAAGCTTGCTCGCGAAAGCAACACAGCAAATATAACCATTGAGGCTGATCGGCTTCATACGATGTTTCTTGCTATGGCTGATGCCAGAGCTGTACTCATTAAATTGGCTGATAGATTACATAATATGATGACGCTAGATGCATTACCAGTAACTAAGCAAAAGAGGTTTGCTAAAGAAACATTGGAGATATTTGCTCCTCTTGCTAACCGCTTGGGAATTTCTAGTTGGAAAGAGCAGCTTGAGAATCTTTGTTTCAAGTATCTAAATCCGGGTCAGTATGAAGAACTGTCGTCCCAACTTGTGAAATCATTTGACGAGGCAAAAATCACTTACTCTGCTGAGAAGCTGGGCCAAGCTCTCAAGGATGAAGGCATTCCTTATCATGTTCTCTCAGGGAGGCACAAAAGCTTGTATAGCATCTACTGCAAAATGTTGAAGTATGTTGTCTTCTTTACTCCCAACACTTGCAACAAATAAAACTATAAGATAATTTCTTAAAAGATGTTATGCAATTTTCCTGGTTGATGGCTTATATACAGAGTTGAGGTTCCATGAAAGCATAATTATTTTGCTCTCAATCACAATGTAAATATATGTGAACCATAGACTTTTGTTTGTGCATTTGTAAGTAGTTTGATTTTAAGGTATCTTTAGCTACAGGTTGAAATTTTTATCCCTGTTCTAATAGGTATTCTGCGTCTCATTATTGGTATGTTACTTTGTGCAGAAAGAATCTCACAATGGATGAAGTTCATGACATAAATGGGTTGCGATTGATTGTGGAAAATGAACAGGACTGCTATAAGTCATTGCGAATTGTGCACCAGTTATGGTCTGAAGTACCTGGAAAGTTAAAAGACTATATTCATCAGCCCAAGTGCAACGGGTATGTTATGTGCAAAGTGATATGCATGAATCCTCTCCTTTGCTTAAATCTAATATCTTTTAGCACTTGTTTCAGGTATCAGTCTCTACACACAGTAGTGTTGGGGGAGGAAATGGTCCCGCTTGAGGTGCAGATCAGAACAAAGGAAATGCACTTGCAAGCGGAATTTGGGTTTGCAGCTCATTGGAGATATAAAGAAGGGGACTGTAAATACTCTTCCTTTGTGCTCCAGATGGTTGAATGGGCGCGCTGGGTTGTCACATGGCAATGTGAGACAATGGTCAAGGATAGGTCCCCAAATTCCTATAATGAGTTGGTGAAACCGCCATGCACTTTCCCTATTCATTCTGAGGATTGCCCTCAAAGCTTAAAACCGTGCTGTATGGCTGACGGGCCTGTCTTTGTTATCGTCATTGAAAATGATAAGGTTAGTTCTTGGGCTCATTATACCCCTTTCTTTACATAGTTAATGTATGTAGTATATGCATTTGGAGTTCAGTGAGTTGGTGGTTTTAATCTCATTTTTCCTTAATGCTTCGTGTGGCAAGTGTTTGAGGGATCCAGTGGGTAGACATCAACAGGATTAGCGAACAAATAAATTTAGGGCTTTCAGTTTGGTTTCACATTTTGATTCTGACTCGAGTTTAACAACAGATACATTTGTTTTTTTATACAGATGTCAGTTCAAGAGTTTCCAGCCAATTCAACTGTAATGGATTTGTTAGAAAGAGCTGGTAGAGGTAGTACTAGGTGGACTCCATATGAATTTCCGGTCAAAGAAGAGCTGAGGCCAAAGCTAAATCATGAGCCGGTTAGTGATCCTAGCTGCAAGCTAAATATGGGTGATGTTGTCGAATTAACCCCAACTATCTCCGACAAGTCATTAACAGTGTATAGAGAAGAAATTCAGCGGACTTACGATAGAGGGATTTCCACATCAAGTGTGGCTTCTGACTCTACCCGCGTTGTTGGTTTGAGAAGTTGACTGTTGGCCCTTACTCTGTCATTGTGTATATGATAGCTAGTTATAACTCCTGTAAATATGCTTAGGTCTTGTACTATCTACATACCAGTTTATCTCTGTCATGAAGACCATTAATTAATTAGGTCAAGTGATCTGAGATTAGCATTTCCCAGTTTTAGGTGTTAGATGTTACTTGTAGTAGCGTGTTATTAATTAGGAAAGTTCCCTCAGGAAGGGAAAGTTTAATTGCACTTGTTTCTTTTCTCTCACGTGTTGAGTTTTGAATGTAGAGTATGATGATGCCCCAGTACTCTGCGAAAGAGGTTATGGCGCACTTTAAGATCGGAAGCTGTTATATGCTGGTAAATTCGAATTAAAAAACCGATACCATTATGTTCTGGACTTGTGTCGCGGAGAGAACTGACGTTAGTATCAGAAAACTAAAAACACGAATCTTATAAATGCACACTTCATAAACTAATCAGAAAATTTTATTTCATCATAGTGCGAACTGCCGTAACTACAATTTTTGATGACACCTTCCCAAGTTAGATTACGATTCTATCTCCAAAAGAAGTGCTGAGCCGAATTCTGGCACGAAAGAAGAAATATAAGCGCGACCAAAAGTGCGGCTAGCCCCCAAGAAGAGTTCCCAGTTCTGAGTGTCTGTGATACAGGCACTTCACCAGAATCCGCTCTGAATTGCCCTTGCACGCCTCTTCTCGTTGACTCTGAACAATTATTATTCGTCGTCTTAATGGCCACAATGAGGCCAGCCAGCAGCACTGGCAGAACGAATCCAGAGCTCCATTTGGATTCGTAGCTTCGGGTTCTACTAAACTTATCACTGCTGGAGTTCAAGTAGAATGGGGAGAGCACCACTGCAGTGACTAAAGCCAGGATCATGGCGACCGCTCTTTGCGATGATGATGATGAGGTTTGGCTAGTGTACTCATCATATATAGCCATTGCGTATTAATTATGGAAGGTCTATTTAATAGTTAAGCTGGGTTGGTCACAATTGAGAATATATAGAGGGAGTGAAGTGGGCAGCTTTCAATGGGGAAAGATAAGCAGGAGGTAAAGGAATGTTGCTGTAAAGCTGGAGAGTAATTGGATGTTGATAAAGAAAGTGAGACAGCCGTCCATAAAGCTACCAAATCCATTATAAAAGAGTTGTTACTGGGGAAGTAAACTTGTAATACAAGGAAAAAGAGGGAAGTAAGGTATCTTTGTCTCTTTTTTCACTCGTTTTCATACTTGGAAGCTTTGCTTCAGTGGGAGGCTTAATCATACCTCTCAGGCACGTATCAGTTTTAAAAAGCTTCAGCAAACTTTTTTGCATAGAGTGAAAGTCCCGAGCCAGTGGACTCTGGATTATGGAGTATACTGGGGCAGAATAAGGGTTCAGCCTAGACTAAAGTCCTGACTGACCTTCAAAAATTAATAAGTATTTATTTTATAAATCATCACTTTTAATTAAAACTTAGTATAAAACATGATTTTGAGACCCTATTAATCTACAAAAATTAATGTTATATTGTTTAAGCCCCAACCATTTCAAATTTCTGGTTCCACACTTAATATATAACATTTGGCCTGAATGGTAATCGGTAATCATCCTTTGCCTGTTCTCACTTCTCTGCACATATCTTGCAAAAACACATACAATGTCCTCAACCTCAGTGACTACACTACAACACAAAGCAGAGACCGGAAGAGGTAGTGAAATAAGTCTTTGAGCAACAGAAGATAATTTCATATAACATATCATCTGCATCAAAGTAAATAAGTCGGTCAGGGTGACAGTTTTAGACCCCAGACTGAGTGACAACTTAGAAGATCTTTAACAAAAGCACACAGTTTCCAAATTGTAACAGTGGAATAATATGAAAAACTTCACTCGGAGTTTCACACGAACAATAAACTAACGTAGAGAGTCGACCACAAGAAGAGATATAAGCACCGTTAACATCTCTCACCTGGCAGTAAGTCAGCAATCCTCAATCTGTGAACCAACATCGCTTCCTTATCCTCCAGTGTCTTGAAAGTTCCATGAATACATTGGTGTATGGAATCGTTTACCGCGAATCCACGATAATAGAAGAGCATTTGCATCATTACAAGAATGCATCACTGCACAAGCACCTCCAGAGTTGCTGTGACTCGAGGGAACCAGTCAACAGACTTAGTTACTTAATGCAAAGACCAAACATCTTCCACAACTCTAGTATCATCTTGCACACTCAGTCCTAGCTCTCTCAAAAATTTGTTTCCAACAGCTCCATTTGAAATTCAGAGCTATATACTTGTATGTCAGATGATTAAGAATTTACAGGATGGGTGCTTGTTCACAACATCACAGTGGGAAGAGTTTCAACACAAAGCTTTGGCCTGCAACTAAATAGTATCTTAATTCTTAAGAACTTGAATATAAAGTTTAATACACTGTCTTAGAGCATCTCCAACCACACAAAACCCTTAGCTAAATTTGTGAGTTGGCGTACCAAAAATAAAAAATTTGGCCAACCTCACGAAAAACGCACACTCCTGCAGATATTAATTTTCATGTCTGCTTACTTTAGAAACTGGATCTTCATGTTAGACAGATATTAATTTTCATGTCTGTTTTTAATCCATACATGACTTTTCATGCCCTGCATCACAAAATCATGCAGGAGTGACTCTACCGAAATTCTTTGCCTATTCCCAGCTGCAGAACTATATTATTAGAATTCCCCAACAAATTCACAAGTCTGTCTAATGATTTTCGAGAACACCATTATACAGCAGATCAGAGGTATAAAGAATATGCAAAATAATCTACGTGTGGACATGTCAGATAAGCTTAAATTTTACTTTTAATCACATTTACATATTTTACCCATTCCTTAAAAGAGAAATGCACATTGAACACGCATTTATCATATTGAGTTATCTTGTTGAATTCACTAAGGCTTCTCCGCAAATTAATGACTTTTAATTAAACTTTACTGTTAGAGTTGCCTACCTTAAGGTTCAATAGTCAATAAACATTAGAACCAACACAAAATGAATAATTTCAAAGCTAAGAAGGTATCTACACTCCATTGCCAATAAACCTCACCACTAAAAGACAACAACAACATCACAGGCAAACAGTTACACTCTTTCATCTAGAACCTGATCCACTGCAAGTTGAGCTAGGGCAAAGTGTAGAATAAATCGTTGCTTCTGAGTTCCATTATGATCCCAAAGCTCATAACTTGATTACACTAGTTAATTGCATTGACAATATTCTCTCTACATGCAGAGATTAAAGTATGCATCCTTCTAATGAATTAGGTTGATTATATCGCATAAACTCAACTAAAATGACAAGTCCAGGTCTCAACTTTAATAATGGAAAACAAAATTTAGGTATATAACTAGTTTATAAAGTTGACAATAGACAACACTTGGAAAACTGAAATTTAATGATTTTTTTTATACCGCAATGTTCATCCTATCAAGATTACTTCCTACAGGACTCACACAAGGGAAGCCGGAGCCTCCGTCTCTAGAACACAAAAAAAGCTTTACAAGGATTCTCTTCTAATTAATGATTCCCTAACATCATAATACTAATAGGGTGAAAATGATCGTTCCCTTCCGCTATAATAATCTGTTAACCTGAGTCAAGTAGACAACATATTGCATATTTATAAATCGCGACATGATGAAGGAATGTTAAACAAGGTTTACCAATGTACATTTGCACAACCCGAATGTGTGTAATCCATATAGAGTGAAACACAGCACATAATACAACTCATCTCCACGGTCCAAATCCATCCGATTGAATAGGGAAATGTTCAGGAAAAAATGTCTTGATCCTTGAACAATTGGCGACGCTTAGATATCAAGAACGCTGCGGCGCAAACTTGCAATGCAGCAGCCACAAGTAAAAAGCAGAAGCCGACCTGCTTTCCCACAGTGTGTTTTTCTTTGTTATGCTTCTCCCCATTTCTATGCCCCCTGTGATCCGTTGCAGGCTGAATGGAATTGGAATGATGGGAACTTCTCTTGGGTGCCAAATGGTTACGATGAGCGTGCGGTGGAGGTGGTAAATGATAAGTTTGTGAGACACGATAGTTGTTGTTGTTGTTGTTGTTACCCTGAGATTGAACGAGCAATGGGATGAAGCTGAGAAGAAGGGAAAGAGCTAAAAGCAGAGGGGAATCCATAAGAGGAGAACCATTCGAATTGGATTATAAGGTGGAAAGAGAGGGATGTTCTTGTGAAGAATCAACTAGATGGGCCTGGAGAAAGAACCCAAATTGTTGACTCCCTATAAGAACACAACACACCCCACACCCAGACGCAGGGGAATAGCTATTGATAATACATGGACATTTACATGAGCAATAATGCGAGGTGAGGTTGAAGAAGAGAAGATGATCCGACGGTCAGGAACACACGAGAAATATAAAAAAAAAATGAGAAAGCCTAGAGAGAAGAGATGTCGAGAGAGAAAAAGATGAAAAAGATGAATAGACGGAAAGAGCGTAGGCTGGCTGGCGCTGAGATAAACAGGCAACCCACGTCCGGTGATATGGAAAATGAAATTTATAAATTTTTATTATCCACCGGCACCGGAAGGATGTTTCCGAGCATACATTAAAAGAAATCTTTTAAATAAACAAAATTTGGATGATCCGAAAATACGAGGAGGGCATATAAGTAAATTGCAGAGAGAATAGCGAACACTCCAGAGAGAGCCACTTGTCCATTCCATTCCAGAAGCTTCTCCTATTCATCTTCTCATTCTCATCGGACTTTCTTTGCCCAGTTCCGGCACCGATCTGCAAAAGTATTCCCTCTATCTCATCTTAATTCTCACGCTCATTATTTCTATCACGTCAATCAACGATCACTCTGCATGTTACTAATATTATATTATATTATATTATTCAATTGAGCAGCGCAAAAAAAAAAAATGGGAATCGTAGAGAAGATCAAAGAGATCGAAGCTGAGATGGCTCGTACTCAGAAGAACAAAGCGACTGGTTCGTAACTTCACGGTCTTTATTATTTTCCATTAATCATACGCATTTCTTTCTATGCTATTGTTGTTGGTTTCAACTTTGAATATTGTCAAAGACAAAGACGGGTGCGTGAGTGCATTTAATTATAAAAGAAAACTCGGAGCTTCATGGAATTGTTTCAAAGTGTGTATAGTGTACATGTATGCAAAGCCTCCCCCTTCTTTGCTTTTAGTTATTGAATGTCTCTCTGTTTTTTTCCTCATCATCAATCACTGCTTTACCAAGCTTCCAAGCATTCACTGTATCATAAGGTTTGCCTTGCCTACATTTTTTTCTCCTTTTTATGTATTTGTGCCTGTCCACTTCTTATTTATTTTTATTAATAATTTTTAATTTCCTTGTTATGAAGATGTTAATTGGGTTTTATTGTGCCCCTTAATGCCAATTTCTACATTTTTTTATAAACAGAGTATCATTTGGGCCAGCTCAAGGCTAAGATAGCTAAGCTCAGGACACAACTGCTAGAACCTCCTAAGGTATTCTTCGTATTGCCTGTAGTAAGATTGTGATTTACCTTGAATCGATTGATTATTAGTTTGTTAAAAACAAATATATAATGGTTGTGATGAACATTTTTTATGTTCGAGAGCAATCACTTTGTATATGTTGGTGTGTTGTAATAACTTTTATGTCAACAACTTAGGGAACTAGTGGGGCGGGAGACGGTTTTGAAGTTACAAAATATGGCCACGGACGTGTAGCACTTATTGGATTTCCAAGGTATGATGTGTGACTGCTTTTTTAGTTTTCCATTTTCTTGCATGATTATGGACACAATGATACTGAGGTTGTTATCACTCTGTTTATATCTGCAATTGAGGACTGGTCTTTGCTAATGTAGAAATCTTTCTTTGCTGATGCCAAGTAGATTTTAAAGAAAATACACCAATCAAATTTAATCTGCTATCAAGTCATGTATGCTTGCAAGAATATGCTGTTATTATCGACTAACGTTATAAGAGACATGAAAAAAATATGTTTTCTAAGGAGTTATCTTCTGAACATTTTGGTCACATTTATGGTTATAAATAGCTAATCTTATTGTTGTTGTTGTTGTTTTTTGACAACATTTTTGTGTTGTATTTTTGTCATGGGACTGATGGTTAGTACAGCACTTTTGTGCTCTATTATTATATCTTTGGTTTCTCGTCACTATACCTAGCTGCAACTCTAGCTCTTTGAGCTTCAGAGAGATCGAAAGACTGGTGTCTTCTCGGGTTGAGGTTGAGGAAGAACAAAAGATAAATGAATTTGAAGGAATCTCTTGTAGTAGCATTTGTGATATACTCTTTAAATGAAAACAAGTATAGAGTGAGAAGGGAAGATTTGGTTCAACTCTTCAATCCTCTAATAAGCATGTAATGGCTCAGATCTCGAAGAGATGTATTGTAGGGTATTTATGAGCTAATATATACTATTAATTATGAGTAGGCAGTAGCATCTAATATTTAGTTTTCACTGTCATTCACAACCATCTTAATATCTGTTCGTTTACAGTGTGGGGAAGTCTACGCTCCTAACATTGCTCACGGGAACACATTCTGAAGCTGCATCATATGAGTTCACAACTCTAACCTGCATCCCTGGAATTATTCACTATAATGATACCAAAATTCAACTTCTTGATCTTCCTGGAATTATTGAAGGTGCTTCCGAAGGCAAGGGGCGTGGGAGGCAGGTACTTGATGCATTTGTTCCTTTTAGGGTTTTGATTTCATTTTATTTATAATCTTATCAATAAATTTTAAGCAATTCTGTGAGTTTTCCCCTTTCTCAGGACAAGCTTCTTTTTTTTTTCACTTTATTTTTTATTGCAATTTTATAATTTCCAAGGATTTTAGAAATTACTGTAATTAACTTATATACTCAATATCAGGTAATTGCTGTTTCCAAGTCATCTGACATCGTACTGATGGTTCTTGATGCTTCAAAAGTAAGTGTACCTTTTACCCTGGGGAATTATTACATTGGGCTGAAATAATTTTAGAGTAAATCAGGTTCTGATTAAATATATTGTTGTGCTTTCTGGTGAATATTATAAGCTAGCACTTATCTTCTCAAAATAGGGCATCACAGTTACGTCTGCTTTGGGACTTTTTGACCTAAAATCAGTTGGATTGCTTTGTCCAAATGAAATGTAGTTGTGTTGCACTTTGGATGTGGTAGCTAATTTTATTATCTCTTTATCTTTCTTCTATCTTCATGCATGAAGAATGATTGTAAAAATGCAGAGTGAAGGGCATCGGCAGATATTGACACGGGAACTGGAAGCTGTAGGATTGCGATTGAACAAGAGACCACCTCAGGTAATGTTGTTATAATTTGTTTTAGATACTGCTTTAATACTTGAGATCAATTGTTGTTTCCTAATTCTTGTAACTAGAGAAGTCTAATTTTATTGTTTCATATAAAGGTGCCTTCCCTATTTCAGGCATGCAATCTGCATAATGTACCATGTACAAAAGATGCGTATATCATATCAATCTCTTCTACCCCATTAATTATCTTTAACATAGTAATTTGCATCCACAGTTCAGTAGTGTGTCAGAAACTTTCCATTTTTTCTATTAGGAGTTTCTGCAATGTTTCGGAAAATCTTGATGTTGATTGTGATTAAACATTTTTTTTTTATTTTGTGCTACAAAATGGCCTGGCCAGTGGTAATGTGGTATATGGTTATCTGCACAATCCTTGTATATTGAAGATCCCCAAAACAGAAACCTTGATTTCTTGTAATCCTTTGTACTCGACTTTATATAATTATGTCTTGGAAGTTGAAAACATCCATCTTAGTTTTGAACGTGAAGCTTTGGTTATACGAGTTAGAAATTACCTTCCTGAAAACGCATGCTTTGCTTAAATGGCAGTGAAGAGTTAATTACTAGTTTAAGATGCGGTATAAACTATCAAGTATGTGTATTAACAGTTACTTTGAACATGTAAATACTTTCATGGACAATCTTCTTATGCTGATTTGATTTGTTGGCTCTGCTTATATTTTTTATTTCTTTATTTTTTAAAATTTGCAGATTTACTTCAAAAAGAAAAAAACCGGTGGTATTTCTTTTAACAGCACCGCACAATTGACTCATGTAGATGAGAAGCTATGCTACCAAATTCTTCATGAGTACAAGATTCATAATGCAGAGGTATTTAGTAGAATAATTAACAACAGTCATAGTAAGGAAAATATTCAATTCATATATGTGGAGAAATGGGTTTCTTTTGATATCTTATGCAGATTTGTTTTGTTATGTAGTTAACTTATGGGTTTTATATCAAAGTGGCCACCGTCCTCATCAAAACATCTCACCTAACTACCGGATTTCCACGTGGACTCGTTTAAAGCACTCAAATCACTATATATCACTCTGTTAAATTTTGAACAAAAATTAAACAGAATTGGGGAATTTTTTCTAATAAGCTTTAGACATAGGCAATTCGGAATTTTTGGTTTGATCACAAAAAATCAAGTACAAGAACCAATATACTTTGTAGGTCTATGCTGTTAATTTTCTCCATCTGGTAAATATACTTTTTCTTCATTATCCAGACTCTCCATTTTTTTACTTATCTCCGTGTCCACCGGACATGACATGGATGTGAGTTTGGGATTTGAGTTGAATCCTTCTTAAAGACAGGCACTTCACTGTGTGGCATAATGGTTTAAAATGAAAATTAAGGTTTTGTTACAACTTGTTTATAGAGAGCAAGGTCCATGGATGTCTTGTTTCTATGTTATTCTCTTGATTTGATGCTACTAGTTACCATTCATATATAAGTGTCTGTGATTTATGTATAGTAGACACTATTTTAATGAATCAGTTTATATTAAATTTTACTTGTGTTAAGCTCACAGGCCCAGTCTGTGGACCCATGTCTAATTTCAGATCTATATCCAAGAATTCTAATTATCCAAAAATTAAGAATCCAATTCTTGGATTGGCACCAGTCTCCACAACCCATACCCTAGTCTGGGCAACATAATTTTATTAAGAAAGAATGTAACCTCCATGTAAAACATAAAACTTAACAATGCCATTTGATTGCTTCTGGCTTCTATATTTGAAGATGCTACAATTAAACTTCATTTATTTAATTATTGATGATCCTTAGCATCTCATACATGCTGCTTTACTGAATTTGTCATGAGACAAATTTTACTGAACTTGCAAGGATTATTGGCGTGAGCTTGACTTAAACTTGATAGAAAACTATACCAGTTAACATTTAGACTTCAAAGTAATTAACTACAGGATCATAAAAAAAGAAGGCAGGGATTTAAGATGAAACCCAATACTTATATTAAAGATTGCTTTTTCTTGTAGCTAAATTACATACCTTTGGCTGTGAACTTATTGCACAGCTTGGGATAACTGCTGCTTTTGAATTCAGCACCATGTATTGCATTCTGGTAAATGGTCAGTCTCCTTGGTGATATTCTTCTAACCGCAATTCTGCAGATATTATTTCGGGAGGATGCGACAGTCGATGATCTTATAGATGTTATTGAGGGAAACCGGAAATACATGAAGTGTATATATGTCTACAACAAGATAGATGTCGTTGGTATTGATGATGTGGACAGATTAGCCCGTCAGCCCAATTCCATTGTTATTAGCTGCAACCTAAAGGTAGGTTCTTCATTGTTTCTTGTTCCTCTTAGTCTATGCAGAACACTTGTCTGTTCTTCCCTGCCACCCTTCCCTTTGATCTCTCGAGAGAAAAATTTGTCCACTCAATTGCCTTTGAAAGAAGTAAAGAGTGTAACTACCGAAAATGTTGCTTTAACAGCTGAACTTAGACAGACTGCTTGCGAAAATGTGGGATGAAATGGGCCTAGTCAGAGTTTATACAAAGCCGCAAGGCCAACAGCCTGATTACACAGATCCTTGTGTTCTTTCTTCTGTATGTTCTTTTGCTAACTCTTTCTTCTATATGTTGTATTTCTGTTTCTGATATATATTCCTAATATATTATTTATGTGTTTTGGTGATTAGTTTTTTAAGATGTGACGATTTGTTACAGTTGCACCTTTTTGTCATATTTGTTGTTCTTTTCTAAAATTGCAGGATAGAGGTGGGTGCACGGTCGAAGCCTTTTGTAATCATATACATAGAAACCTGGTAAAGCAGATTAAGTATGTGTTAGTATGGGGCACGAGTGCCAAGCACAACCCACAGACTTGTGGTCTTTCCCATATACTTGAGGATGAGGATGTAGTTCAGGTTGTTAAGAATAAGGTAAGCACATAATTTATACATCAAGTTCCTTATAGCCAAAAATAAATGGAAACAGACACCAGATCAGAAAGGGTAACCCTTTTAACTCTGTTCAAAAGTTTCTGCCAAAAACAGTTGGCATAAGGTAGGAGTATTGAATCGATAATGTGGAATATGATCTCAAATACTATAGATACAACTTACAAGGCATATCTCAAAATAAAATATTGGCGATATCTCTTAACCACTCCTGGATGTTTATTGTTTTTAAATATAAATTATTGCACAAGAAACTCGATTAAGTTTGTCTTCAGAAGAAACATACCTAATTGAGGGACATCATCCACTAGAACTGAAATGCAGCTTCTGAGGAACTCCCATCTTACTAACATTATCATGTCTAACTGCCTAAAGTAAAAATGTCAAAAGTGACACTTGCATCAGAATGATTCTTTTACGGTCATTGACTCCATGAAATCATCTGTTCCTTCAATATATATTTAAAAGCATGCCAAGATGATAATTTGGGTTACTTATCTCAAATATTACTATATACCTTTTTCTTTGTATACATGGAGTAACATATTTTACTTACAGAAAATGTTATGCACGAATGTGTGCTATGCTGCTTATTTTGTATAGTGTAGAGGAAATTCACGTAACATTAAGTATAAATAGTGATTGCTGGTTTATATTATGCAGGATAAGCAAGGGGAAGGAAGAGGGCGTTTCAAGTCTCATACAACAGGCCCTGCTCGAATATCCGACAGAGTAAAAAAGGTTCCTCTGAAAACCTAGTTGGTTGAAAACTAACTATTAATATATTGGTGATCATATTCTGTTTATCTTGAGTAACAGGGGATGATGATATTTCAAAAGTAGTGTTTTAGCTATAAGGTGCTGTGAGATTTTTACTACTTGGATATTTGCAATGAAATTAGCCTAAAAAGGATGTTTAGATGTGTATCATATATTTTTATGGAACATTCTTAGTAGGATGTTTAGGCGCTTTAGTCTATAAGAATGTTACTCTATATCTCTTTATGTTTTCTTCTTTAAGTGGCAATCCAAAGTTATGTAGATGAAATCCTTGTTTTGCTTAAAAGAAGTTAAGAGTTCAAATATTTTTGGTGCCCCGCGGGCAGTAGCAATCAGGATGGTAAGGGTAGCACCTTAGGTGTAATCTTCTCGGGATCAGCAAAAGAGTAAATTTATTTTACCTTTAAATTAAGAGTCTCTTCTTTTTGTCTCCAAATTCTCTTTAATGTCACTCCTTTCTTTTATTTATTCCTTGTTAAAGCTGCTGCATACAACTTCTGTTCCCACTACTTTCCCCAAGTCTTGCTCCTCAGCACTAAGCCACTAACCTGATCAATTAAGTATGTTGGGCCGCGCAACACCCTTTAACTCCGCATTAGTATGATATTGTCCGCTTTGGGCCGTGGCCAAGCCTGCACGGATTTGCTTTCAGGCTCCTCCCAAAAGGCCTCATACTAATGGAGTTCTTTGGCTGCTTATATTCAAGATAAATCTTCTTTATCTTTCCGATGTGGGACTTGGGTTGAACCCACTCAACAATCTCCCCTCAATCCAAGAACCACTAATCTTGTGACCCTTATACCGCCGCTACTCATCGGTTTCTCATTTTGCGGGACACGCCGTCCGACCACCTTTGTCGGAAAGACTTTCGACATAAGCTGTCCAAGACCACCTTTAGCTAGCTAGCTAGAGGGTGAAGTTGTTAATATGTTTTAGGATTATATATATGATTAAGAGTAAAAATGCCCAAGTCCAAAAATATAAATGGCCAGTCGGACGGCCCTTAAGAAGAAATGGAGTGCTTGAAAAGAGAATGAACAGTATGAACGGGTTTGAAGTGGGCTGTAGTGGATATGATTCATTTGGCTGTAGTCCAATCCAGGCCCCAGACACCCTCTTATTAAATAGTGGTTTTATCTTATAGATTTAGAGAGTTTTAATATTATGTATTAATGATATAATTCACGACATGTAGAATTCAGAAATGAAGAAGAGGGGTTTGGTTAGGGAGGGGCGGAAGCTTATGTTATGGAGTATAGAAGCCTAGTTGGCTCACTAAACTAATTGAAATCAGAGTGGATTGAAAGGAAGTAAATGGACGTTAATGCACGTGTGCATGCGCGACAGGAATAATGAGCGAACACAGTGGCCACCCATTCACGTGCACCACCCTAACCAACTTAACTTGGCTTTCAAGTTGTTCACCCCCACCCCACGACACTCATGTTACCAATCTAGTCATTACAATACAAACATATATATCATATCACCATATATGATATATCCTATCCAGCCTATATGCTGGCAAATATTTGAGGTGAAGTTAAAGACAACCATTCTTTTAAAAAATTTAAGGAAGATTAATCAGAATTTTGAGAATTTTAAAATTTGGTCACTATTAAATTCAGTGTAATATTATTTTTACGTTCTAAAAATTTGGCCACTAATATATTAGACTGTATTTGAAGAATGAGTATCTTTTTCGTTTGCTAATTTTCTTTTTATTTATTTTTTATTTCTTTTGCTATGTAAACTTTGGTTTTCTTAAAGAAGCTAATCGCCTGGACCTTGTGTATTGGCATACTCACAACCCTGAATCATTTAGGTTTGATAGAATCCTAGTGCTTTTCCTTTGTTCTCTTTGTGTCTTGAGAAACTCTGGGAAAATGTCTTTTAATGCCAGGACTATATCTAATTTGACCATATATAATCCTTTTAAAATAGGACTCTGTCCTGAAATTTATAATTTTTAGTTCCTCTGCTGGGGTTATGACCCTCTCCGTGATATCAAATACTTGGGAACAAAAATGTGATTTCCATGACAACATTTTAAATCAATAAATGAAAGCACCATATTAGATTCAAGAATTTACTGCTTTAAGAAGCCACGACATAGCATTCCTAAACATTATTTGCAAACCCTTCAAAACATGACGGCTGCTGATGGAAACTATTCTTAAGACGGAGCTTTTGATTCAACTCAATGTTTGATGACTTGAGGAACAAACTTATGGGGGCTATGTAGCAATACTACAAACCACGAGGCAGTAACACATCAATTCAAATTTCACGGCATAAAGAACGCTCACGGACATAAATCTGGGGGCGGCAACAGAAAGGTACGCACTTGTTGGGCTTCACGCCTTCACCTCTCTTACAGAATCCAGCTCTGAGAATTTAATGATTTCGCGCAAGATTACCAAACACAGATGACAAACATATAAAGGGGCAAAGAATCTTGAACTTACCTGACAACGTCTGTCCCATTTAATTGTATACGTTTCTTTTCAACTGCTCGACACGCATTTCAATGCTCTTATAAAATATAGTTCCGTAACGTATTTTTGAGATTTTCTTTTTCTGAATAAAAATATAACATCCAAACTTTAATTCAGAAAAAGAAAATTTTAAAAATAAATTACACAACTACACTTTACAGGAGCATTAAAGTCCGTGCCGCGTCCCCGTCCCCCAATGTATACAATTCAGGAGGACGGAGGGAGTACTAAAAAGTGAAAGGAGGAACAACCATATTCACTAATCTAGGATTCACCGCTACAACACTACAAATCACAAGACAGTAAACAAATTCGACTTAACACGAGCTGAAAGGGCAGGGGGTGTTTCGAAGGTGATATAAGAGTTGGAAAAACAACTACAGTCACAGTACAATACATCAGATCAAGCTAGTTTTTACACACTTTATTTATTTAATACAATAATGTGATTTCAACAGTTCATTAACATTACGAACCACGAGGCAGCAACCCATCAATTCAAATTTCAGGGTATAAAGGACAATGCTCAAGGACATAAAGCTTGCGGGCGAAACAAGGTGCGCTCTTCTTGAAGGGCTTCACCTCTCTTACAGAATCCAGCTCTGAGAATTTAATGAAATCATGTAAGATTACCAAACACTGATGACAAACATATAAAGGGGCAAATAATCTTGAATTTACCTGACAACTTTTTGGCTTTATCTGGAGTAAGTTGTGCTAAAAAGTGAAAGGAGGAGCAACCATATTTACTAATCTGGGATTCAGCGCTGCAACAAAATTCAAACCGAGCAAAAGAGATAACATAAAATGAGATCAAGATCTTTTTAAAGAAAATCAATAAATAGGAGAAACAAATACATGCAAGCAAATACCAGCCAATATCTTTCATCATTCTCCTGAAAAAACACAAGGGATCTTCGGGAGATGAAAACAGTTGCTTGACGACTTTGATTTCCATATAGACGGAGTATTCCTGACATGCAGTTCAATTTAGTTATGATTAATAAAAACTGAAGGACTACAGCAAAATGCAAAAAGGAGCCTGTAATAATAAATTATGGGCACGAGAAAAGTTACCATTGTAGGTTGAGAGTTCTCAAAATTTACAGTATTAATTCCTGATGGAGAAACCACGAAAACCAGATCAGGCTCAGCAACAAAGAAAAAGAATAATATCAGCGGTAGACATTAGCATGGAATAGACATCGATACACATGAAATGAACATAAATACTAAAGTTACGACTTGACACCCTTGGTATTTGGGAATATTCATCACTCAAACAGCGCAGAATATATAAGCAAATACAACTGCATAAATGATGAAACTGAGAAAAAATTGATATGAAGTGCAAAACGGATTTGAGTATCATGGGAAGCAACTGAATACATGATATTTAAAAACAATTAATATGAAGATTATGCGGGGAAGAGAAAAGCATGGGGGTAAGGATGATATATGTAAAGCTAGACTTGCCGTATTGAGATTTGGGGATTTCCTTGTCCTGCAGCTTCATCTTCTTGGCAGCTGAAATGAAAAGAGTTAAAAGATATGTGATCCAAACCTAGATAAGTAAAAAATAGAATGAGAGGAGAGCATACGATGAGTTTCTATGCTGTCGACCATTGCCATTTGTTGATGATAGCAAAAAAAACTTTGGTGTAGCTGCTGCCAAGTCATCCCAAGAAAATAAAAGCATCATCATAAATTAAGAATCGGAGAATCCTTATTCTTTTCGGAATCACCTTGTAATTCACAGGAGGATTCAAACAGATTATTACCGAGTCAAGTTGATTTAAACAGATTTGAGTGTCGAAAAGGATACACACATACGATGGATTGAGGAGAAACGAGGTCAGGAACATTAAAAATAAATACATTCAAATCACAAATAACAACCAAAAACATCACTAAACACACATACACAATCTATAGGCATATTCAAAAACTACGAGTCAAGTTGAATTAAACAGATTCGAAAAGAATACATAAAATACATACGCATACATACAAAGAATTTTAAAAAAACATAGAAAAACGAGAGGTCATGAGATTCGAGATTACCTTCGCAATTGAATTTGGGGGTTAGGGTTTGATAACTCGCCGAGAGAAACGAGGGATTATGATTTATGTAATGTAATTGTTCCCGAAATATATATCCCCAAGTTCCAACCTCCTTAAACATTGACCGGTCCCCTTTTTTCTTTTTTATCTTCTTATAAAAACATTTTTTTGAAACAATAATTTTCATTCAATTCTTTAAACAAAGATATTCAATTCTTTAATCAAATATTTGGTTTTAGAATTTTACCCGTGATTTAAAATAATAATATGTCAATATATTGCATACAACTGATCAATCTATCTCGTCCTTCTAAGACTTGGATAATTGCAAAAATAAACTTGCATTGCTTGACTTGCCAAAATAAATGGCTCATAGACGCTCAACTTTTTTTCCCAGTTCACTTCAACTATATTAAAACAGTGATGAATTAGTAATTAATTAATATTAAAATAGATATGAAGAGCAACTGATCTTATTTTTATGAATTGAGGTGATATTTTAGCAATTTTCGGGTGTTTTTAGAGAGAAAATAAGATAAAGAAAGTTTAGAAAACGAAGGGAGAAAAAATAGAACTGACTTCTAATATGTTACGAGTACTGACGGATTGCCAGCGGAATTTAAATAACTGATCAATTTTACCAACGGTTTTCCAACGGATAAAATGATGACCGATCTGCTGTACCAAACGGATTATCAACGATAATACTAATACACCCATGATTCATTTGGCTGTAGTATAATCCTGGCCCCAGGCACCCTCTTATTAAGTAGTGGTTTTATGTTATAGATTTAGAGAGTTTTAATATTATAAAACGAGTTAATATTATGTATTGATGATATAATTCACGACATGTAGAATTTAGAAATTAAGAAGAGGGGTTTGGTTAGGGAGGGCGGAAGCTTATGTTAGAGCAACTCCAAGGGGCTCTCTAAACAAGCTCCTAAGTCTAAAATTTAGGAGCAAATCAAAATTTAGTGCTCCAATGGGCTCCTAGATGCTATTTAAAAATTTAGGAGTCTACTCTCTCTCCTTTCTTTTAAAGAGCATCTAGTAGCTCCTAACTCAATATTATATTATTTTTCCTTCAATCTTCTCTCTCTTTTAGTTAACTTTTTCCTCTCATTTATATAAAATAAATATAAAATGTGAATAAGGAGCCAAATATAAAGAGTAGCATTGAAGTTCTCACGTTTTCCGGTGTATTAACTTACTAGGAGTCACATTTTATATTATTGTTTGGGGAATGGTTTAGGAGTACCGTTGGAGATGCTCTTATGGAGTATAGAAGCCTAGTTGGCTCACTAAACTAATTGAAATCAGAGTGGATTGAAAGGAAGTAAATGGACGTTAATGCACGTGTGCATGCGCGACAGGAATAATGAGCGAACACAGTGGCCACCCATTCACGTGCACCACCCTAACCAACTTAACTTGGCTTTCAAGTTGTTCACCCCCACCCCACGACACTCATGTTACCAATCTAGTCATTACAATACAAACATATATATCATATCACCATATATGATATATCCTATCCAGCCTATATGCTGGCCGAGCCGCGGCCCCCCTGGTGCACCACATCTACATATATTCGGTAGTACTACTTCACCCCATCTTCTCTATTATTTATATATTTATGGTGCTCCAACAGCCATGGCAGAATTAGACAACCACAATAGCGACGAAACTGCTAAGAAATAAGAGTGAGCCCACATTGATGTGTGTGTGTGTGTGTTTCTAGTTGAACCGCCAGCTAGCTGTATTCGTGGTCAGCTCTTGTCTAATATCTTGGCAAATCGTGACCCTCCATGCATCCCTTTACATGGACCATTTTCATACAACAGATGTCGCCACCTATCAGGAGGTTAGGGTTTGATTCTGTTTTGTGAATTATAGCAGCAGCAGTACTGGGTTATCGCTGTGTCTAAGATTATGTGTGCGTGCGAATATAGGATAGGACGAACTGAGGACTAAGTGACTGCCCATGCGTGTAGTTGCTACTCAAGACATGCCCAGCCTATTGCTTGCCCACAAAAAAAGTTAAGATCATGCCATATTTCCTATAAATTAAGTAGATAAGGAATTGCCACGACCCATCAGATTCACAACTTAAACTTATTATTCAACCGTAAACTACTTCGTATTCATATTATAGTATTATGTAGGTGTAGTCACGGCGGATAATTCCCGGTTCCAGTTGAACTTAGAAAAATTAATGGAGAATTCTCTCCATCCCCTACTTTTAGCTAGAAATTTGTACAAATACATATATATTTTTTTTTACTTTGGTTAGGGATTTAATCTTTTATATCCGATTATAAATCCCAATCCCACCACTTAAATATATATAAACAAAAGTTTTATGAAATGTAAATTAATTTTGAATAGCTTACTTTTTATTGAGTGGTTCTAAGTTACTGTAACTTTCATCCTCCTACGACCGGGGTAGGATTTCCAGAAGACCAGCCTAACAACATAATTCTTGCCCATATGTTCTATACACAAACTTTCTTCGGATTCACATAATATTATAGTTAAATACAAAATTTATCATTTATGTGGCTGGTGGGTTGAAAATGTATGATGTGAAGTGTTAACTTCCTATTCACATTTGACATTAGGTGAGGCTGTGGATGGCAAATTCAACTTTGGGTAAGTAAGAAACTAATATTCTAAGCCTTTTATGACAAAATTCAAATTTAGATAACTACTAAAATATATATTATTTAATAATTAAATTATGACAAGAAGAAGAAAGAGCTGATGGATGATTGATCCACCCCACAAAAATCTAACCCTGGATATTGTGTCTCAAGCTTTTGGAGACCACCACTTAACTTTAATCTTCCCATTGGTCTATTCACTTTTTTACCCCATGCAGTTAAAACAGACAAGGACATCCAATCATTATTCACCAATAATTTTAAATTTTATAGAAATAATAGTAGCAGAAACTTTTGGAAAAAAGAGTAAAATTTTATTACAGTTTCCTTGATGTAATTAAACCCCCAAACCATAACTTGAATTTTTTTTACAGCTACTAGTACACAAGTCTACAGTTGATTAGTTACACAGCCAAATTATTAGCAATGGCTCGATTAGTATCCAGATAAGTAGTTTCATATACAGGCAATTCTTCCATGTAGCTTCCGATGATATCAATGCCATCGTTGAGATTATCCAGCTCGAACAGATCGGAGCTTGCATAACTAGCATCATCATCGTCTTCATCTTCCACTTCCATTTGGCGCTCTACTTTTCGCTGATAATTCTTGAGTAATTCTCTGGCAGCTTCTTCCACACTCTGATCTTTTCGCATGATATGATACATTAGCTCTTGATTTGTACGCTTTTTTTGATCAGAAACTGGTGTTTTTTTTACTTCTTGACTGTGCTGCAAAGATTTATGTCCACAGGGCTGACAATCTTCGTCCACAATTACACTGACTGGATAGAACCGCACTGACCTTTTCGTGCCATTGTTGGATAATTTTCCAGGGGATTTGCTTAGGCATGACCTGGAGGTTGAACATGCAGGCGATGTATTTGATGAATCAGCTCCTGAAATCTTGCCTTTTTTGGAATTTCCTCCTGCGGTGAAAAATGAATTGAGAAATCCAGCAAGCTTAGCGCCCGGTGAAATTGGCGGCTTTGCCTTCTTTAAATCACCGTAAATCTTCAATGCCTTCAACTTTGATCTCTTGACAACTCCTCCGGAGTCGTGATCTCGCTCCTCGTCACGTGTAATTTTCTTTATGTCAGTGCTGGTTCTGATAGGCTTGGGCCTAAAAGTAGTTGTTGATGATGACCTGGAGGAAACTCCATAATTCGATTCTGCCTCGGAAGAAAAGAGGCCACCAGAGCTAGAATCAGAAGAGCTCCAGCTTGAATTCAAATTCATAAAACCGCCATACTTCTCTCCTTTTTTCCTCTGGTACATAAGATCAGTGTCTGCTGATTTTTCACGAGTTTTGATAATCCTTTCCCCGCTCTTTCTTTTCTCCATCCAATTTTCTATCCGCTGAAAATCCGCTTCATCCTTGGCCTCCACATCACTATGAATGTACTGTTTCTTCTTCTTCACCGTCATCACAGTCCGGTTGTAAAACACCAAGTCTTGATCAACATCTGCAGCACGATGCTCGCTGGTTTCATCAATAGAACGATAAATTTGGTCGAGTAGAGTGGATGAGAAGGAAGGATTCTGATCTCTTATGTATCTGAGCTTGTTGTCTTCCGGAAGAAAATTATAATTATGTTTCCTGTACATGTCCATTTACGTTACCCTGGAAACTAAGGCGATAAGTGTATAGTGTTTAATAATGGGAGGAATAAGTAGAGAAATGAAGTAGTTAAGGAGGGAGAAGGTGCAGAAGAAAAGTAGACAAAAAGAAAGTAGAGTGATGAATGTGTGTGTTTGGTTGTTAAGAGGAGGTAATGAAAGGCAGAGGACAAAGCATGAGAAGAGGGAGGTATAGTGTAACAGAATAAGTGAGGATGATGATGATGATGAAGAAGATGAGAGAGATGTGGAGGAGGATCTGAGGGAGTGGAGAACAGAAAGAAAGAATGTCTAGTCTCTTCTTTTTATAACGACTCAACGCGTAACTGCTTTTTCCACATGCCCCATGAGCCCAGCTGTAGGAGCTCAGACAGGGTGGTATACACACACACATTATGTGCTCGCATAGTGCCTCAAATTAGGAGAAGCTAGTCTTGTAACCCTGAATCTCGATCAAATTACTCCCTTCATTTTTTAATATTTGATATTTTGACTTTTGGCACACATCTTTAGATGAGTTGACCGGATAGTAAAAAATATTATTTTTGATTGATTTTTTTTGTAAATTAAAATTTTGATTGTATATTTTTTATATTTAGGAAAAAAAATTATAAAACAAATAATTTTTACTATTTGATCAAAGCACTTAAAGATACGTGTCCAAAGTCAAAGCGTCAAATATTAAAAAAGAGAGGGAGTAGTGTTTTTAGGCTTGTGAATTTCTAATAATTAGTATACATCGTGGATGAGAGACTAGTCCTATAAAAATGAATTCTATTTCCTGGACTTGTTGAGTGAACGGAATCAGAGAAACTGATCTCGTAATACTAAATTTTGGGAAGAAGTGAATGCATAGAGTCTGGTCTCATAAGAACATCTCCAACGCGATTAGTTAAATTGGACACGTAAGATATTAGATAAAATTTGTTTCCTACATATTTCTTACAAATTTGTAGAGGTATAGTTTTATAGACAAGGAGAAAGTATGGTTGAAGTTTGATATTTTTAAGAGATTATCTATATTCTTTATTTTTAATATACCGATTCGCTAAGATTTTTAATGATTCTGACACTAAACCATTTTCGCAATTCATGCATGTATATACAGAGAAGTTATTTTGCGACATGTATGGAAGTAGTTAGCTAGGATCCAAAGGGCTGATGATTGCAGAGATGGGTGGACAAGTTTAGGGCGAGAGAATGAGGGAAAAGAGTGAAGAAGAGTAAAGGAATAAAGTGGCGCGGAGGATATGAGTGTGATGAGATTCGATAAGGAAAAGAAAGAGTTAAAAACGAAGGAGAAAAAGATAAAAAGTAAGATTTGATAGGCTACTTAATTAAAAAACTCCTCTTTGTATAATCATAAGATCTGATTGCATGACCAAAAGCAACTTGCATACTTCCATGCGTGCGCGCACCCTTCTGTTTCATCTCTTCCCATCACACTTTTTTATGGCCATGTTTATACATCTCCAAAGATAATACTAATATTTTGCATTTGTGTGCACCAAATTCAAAAGTGCACGTAATTTGTCATTAAATTCGGGGAGGTTGTTACAATTTCATAATATGAGAGATTTTTTAAGATTATATCGGATGATTCTCGAAGAATTTAACAGGTATGACTAAACAATAACAATAATTAAGTGAAAATAACACTTAAATTATGAGTAGCCATTTTGGAGATAAACCCCCAAATTCCAAATAAAGATAGACACAATCAAGTGGGAATTGTGAATTTAAACAAAATAAGTAAAGGCATCCAAGAAGATGATAATCATGATAGCGATTAGAAACTCAACGTTTAATAATCCCAATTAATGAGAAATAGTTTGATTTGATTGGAGGGTGGTGATATGCGAGAGATGAAAGATTCGATTCACATCATGGAGTAGCGACTCAAATTTCAATTTCGGCGACACAACTCCGAAGATAGATACGTTCGCACTCACCTGACACTGATATATGTTCAACCAAATAGTACTCCATCTCATGCATAAGTAGAATATAGATAATTAATTAACGCGAGATTATTATTAATAATCGAATTTCCACTATAGCCTATATATGTAGCACATGCAATGATTTCACGTGAGAAGCTTTTGCATGCTTGTTACTATTATATACTATAGATGATGCCTTTCATTTCAGCTTCCAAGCAGGCTTAACGTATACGTAATTATATACCCTACCCAAGTCCCTGTAAATAATATTCATACATCTTGAAATGATTTATGGATTTCTGCTCAATATTGAGCTGAGAAGTGAAATGTGTGGGTTTATTTAGAAAATATTGAGCATGAGAGCAATTAAGGGTCGGTTCATTTTCAAAAAAATAATTAGATTTTTCTGTTCTCAGAAGGGAGTTTATTTTTCTGAAATTTATCTCATATTTAAAGAATTTTTCTCTCTCTTAGAAATGTTTTATTTTCTAGAAAATTAATCAAAAAAACAAAAACAAGTATGGGAAAATTTGTAAAATATGTTCCAGAAAATCAAATAAACACAAAAAAAATAATATTATTTTAAAATTCAAACACGAAAACGAAACCTAAATAAACAGAACATCAAACATCACCATCCAGCACCAACGGAAATTTGGAGAAAGAGAAAAAAAGAAGAAGATGGTGTATTGAAATGTTGGTGTTATGTACAATGAACCACGCTTGCTTTTACAATCTCCGCTTTCGTCCACAGAATTTAGTCAGTGATCAGGCCGTCGGGGACTGTCAATTGATCAACTGAAGCTTTCGAACAATAATTCGGGCTATAATTGAATTCAATTCATCACTTACGTTTATCCTCTTTTTAAGAGTTTGGTATTTTTTGTTATTATGTGTTTTGATTCAGATTCGTTGAATTTTCAAGATTTTTCTTCTTTCCCAAATCGCGTTTCATTTCTATTAAATATGGAACTTATGTACTCATTTGACTGCTTAGATACAAGTACAACTACTGTGAAATATTTGATGAGAGTGCTTTCGAATTTTGTTACAATCTATTTAGAGGTCCAGTTATTTGAAATCGATATTTTCCTTTCAGTTGAATATTTAAACACAAATTAGCTTAAAAAATATGTAATGATACACTAGTATATATTATCGAGCAGCTAAAATCAAATGCAAAATTTGACGTCTTCATTGCTTTTAAAGACCAAACGTTAGTTTTGAAGTTGGGGATTTTATAACTTTATAAGTTAGTCATCGATCCATGTCCACCGATTGGTAATACCAACGGTTTATTTTGCCTGAAGGCTGAAGGTAATGCTGCATAAAAATTTTAGGACTAATTTACCTCTATGCTACAAGAATTGGTAATACGAACACGTGTTTTCCGTGATTAATATTGCCCCACAGGCCACAAGGATGATTAGAAATTTGTTGATAGTGTCAGGCCCATCAACTGAAATTTTAGTAGGATTCGTTTGATGGGCTTATATTAACATGAATTGGAAATTATGATACTCATATATTAGGCCCAAGTGGACTTGATTTCTCCACTTTGTGGCGGCTTATTGACAAGTTATCACTGATTTGAATCTGGGTCAGGTGACCACGATGAAAAAGACCCGATCATATATCTTGGGAGCGTTTTATTTAACTTAAAAAAACAGTTTTTTATTATTTATAAGTAGAGAATTATTTATATGTGGAAAAAAGAAATTAATTATATCAGATAATAATATAATAAAAGAACGGTTTTACTAGTGTGTGCCCATAGGCACATGATAAGCGCGGAATTTTATAAGTTTGACTCATCTTTTATTGGCTCCTATTTATCTTTATAATGGGGATCCAGCATATACAACCACCACACCGATCAAAATCCTCCAAATCTATAAAATCCTCCAAACTTATAAAATTCCGCGCTTAGTATGTGCCCATCAGCACACAATAAACAAACTCATAAAAGAATATCGGAGAAATGGCGGGATGATGATGCAGGCGGAAGAGAGCAGGTAAGGCAAAACTCGTAGGTCTGTTTGACTTGTGTTTTATTTCACATAACGTCATGGAAGGGCTGCGCTTAATTGCGAGACGAGCAAAATTTTAAATTATCACTTGAAATATATATACACGTAGCTTAGACCTAAGCCTACCAACTCCGTTACTCTTCTGGATGACACATTAACACAAAGCAACAAGGAGTCAATTGGCCCCAAGGAGTAGTCCGCTTTCCACCCCAAAATAAACGTTTAACAAAAAGAAAGCTAGTATGTATAACTCTTCTCCAACAAAGTTACATGTAAAAAATTTAGTTTGTCGATATTAATAATTAATTAACGTTATATAATACGATCACTATTTATCATTATTATATTGAGATCAAAATTTTATATTTTTAATATTAGTTTATTATAGATTATTATTAACTTTACGGTTATTAATTAACGAAGGTTGGGCTAGCTATATATGTATGCAAAGAAATCTCCCGCATTTAATTAATCAAACAATCCATGTGTGCGAGTGTGTAGAACAGAATCAACAAAGAAACAGTTGGTGTAATTACTGTTTCATTTCTAGTTCTTGGATAAGTTTGTTATTCTGACAACTCTGTGCTTGATAGATGATGAGTTAAATCATGCTACTAATCATCAGTAATCACATTTACATATTTTGTCGGCCAATTTACCTCTACAATTCAGCACCATCAGGTTGACGTGCTTCTCAAATCTCGCTCCACACGGAAGGCTTTTCCGTCTTTTGTAACATACATTAAGGTGAATGCAGTTGTTGCAAAATTTTAAAAATTATAAATATGTGAAATGAACACTTGGACAACACCCCGAGCCAAGTACACAAAATAATAAAGACAAAATTAAAAAATCAGGCAGTTGGTTTTAGACTAGGTCATGAATCCTATTATTTGTCTTTAGTAATAGTCTTCATCTAATGAGATTTGTTTTCTACTCCTAAGATTATAATTAAACAATAAAGATAGTGTACGTATAAATTGGCCATTTGGCCCCCAGGTTGGTAAGTAGTCAACTTCATTGGTTCTATATTAGGTCTAACACCACTGAAATCAATCGAAAGTATAATCGTGATGTTGTTTAAGATTCTATATATCGTTATAAATTAAATAAAGCAGATACAATACCTAAGCAGCCAAGCGGATGTATATTTTTATTCATTAACTTGTTTTGATGTAGGCTAGTAGGGTAGACAAATACTGTTTGTTTATTAGTATAAGCCAATCCATCAAACTATACTTTTACAGCGAATAATCGACTCTGATATAATTTCTAATTAATTGTTCTATAAATAACTTCATCCTTTTTTTAAAAAAATTCCTTTTTTAACATTGAAGATGTCAAAACTCATAATTTAATCATAATTTATCATGATATTAGGTTTACTTCTCTGCAAAATAATTGAAGATATGTTCTAGCATCACTGGGATAATTTTGGATTTATGATATGATTTTAAGACGTTATCTGATTACCCTAAGAAAAAATATATATACCTAGATAACTAGACATGTAGAGAAGTTTTGGATTAAAAGGGTTATTGAAATTGCGTGCAACTTGATTAATTATGATTTATTGAGAATAATTCTCGTGGATGAATATGAATTATACCAGATTATACTATTAATACTGCCCTAGAATATTGTACTAACCAGCTATCTGGATGAAAACAGGAACCACCAGTCCAAGTACTGACAGTAAACAGTTGACCGAGCCTCATCAATTCATTTTGTTTCATGTTGAGTGGGTAACAATACTGAGAACCGCACTTCCATTGTCTCCTCCATCTATCACTACATTTGGCAAGTTTAATACCAGCTAAATTCACCCATACATTAATTTTGTTGGATATTAATCTTAAACTAATTTAGTTGGATATGTTTTTATTTGTTAGCTGGTTTGGAGGTTTAGTCGTGATCTTAGCAGAGTGTTTTTAGGAGCTGTTTGAATAAGCAATAGAGCATTAGAGTTTGTCCAGGAGTCTAGGAGTTTAGTCATTTATCAGTTAGTTTATTTGTAGTCATCTTATGTTTTGGCAAGTCATTATATATTGACTTTGCAGTACCAAATAACAGCAGTAGCAATGAACATTCAGTTTATCTCTTAAGCATATAATTATAAATGGATGTTCTGTTCCGGTGTTTATTCTTTAGTCTGTAGATTAGTATACCAGCAGTGTGCATATTGAATCATTTACGGCCATTGAAATCTACAAATTTCTATATAAGATCATGCCCTAAACGCACCTATCAATAATGATCTAGTGCGAGAGACTTGTGTACCGAATACGAATATAAGTTTACCTGTAACGAGATAACTCCAAGAAGTTGAAATACTATTAGTGCATAAGACAGTGAGCTAATCAGATAATATTTGCGAAAGAGACATACTGTATTAGTGGGGAAAAGCTGGGTTAGTAGCTAAGAAGAACAAGTGTAGTGTAGAGAAGGAGAAAAGGTCATGTTTTGTCTATTTTCATTGTACTGTATTGCACATTGAATATGCTTTCATAATCTCACTAGTGGAGACTCTTAATACTTGTGCAATCAATCAAACACTTTTGAATCATGCAGGCGAGACACAGAGTGTAACTTTATCCTAATTTGCATGGATTTCCCCATGTAAGTCGGGATCAATCTATCACTTAGTACTTGTTTGGTTGACATGTAGATATGTGGAGAGTAGAAGTTCCTAGGAAGTAGTATCTAGGAAGTAGTATTTGATAAAATTGTTTGGTTGACATTAATTGGGGAAGTGTAACTTCCTTGGAATTTTAAATGCCTACGATAGGAAGTTACGTAGACCCCCCTTGATAACTTGCACTTCTTGTAGGAAGTTAAAACCTATCTATCAACCAAACACAAATTTTAAAGCGACGCAAATGCATAGATTTATAAATTACAATATCTATTTATTTTTCAAACCTTTTTTTAATTAAACACCTTTGTCTAACTAGTGTTTCGAATTTATTTGTTTTAGCTATTGCAAACAGTTAATTATCAAATAATGAATTCACCTTATCAAACTTCTAAAATAAATAAACTTTTTTTTTTGCCAGACCATTGTAAATTTCAACGAGAATCATAAACTGTAGTTTTGCTTCCAGGAATGTCAAAATTTACTTGACATGTCATAACTAAAAATTATTAAACTTATAAAATATATACAATTCAACAATCCATATTTGTAGTTAACCTCGTTAAATTCTTTCTTGACAATTTTCAAAAATATTTTATTATATAAATAGAGAGAAATTAATACCTCAAAAAAATATTTTCAAGATGTGATTTTCCGGACATGTATACGTGATCTTCATCATTATTTTTATCATCTTTAAATTTGAAAAAGAGTTTACAATTTTCTAAATATAAAGTTGAAAATTAAAATTTGTTGTAGAATAGTCAAATAAAAACTACTACTGAGAAATTTGTTAAGAATAGGTAAAAGATAAGACTAAACTAATCAAAGTGGGTGTAAAGTTTTGGGAAAGGGAGCTTCCCCTTTCCAATTGTATCAAATAGGCAATTTAACAGTAGCTCACACTTGCCAATACAGTTCATGGCGTATCATACGAAAAACGAAATACATGTTATTCAGTATAAAAAACAAAAATGAAATACATGCTTAATTAGGAATTGAATTTTTCAGTTAGGTATATATATATATATATATATATATATATATATATTATATTTTAAAGAGATATATGAGATTCATTGTTGTCTAGTTTCGAATCAACAATTTCTTCAGAATTTTAAGAAATGGAACTGATTCGTTTAAAATTTTTATTTGATTTTGCTAAAAAAAAATATTTGGAAAATATAACCTAGAAATTTCATTGTTTTCGTGATTACAGCAAAATACTGTAACTGAATCTTTTAGCTCCCCGTGATTAATACAGTATACATTCTTTGACGAGTCAAATTATTTATCAAATTCAGCTATAAAAAATATTACGTATAGATCAATCAATTGTTAATATAATATTTGTCTAAAACTGTAAAATGTAATCAAATTGCACATAATTCATATATTTGAAGTTTTCGTCTAAAGAAAAAAGGCGTACATTAAGATTCAAGAGACGTACAATCCATTTTAAAAATAAATGACCACTATCATTCGGGATAAATATAAAGATGTAAAATGCAGTTTATTATCCAAAACGAAGAAGACTTTCTGTGGGACCAGCATGTCTAAACTAAACTTGTGGCGACACATGCCATTTCTGCTTTCCGGGACCGCTTTCCGTCATGGTAAAATCGATTTTCTGTTGATAATTGATCGGAATACTCGTTTATAGGGTATATAATATTTCAGATTACACATTTTTCTTTCAGAAAATCGGATCCCAGCACGACCGAACTAATTTTTCAAACACTTGAGGGCTTCTTTTTTTTTCTTTTTTTTTCAATACATCACATTGTTTAAATAACTAAATATAATAATAACAACTTATTTTTAGGTGTGTAATTGTATGCCAAAAAATACTATCATTATTTATTAGCTGTTAGTTGTTAGAGCATGATTGGAATAATATCAATTATGTCATTATAGTTTTGTTAGATTATTGACAAGTGAAATGTTGTTAATTTTTATAAATATACAATCAAAAAGACCGATAAGTTTAACATTTTAAATACAAACATAAAAATAATATCTCACCTGGTCTCCTGATGCTCATTACTCAACGAATCTTCGTGTATTCATTTTTTCTTCTATGTTGAACCAATTCCGTCTTTATTCCTTTCATTATATTGAACCCATTCTGACTTATTTTTCCAGTATATTAGAGTATCTTCGAGAGGGAAAGAGTCATTAATAAATTAGAATTTTAAAAGTTTTTAGATGTTAGTCAAAAAGTTTTTTTTTTTAAACATGTTAGTCAAAAAGTTAAGAGCATTCTCTTTTCAACTTATTTTTATCAATAAATTCTTTCTCTCAATTCATCCGACTTTTGAATTTAGATCTCTGTTATAATAAAACCCAACATAAATAAAATATGATATAAAAATAAAATATAGAGAGTACAATTAGAGTCTATACACTTAACTTTGTACTAAAGTATTAAAAGTCACTTTTTTTATATTTTTTATATTATATTTAAGAGTTGTATAAATTTTTTATTTTTGTCTCATGCTGTCTACTTCGACTTTCTGCGAGAATTTTAAGTGTCAAAGACCATAACTCTGTTGCTTTCAAAAAAAACATAACTCTGTTATTTATTTCATAAATATTTATCGAATTAATTTACATATATTTTACTTACAAAATAAATTTTTAATAAATCTTATAATACATGCAAAAAATAAAAAAGCCTGAAATTTTAACAAAGAATCAAAATATGCACTGATTCAAAGACAAATCCAAGAAAAAATGAAATAGAAAAAGGAGTTTAACGTACAGCAGAGGTAGCAGAAGCAGAGGGCCCAGAAGACTTAAAACGGAAAACAGACTCCCCCGTCTTTTGCTTAAACCCAAACCCTCCCCTCTCCTCTCTCCCTCCTCTTTTTCTCTCCCAGTCTCGCTAGTCCCTACTCTCCCTCTTCTTTATTACACACACCCATTTTATACACATACACTCCTACACTAGACTCTTTTTATATCAGACAAACACACGAACTAGCATTCATTTTTTGTCTCCTTGAATATCTGCTCTGCTGCTGCTTCTGCTACTCTTTAACTGCTCTTTTATTATCCACTCCACTCCATCTTGCTCTGCCTCTCTTCAAGATTTACATACCCTCTTCATTTTTTTAGGTACCCCTTTTTTTTCTCTACTCATTTGCTACTATGTTTCAATATTTGTCTTCTTTTCTTATATTCAAATGTAGTTTACTTTGTTTTCTCTATTTGTGTTATAGAGCTGGGTTTCAAGTTGTTGAGTTTCTTCATTTCTTCTGCAAGCATTTCTTTTAGTTGTTCTTGGTTGACCTTGTGTCCTAGACTTTAAGCTAATCATTGTAGCTCTTGTTTCTTGTTTTTCTTTGTTTAAATGCTTTATCAACTTATCACCATGTAATCACAATTATATACAATTAAGTATTCTGATTTTCAATATTTTTTGTTTAATAATATTGTTTTTATGTGGGAATGTAGTTTAATTGGTTCTTCTTGGGTTGACTTGTTTTTAGATTATGCTCTTGTAGAGTTTGTTTGATGTCTTTATATTTTCTTTCAAGTTTCCAAGAATCTTGGGTGTAATTTAGTTATTGATGCCACAGTTCTTGTGTACTTTTGGAAGGTGCTTATGTGGTGGTACTTTTATTCTTTATTGGCTGAAGCCTGAGAGATGGCACAGGCCAGGAACAAGGGAAAACTCCTTAGAAGCACTCTGTATACATTTGGGTGCTTTAGGTCTCCTCCTGATGATGCTGAGGCTCCTCAAGAGCTTCAAGATTCCGGCTATTCGAGAATTGTATATTGCAACCAGCCACATCTCCACCAGAAAAAACCACTTAAGTACCCTTTAAATGACATATCAACCACAAAGTACAATGTCATTACTTTCTTGCCCAAAGCAGCCTTTGAGCAATTCCGTCGTGTTGCCAATGTTTACTTCCTCCTGGCTGCCATTTTGTCACTCACACCTGTCACTCCATTCTCTGCATTTAGCATGATTGCTCCTCTGGCCTTTGTTGTTGGACTTAGTATGACGAAGGAAGCAGTCGAGGACTGGCGTAGGTTTCTGCAAGATAGGAAGGTTAATATGCGGAAAGTCAGTACTCGTCAAGAAAATGGGGGATTTTCTTATCAACCATGGGAGAAGATTCAGGTTGGAGACGTGGTTAAAGTAGAAAAGGATCAATTCTTTCCCGCAGACTTATTTTTTCTGTCATCTAGTTATGAAGATGGAATCTGTTATGTGGAAACCATGAACTTAGATGGAGAGACAAACCTAAAGGTTAAACGAGCTCTAGAGGTAACTTCACCCCTCAATGTTGACGAATCTTTCAAGGATTTCACTGGAACAATTAGATGTGAAGACCCCAACCCCAACCTTTATACCTTTGTCGGGAATCTAGATATTGACCACCGGCTCTATCCTCTAGAACCTAGTCAAATCCTCCTAAGAGACTCAAAGCTTAGGAATACAGCTTATGTCTACGGAGTGGTGATTTTCACCGGTCATGACAGCAAAGTCATGCAAAATGCTACAACATCTCCTTCAAAAAGGAGCAGAATTGAGAAACAGATGGACAAAATTATTTACATCCTGTTCTCATTCCTTCTGCTCATTTCAATAATTAGCTCAGTAGGTTTTGCTGTTAAGACAGAATACCAGATGCCAGATTGGTGGTATTTACCTCCAGATGGGGGCAGCCTATATGATCCCAACAAGGCCAGCTTGTCTGGATTTTATCATCTTGTAACTGCTGTTATCCTTTATGGATACCTCATACCCATCTCGCTTTATATATCAATCGAGATTGTGAAGGTCATTCAAGCAAAATTCATTAACTGGGACATACAGATGTTCGATGAGGACACAGCAACTCCTGCTCAAGCACGGACCTCAAATTTGAATGAGGAGTTAGGCCAGGTTGATACAATACTCTCTGATAAGACTGGAACTTTGACATGCAACCAGATGGAATTCATTAAGTGTTCCATTGCTGGGACTTCGTATGGCATGTCTACCAGTGATGTGGAAGTCGCAGCTGCAAAGCAGATGGAAGTGAATATTGATGGGAAGGATCCTGAATTTTCAAGCAATATTAGTAGTAGAAGAAGTGGCGATATATTTTGGAAAAACAAGAGGAACTGTTTTGGACAATCAGAGATTGAGATGGAGAGCATCAGAACTCCTAAGGGTGTGAAAAATCAGAATCCTGCAATGAAAGGGTTTAATTTCGAGGACAGCCGTATCATGAATGGGAATTGGTCTACAGAACCCGACGCAGATTTGATTTTGTTATTTTTCCGAATACTTGCCTTGTGTCACACTGCAATTCCAGAGATAAATGTGGAGACTGGAGGTTTTGACTACGAAGCAGAGTCACCGGATGAAGGAGCTTTTCTTGTTGCAGTAAGAGAATTTGGTTTTGAGTATTGTAAAAGAAGTCAAACAAGCATATTTGTGCGTGAAAGGCTTCCTTCTTCTCTCGAAATTGTTGAAAGGTCAAGAGATGTTCACTTTTAATGTATGCAGGTTGGCTCCGGAGTATGACTAAATGCATTGACTGATTATTGTTTCCTGACAAAATTTCAGGGAGTTTAAAATTCTTAATGTGCTGGATTTCACTAGCAAAAGAAAGCGAATGTCTGTGATTATCAGGGATGAAGATGGACAGATTTTTCTGCTGTGCAAAGGTGCAGACAGGTCTGCTTTGGACCCTTTACATCTGATTTATAAGGAATGCACAGTTGTCTACTCTATATATTGTACAATGTACATTGCTTTAGTTACTTTGGCAAATAGACATTTTTCTTTAGCTCGTATTTTATGATCAAAGCAGACATACAATGTAATAAAAATTAAAGGCTTGAAGTCCATTGATAATGTTGCCTTTTTAGTTTATCTCCTTTTTCAAGACTGTATTCAGTGTGTGACTTCATTTTTTATTTTATTATTTAGCATCATCTGTGACCGTTTATCTAAGAGTGGACGAATGTTTGAGGAAGCTACTATGAAGCATCTGAATGAATATGGTGAATCTGGGTTGCGGACTCTTGCACTTGCTTATAAGAAGCTACAAGAAACTGAATACAATGCTTGGAATGAAGAGTTTCTTAAAGCAAAGACTTCTATTGGTGGTGACCGGGAGGTGATACTTAAAAATTTATCGGATGCGATGGAGAGAGATTTAATACTTATCGGTGCAACTGCAGTGGAGGACAAACTTCAGAAAGGGGTAAGAGAGTCGTCGCATGGCAATAATTGGGTACAGTTACTGTTATCAGGTTCCTTTCTGATTCAGTTGCATTGTTTCGATTCCAGGTGCCTCAGTGTATTGATAAACTAGCACAAGCTGGTCTAAAAATCTGGGTCCTTACAGGTGATAAGATGGAAACTGCAATCAACATAGGGTATGTTTATGGCTGTGTGTAATCCGTACATAGTTTGTAATACTTAAACTACACCAGTAAGTGTGATGAAGTTACATTTTCCTGCTGCAGATATGCCTGCAGTCTGCTTCGACAGGGCATGAAACAAATATGCATAGCAGTAAATGTTGACATTATAGCCCAAGATTCCCAAAAGGTATGCATTTCTCGAAGATGTATGAGAGAAATGTATTTCATTCGAATACAGGTCTAATTTCTGATTGTTATCTATCAGCTAGTGAAGGAGGACATCTTGATGCAAATCACCGATGCATGTGAGATGGTAAAGCTTGAAAAGGACCCTCATGCTGCATTTGCCTTGATTATTGATGGCAAAACATTAGCTTATGCCTTGGAGGATGATATGAAGGGTTATTTCTTAGATCTAGCAGTTGATTGTGCTTCTGTCATATGCTGTCGTGTCTCTCCTAAGCAGAAGGCTCTGGTGAAATAACTTTATGCATTGTAAAACTTGTTCTCATTGTCCCCTTTGTGCTACAAATTTTTTAATAGGTTTACTAAACCTATGATGTATTTTATTGCCACTCCAGGTAACAAGATTAGTAAAAGAAGGTACTGGAAAGACAACTTTAGCTATTGGCGATGGCGCAAATGATGTTGGAATGATTCAAGAGGCGGATATTGGTGTAGGCATCAGCGGTGTGGAAGGAATGCAGGTTCGTAGTATCTCTAACAGGTTGCTTCTGAAGTATACATTTGATAATTTAATTTTTCAGGACGCCTTTCGAGTTCAGATAACAATGACGAATGGCTTTTTGGTTTTTTTCTGTTGAACTCATCTCCACCCTTAAGCATGTAATAGGCTGTGAGAAGAAATAACAAATGAATCTTATGCATTTGTTCAAATCCAAAATTTGTGTATATTTTAAATTAGCGAACTCTGGTCACTCAAAAAAAAAGTGTCCATTTGATAATTGATAAATCTATTTGATTGTAAGCTTTTAACTTGTATAAGTTTTGGACAATCTTGAATCACACTCACAATCACAGGTAGATTATGAAAATTTGCATTGAGCTCAAAGCTCATCAAACATAGTCCTGTTTACAAGTAACAAAATTCTCAGCATTTTACAGGCTGTGATGGCTAGTGATTTTTCGATTGCACAGTTCCGGTTTCTGGAGAGACTTCTGGTAGTCCATGGGCACTGGTGCTACAAGAGGATAGCTCAGATGGTAATATTTATAAGTTTTTAAAAGTTTTACCAGGGCAGTATGGTAGTATAAACGGTCTGGTTAAGCATGCACACCCAGCCATCAATACATTAGGGCATCCTGCATACTGCACAGCATGATTTCTCCCTCTTGCTAGTGTTTATATTGCTTATAAACCTGTTCATTTTAATTGAAATTCAACTTTGTGCTTGCAGATATGTTATTTCTTCTACAAGAACATTGCCTTTGGGCTTACACTGTTTTACTTTGAGGCTTTCACTGGCTTCTCTGGGCAATCTGTCTATGATGACTGGTATATGTTGCTATTTAATGTTCTTCTGACTTCATTGCCTGTCATTTCACTAGGTGTCTTGGAACAAGATGTTTCT
Organism: Daucus carota subsp. sativus; assembly: GCF_001625215.2. Classification (NCBI taxonomy): domain Eukaryota; kingdom Viridiplantae; phylum Streptophyta; class Magnoliopsida; order Apiales; family Apiaceae; genus Daucus; species Daucus carota. The sequence continues at coordinate 41,363,848 of NC_030387.2, read as the reverse complement.
TCTGAGGTCTGCTTACAGGTCTGTCCATCAATCCTGTTTGAATTTCCCATTTAGGCATTTACCCTCAGTTATCAGTGTTTGCACACTTACATAAAGTAGTTGTCTGTATACAGTTCCCAGCATTGTATCAGCAAGGAGCGAAAAACTTGTTCTTTGACTGGTTTCGGATACTTGGGTGGATGGCAAATGGTCTCTACACCTCCCTTGTTATATTTTTTGTAAACATTGGGATCTTTCACGACCAGGCCTTCCGCTCTGATGGGCAGACTACAGACATGGCTGCCATGGGTACCACTATGTTCACTTGCATAATCTGGGCCGTCAACTGTCAGATCGCCTTTACAATGAGTCACTTCACCTGGATCCAACACATCGTTGTCTGGGGAAGCGTCGTCACTTGGTACATATTCCTCTATCTCTACGGCCTCATGTTATCACCTCATGCTTTCAGAGTACTGGAAGAAGCTGTTGCTCCTGCACCACTGTACTGGCTAACCACGCTTCTGGTAGCGGTTGCCTGCATTATCCCATACCTAGCTCACATATCATTCCAGCGAGCATTCAACCCCATGGATCACCATATAATCCAAGAAATCAAGTACTACAAACAAGACAAGGAGGACCGAAGCATGTGGAGAAGAGAGCGGTCGAAAGCTAAGCAGGAAACAAAGATAGGGTTCTCAGCAAGAGTCGATGAAACAATGAGACAGTTAAGAGGGAGGTTGCAGAAGAAACCTTCTTGGTCAACTCCACGCAGTAGCATGTAACTAGACAGATTGTCCATATCTTTCTTCTGTGAATAGAGTTTTCGGGGTCACTGCCATTTAGCCAATTTGTTCAGCAGAGGCATTGCTTCAAAGGGATGGTAGAAAGTAGAGTGTACAGGTTTCAAATGTATCATCACAGGCTCACACCATATATAGATAACTTCCTTTCTTTCAAGCCTCGTATTATTTGACCAAATCTATATCAATCTCGTAATAAGCTATTCCAAACTTGCATTTCTCGATCTCAATTGGCGTAAAATTCTGATATTTCGTTCCATGAAATAGTATACTTGTAGGCGGTATTTGGAGGTTTTAGAAAAATATAGTTTAGTAAAGAGAAATAATAAAAAGCGGAATTATATCAAATAGCTGTAGTGCAAGAAATAGTGAATATAGTTAAAATTTTATATTATAAAATTTTATTATTTTTAAAATATATATAATTAAATGATGCTTTTGTATAAAAATGAAATAGACCAAGTAATACACATATGAACAAGTAATTTGAAGTGAAAAAGCAGTAGAAAAGGAAAAGAGGAGAGGGGGTAATTAAATATTAAAATAATAAATAAAATTAAGGATAAAAAGAAAGAAGTCGATGAGATCAAAGTTAAGGAGGCGGTGGGTGGTATGATGACGAAGACGAAAACGAAGATGATAATCAACCCTCTTCTTCTTCTTCTTGTTCTGTGTTTCTCTATGTTTTCTCTCTCTTCAATTCTCATTACTTAATAAATTTAATTTTCTTCATCGCTTTCTTTACAATCTCTCTGTGCTTTTCTCAATCTCTCTCCCTCTCTCTCTACATATCACTGCGGTCGTCGCCAGGACCGCTTTTCCCGATCCTCTCTTAAAATTCTATCACCATCCTCTCTTTCTCTTTCTCAATTCTACTTGATTGTTATACCTAGCCCAAACTCCTTACTAATTTTATTCTATCAATTGCCTCTCCCGACTCTGTTTAAATGGAGCCTCGGGTCGGTAATAAGTTCAGACTTGGTCGCAAAATCGGTAGTGGCTCTTTTGGAGAGATCTATCTCGGTACCCCCCCCTCTCTCTCTCTCTCTCCCCCTCTCTCTCTTACTTGATTTGTTTTTGGAGTGTGTGAATGATTTAATCTAATTAAATTCGGGGTTTGCAGGTACTAATATTCAGACAAATGAAGAAGTAGCTATTAAGCTCGTAAGTTATCTCTTATTCTCTATCTCACATTGCCTCTTGCTAGTTCCTGCTTTCCTGTTTTACCGTCAGCTAGTTCAACCTGCTTATCTTACTTGTATTTGATAAACTTGGTTACAAGTTGCCGAGCTGTATGATTTGATTAATGATGCCATGAAAATATCAATGTTTGCTTTGATTCAAATTGTGCAACACTATAATCGATATAGGTGGCTTTAGTTAAATAATTGGCAATGATAACCTCACTTTGTTCGAGCTTTTATGTATATCATACTTTTGCACTTAGTAGAGTTGTTCCAAGTATACACATTTCTGGACTGCAATAAGTTGTACTTGTTCGAGATACTTTTTACATGTTTTACCATTATTATTTATTTCTTCTTTTTACTCAGGAAAATATCAAGACAAAGCATCCTCAATTACTATACGAATCTAAGCTGTACAAAATACTACAAGGAGGAAGTAATGAACTTGTTGCCGTCTCCTTTTTTCTGTTCCCTGTTAATAAGTCTGATGCCCATTTCTTAGTATCTTCTAATTATATAATCTTCTTCTCCTTTTTTGTAGCCGGAATTCCGAATGTAAGATGGTTTGGGGTGGAAGGAGACTATAATGTACTTGTGATGGATTTGTTGGGACCTAGTCTTGAGGACTTGTTCAACTTTTGTAGCAGGAAGCTGTCTTTGAAGACTGTTCTCATGCTAGCAGATCAGATGGTATCTATTTTATTTTGCATGCTTTTATGTTGATTATTTAATATTTGGCATGTCCTTTTTTTAAGTATCATACCTTGGTCATGCTTGACAGGTTAATCGGGTTGAATTTGTTCATACAAAATCATTCCTTCATCGGGATATTAAGCCAGACAACTTTCTTATGGGACTGGGAAGACGAGCAAATCAGGTTTTTCTATAGTTCAAGGCTACTTCATCTATTCGTGTTTGTGTCTTTACGGCCTCTTTCAGTTAATGCTATCCGATTGGTTGTAGGTGTATGCTATTGATTTCGGACTGGCAAAAAAGTATAGGGACTCCACAACTCATCAGCATATCCCATATAGGTAAGCTTCGCAGAGTTGGTTTAAAGCTTACATTGTTGTGAAGGTTTTACTTCTGGCTTTCTCCTTCTGGTGATTACTAGTTGTGATGATAATGATGCACAAATAAATATATTTTTTGTTTCTCCTTCCTTTATAAATAAAAGAATGCAACCTCTTATTCTGGTTCTTCTTCGGTGACGCTATGATGCATCATTAAATATGTTTACGTCGCTCATAATTAAATCAAGTTTTATGGTAGAAGTTCAGAATATTAACGCAACACAAGTGTAAAGTTTTTAGGCTTCTAGTCGTAACTGACATTCGTCCATTACATCATCTCTTATTGTCATGCTTATATATGTATGCCTGTTTTTCTTAGTTTACGTAGTATGATTTAATATGTGGCTGGGTTCAGCATGTATTTAGCAATGCTGCATATTAGTTTTGCTATGTGTGTGATATTTGTTATGCTCTTGTGTCCCAATTTGTAGGCTTGCAATATCTAAGATCTGCATTCAACATTATCGTAATTGTAGATGTTTGAGAAAATCGTTTTAGTTGAGTTTAAATGTTCATGTATATATCAAGATTCCAATCCTCCAAATTTTGTTACTTTTGCAGCATATGGCTTATGACTTGATATGAGCTGTTATTAAGCATTGCACGCCCTTTAATTTCTCTACTTGCCTAGGTCATTTGTTATATGTATTCTTATTACTTTGACTTTGTAAAACTGTCCTCATTTTTTGCAATATGTTGTGTAAAATGCAGAGAAAATAAAAATTTGACAGGAACAGCAAGATATGCCAGCATGAATACACACCTAGGCATTGGTATTTTCACTACTTTCTTATGTTCCTAATATAAAATAGAAATATTTATTGTCAAGTGGTATTAAATAGTTTAGAAATTGGTATTGTATGCACAAATATTCATGGTTTTGCTTCTTTTTTTGTTTTTTCCTTCTTTTTTTCCAGAGCAGAGCAGGAGGGATGATTTAGAATCACTTGGATACGTTCTTATGTATTTTCTGAGAGGAAGGTAAACTATGTCCTTTCGGGTGAACTTTGTAATTTCATTATGACTTTTGTTAAGCATATTTTTTCTTGTTTTATAGCCTTCCTTGGCAAGGACTAAAAGCAGGAAACAAGAAACAGAAGTATGAAAAGATCAGTGAAAAAAAGGTGTCAACTTCCATTGAGGTATTCTTTATTTGTAGAGAACTTGTTGATGCTAGTGGATGTGGGCACCTTGAAGTTGATTGGAGAGCTAACTGTTTGCCATGTAGGCTTTATGCAGGGGATACCCCACAGAATTTGCATCATACTTCCATTACTGCCGTTCACTACGTTTTGATGATAAACCAGATTATGCTTATCTAAAAAGATTATTCCGTGACCTTTTTATCCGCGAAGGTTTGGTTTTTGAATTTCATATTGGTAATAATGTCTGTATGGTGTCCTTTTCCTTTCATATTGATCAGTCATTTTCTTTCATCAGGTTTTCAGTTTGATTATGTGTTTGACTGGACAATTTTGAAATACCAGCAATCACAACTTGCAAATCCTCCATCTCGCGCTCTTGTAAGTCTTGCTCTTTTGGGAGATCATCTACCTTTGTGTAGTTACTATAACATAATTATCTTGTGAACAGGGAGCTAATGCTGGAACAAGCTCTGCGATGCCGGCAGCTGCTGCCAATGTTAGTAGACAATCAGGTGGGAGTCTGTTAGCTTTTGCAATCCAAGATATAATATAAGATGAATTAATTGTGTTCACTTTGACATCTAGAAAGACAACCTTTTCCTTTTTAGCTTTGTTAAAGTTGCTGAACTTGAGATCTCATAGTTTCTTTGTGTAATTTGAGATAAAACTTGACTTGCTAAACCAAAATTCTTCCATAGTAATCAGCAAATCATATATATTCAAGTTTTATATGCTCTCACTGCAATGCTTTATTAGTTTTTAATCAGCAATATGATAAGTATTTCATGTCAATATACAAATGCAGGCGGTGATGACGGTAGGCTCACTGGTTGGTCCTCAGCAAATGCCTCCCGTGGTAGAAGTTCTGGAATGCCTTTCATTTCTGGAAGTTTATCCAAACAAAAAAGTCCTATTGCTGATGAAGTGAGTTCTGTTTGCACTGTTAAAAACAGGAGCAGTAATAGAAAAGGAATATTGAAATATATATGGAGGGTGTTTAGTTTAGCTAAAATTTCCATTTATAAAAGTGAATGAGTGGAAAAATTAGCAGACCAAACACCTCGAAACTTACATCTCTTGCTATTAACACCAAATTGGTGTACTTTAATGCTTTTTTGGTGTAAAGGTTACACTATTCCCAAAATTAACTCTGACATTAGAAAAAAAAAATTACTTGCAAAAGAATATTGTTATAGCTCTATGATAATATATTATGTGTGTTAGTATGTTATGTTTCCATTTGTAAAATATATATATATTGTTAAAGCTAAACATGCAAAAGTTTGGTCGTTGGAGTCCAGTATAGTGCATTATAACCATTGGATCACATAATCAAATTGACGAGAACCGTTAGATTGGATTTTTTTATATTTCACTAAGATGCTACTAGAAACTCTAAGGTTTGAATCCTGCTAACGACATACTAAGATAAACTAAAATTTGAACACATATAAGAAATTATTACTATTAAAATACTCATGTGCATCGAACGGGTTATAGGCTAGTAAATTGTTAATAATGATCTTTACCAATTGTGAAAGCTAGTAAGCTGCAATTTAATAAATTATTCGGAATTTATTGAAGTTTGGAGCTCAGAATCAACGCATTTCCACCTTAAATAATTAATATAGAATGATGGTGTGGATACTAACATGGTATAATTAAAAATAAAAGATCCATGGAACAAATTATTCTAATGCAACAGTTAAACAAAATATTACTGTAATAGAATAGGAATTAACATGTTTTGATTGGTGTGTACAGGGTGTAACAGGGATTTTGAAGTATTTAAATATAGTGTAAATCTTGCACCGAATTCTTTTAATGGTATTTATACACTCTAAAAATTGCGCAAGTTTCCATGTCCAGTTGGATGGAGTTTGATGCCAAAACAGTGTGATTTATTTCGGCATAATAGTTTACTGTTGGCATTTTTCCAAGATCCGCTGCAACTGATAATTTTGTAGGAAGTAGTTTATAGTTATTAAATAGTTGTATCGGTGCCGAATGCTTTCTGCATTTTGATTAAATCATAGTTTATTACGTGTTGCTCCTTTTCCTTTTTTGCATCATCACAAACGCTTGTGGCATCATATGACCACAAACAATTTTCTCTTCTATTGTATCAGTATTGGACTGTTTTTTCAGATACCCGGTTCTAATATTATGCGGTCAAGTGGATCATCAAGGCGACCTGCTGTCTCTAGCAGTCGTGAACCTGGGATTGCTGGTGCTGATTTTGATTCCTCACGAGCCCGCACAACTGATGCAAGCCCCGGAACAGTTGGCAAGATTTCTAACACGGCACAACGAAATTCACCTGTTTTATCATCAGACCAGAAGCACAGTACTTCCAGTAGGAACCCCAACATGAAGAACCTTGAATCCACCCTCAAAGGTATCGAGGGATTGCATATCAAAGATGAGAGGTTGCACTATTAGATACTGTTGACCTGCGAACTCTGATGCTGTTTGTAAATTTTGAAAGATATGCTGTTTCTGCGTACTAAAACTGTAGAATTATTTCTGGTCTGCATAGTATGAATTCGGTATGATGAGCAACAAGAGTGGCTACCTGCTTGCAGTTTCGTATGAGGATTATCCCTATTACAATTCTTCAGTTCAGACGGGATCCATCTAAATAAGTCTTGTTGATATCTGGTGAGCATTATTAGTGCCTTTTTGATTCCTTCTGTGCTCTCCCTCTCCACCAAGCTTTTCCTCCCACTGTGTCGCAAATACTAGGGGTGGCTTTGTCCCTTAATGTCGGCACTGTAGCCAATCATAATGATTTTTCTTTGGTTTAATTTACAAAATATTCTTGTTTTGGTCATCGAGCAGTTCGTCATTTTCGCTTGGGTCATCTGTTGAGAAATGTTGTACGCCCCCCTCCCAACCCCCCCAAAAAAAGGAATTCATGAAATTTTTATACCATTGTTGCAGATGTATCATTGCATTTACTTTTACTAGCGAGGTCCAGATGTTTTGTAATATTAATTTCAGTTTACTGGTAATGTTGTCGGCTAGTTTTTTCTAGTTCTAGTTGTGCAGACTCGTGTATGCTTGATAACACTTGACGGCAGCTTAGTAGGTTCGTCTTCTATATCCAGCAGTCTGGAATAGCAGTTAATTGTTAACATATTGTATGTACTAGTTTACAGAATATTAGCAAGAAATTTGAATTACTTGGTTGTCTTCTCTCTGCAATCTGCATCAACAGGAAATCTGATAATTATGAACGTTTTTATTGGACACAAGTTTATATGTTTCGTGCAAATGGCTTTAATTTTTTTTTTTGAACTATGCACAGTTTTTTAATTAATTGTTTAAACTTATTGTTATTTATTGTATTAATTTTGAACATATGTATCAAATTAAAGAATAACTAATGAAGCTTTGTTTTAACACTCTTCTGATCAACTATTTGTTCTTAAATCATTTTTTAAAAGCTAATATATTAAATATCGTCCTACTCTTTATATTTGTTTTATTATTTATATTTATTATTATTTAATTGAAAAAATAGGAGAGATAATGAATGAGAAGTGAACAGAACAGAAAGCTATTTTTATAGATAGGAGAGAATATGCAGTGTAGTATATACTACTACTTGAATAAGCAGGGGTGGATGCAACAGTCTTGTACAGTGATTTGGTTAGTGAATTGTCTTAGGTTGACCGGTTGAGCTTCCAACAATTCTCTGTCCATACAATATTCATGTGGACTCAGCCGCCGCCGCCGCCGCCGCCGCTTGTTTCAATTCTATAGTTTGCATCGGGAGGAGCAAACACAAGCAGCAGTAGCAGCAGCTGTTATATCACACTTTTATAGTAACTACTCCCTCCGTTCCGATAGATTATATACGTTTGGTTTGGACACGGAGACCAAGAAGGACACGGAGACCAAGAAAAAGTGTAAAAAGTGAGTAAATTGAGATGAAAAGTGAGTAAAATGGTGGGGCCGTTTATATTTAATGATAGATTTGAGATAGTGAGGGAAAATAATGGATGTAATATTGTTTATATTATTATAGAATGGAGATAGTGGAAGAATGTAGTGGGTGTAGTAGTGTTTTATATTATAAAAAATTACTATATTTGAAATGTATAGAAATGATGGGACGTCCCAAAAAGGAAATGAGTGGGCCGGAGGGAGTACTTCTCACAACTCTTCTCATCAGTTAGTCATTACTCATTACTTTCTCCCTCATCCGACGTCGATGACAAGTTCGTATGTGTGTTTAATTATTATTATTAAAATACTAATAATAATTTCAACATGAACAGAAATAACGAGACTTTGGTTTAATCCAGAACAACAAACAAAGATTTGATACTCCAGGACATAGTTGATGTAGTGCACATAGTTACGATACATATCCCGTTACACAACAAGAAACATCTCGAAGAAACTAAAAATTTAAAATTAAAGAAAAGAGAGTTTAAAATGAAAATAATTTGGTGTATTATTATTGAAAAGCCACCTCCCCCGAGCAGACCTTTTCACCTCCACCCATAAACAATGTCCTTAATCCACCGGAAACCCTTTCTCACCGACCCTTTCACTTTGCCTTCCACCGCATAAACCTTATACCCCGCCACCCTCTTCTTCCTCTTCAGCTCTGGATCATTCAGACTCCAGCTCTTCCCTAACCCCTGGCTGCTCTTCATTTTCTTCATCTGTAAGTCTTTTCCCATCATCAGATTATTACTGTTATAGTTATACCCTCCTGTCGCATGACTTGTACTGTAACTCCTGGGCATATCGTGGTTCATCCCATATGGCACCACAGCCGAATCTCTCTCCACCTGCCCATCTCTCTCCACCTGCATCTCTCTCCCATCTCTACAGGACTTGGATCTGTAGCTATCCATTCAGATTAAAAATGCTTCTTCTAGTTGTGGTTGTTTAACTTTTTAAAGGATGAGCTGGGTGAAAATTAAATGTGGGGCTGTGGGGAATTTGTGGTTGATTGTTGGAGATATTTACCCCTGTTTTTCTAGTGCTATTTAGTGCCTGGAGCTGCTGAGTCAGATCACCACTTGCTGTTGTACGGCCACGTGGAAGGTTGAGTTGTTTAGTTTTTTGCCTCTTTCAGCATATTTCATCTTCATCTTCACGCACACGTGGCTGCTTCTGTTCAAAAGTTTCTTTTTGTGACGACTTCGTTGGTTGACAAATTGGACATGAGAATCTAAAAATGGCTACTTTTGTTATGAATTCGTATGGTTGGATATTGTTTATCTTGAATGCTCTGTCTATTTTGAGGAGCTTTTGATGATGCAGTCAAGAGACTGGATATGCGAGATCGTGAATGATCGAGGCATGGAAATTCGATTTCTCGTCTCTGAATTTTTCATCAATCAAGCAGATCGCTAAGCGGACACTAGTCGAGTCCAGCACAGGGAGAGATGATCGACTAGCTAGTTAGCAATTCAATTTTAAAACATACTCCCTCCGTCCCCCTCGGTTGTTTACGTTGGAGGGGGACACGGAGACCAATACAATGTATGAAAAATAAGTAAAGTTAGATGAAAAGTGGGTAAAGTTGTGGGACCTACCAATATTTAATAATAGATATGAGATAGTGGAGGATAGTAGTGGGTGTAATAGTAGTTTTTATTGTTAAATATGAGATAGTGGGGGAAGATAGTGGGTGTAATGATGAGAAAAACTTACTATTTATAGTAATGTAAAGAAATGAGAGGGACATCCTAAAATAGTAACCGTAAAGAAATGAGAGGGACAGAGGGAGTATGACATTAGAAATTGTAAAGCTGAAAGCTTTTTATACTAAATTTTTTTGGAAACTACACTCTTGTAAAATCAAGTTTATTGGCAAACAATTAAATGTGTGAGCCATCAGAAGGTTAGGTGATGAGAGCGCAAGAATTTTCCATCAGATAAAAAAAAATTGAGTTTTGAATTGAATAAACTCGAAGACAACACATCTATAAAACTTACATGAAATATCAATTTAGGGTCTTTCGGGTTCTCGTTATTAAACTTTTTATAATATCCAAACTCACAACTAGATGCATATCGGATCCAACAACACATCAAAAATGCTAGCAAATTGGTATACTTGCTTGTGCTTATAAAGGCCCAAATACTCTCTGACTAATCGGTGGGATGTTACAAAGATCATCTTTCATGCATCTTGAGTAATCTTAAAAACTAACTAGTATAATATCCCACCATCATCATGAATATTCATGATCGTCCACTTAAACCCATATTACTATTATGATGAATAAAAAGGGAGACCGTGCACCTCCCTATAAAATTCTTCTGGTTGCTTATACCTTCAGCTTATTTGATCCTATCTTCTGGTGCAGTACACAAGAACTTGTCAAATTTAGTGCATTTCATGCATTGTGAATTAATTACTAGACTCTTTCATCCGAGGAGTTCAATAACATTTGATGAGAATTCCTTAATAAATACTCCCACCGTCCCACTTTGGGCATGTAACTTGAGGTGCATTGACCGTACAGATCCGAAATTTATTTTTTTAATTTTTCTTTTATAAATAAAAATTTCATATTTAAATTTTTATTTGAAAAAATAAAATTTTAAAAATAAGTAATATAGCTATGCGGTCAATGGATTTTAAAGTGCGTACCCGAAGTCAACGAGCTCATTTAATTTGGGATGGAGGGAATATATTGTAGAACTTATAAAAATCGAACATCTTAATGTTATTTGTATGAAATGATTGTCACCTTAAAATATTAATAAAAAAGTTGAGTTTTGAATTGGATGAACTTGGAGATAACACATCTTTAAAAAATATCAATTTGAAGTCTTTCGAGTTCTCATTATTAAAGAGTATGTCCGGATCACCTTACATTTGATTAGATATTACTAAAATTACATAAATAAATATAATCTCAAGAAGAAAAAAAGAGTTATATAAAATAAATATAATTTTAAGAAGAAAATAAATGAAAATAATTATAAAATATACTTACAAAAATGAAACTGGTTACAAAAGTTTAGTTATGAAAATAAACAAATAAATAAAATATATCTCAAAGACAGAATGATCGAGAATGCAAATTTAAAATTTGTGCTGCATATTAAAATTATAATTTAAAAATATCGTCATCTTTAATTGTCGTAATCATATGACTTTTTTTCATACATAAAAATCTTTAGATTTGATATCATATGCGTTCTACTTTAATTCTCAAAATTATAGGATCTTTTGTAGATGTCCAATTTTTATTTTAGATACACAAAAGTCATTAGATTTAATAACGCAGAAGAATCGTATAAATTAGTATTAGAAATAGAAGTAGAATATTCTGTCAAAAAAAAGAAAAATTAGAATTAGAATACATAAAAAATGGAAAAACGATAAAAAAAAAAAAATAGTAAATGGGAGGTTGAGGTTCAATAGTCCATATCACAATACATCATACGAAACTGCCAAGTCCGAGCGGTGCCAAGTCCGAGTGTGTGTACACACAGCCCCAGCTGCTCTATACACAGAGAAAAAAAGAGTTAGGATAATTAATATGAGGGAGTAAAAATCTGTCCCTGTATAAATATTAATTATAATCTCGAATTGTAAAAGGTTATAATTAATCCGTGGATGGGGAATCACAAACAGAAGTGGACAGCAGATGAAGAAGAAGCCCTGAAAGCAGGTGTCAAAAAACATGGCATGGGCAAGTGGAAGACCATTCTTGTAGATCCTGATTTTGCCCCCTCTCTCACTCACCGCTCCAACATTGATTTAAAGGTTCAATCTTTTTCACTTTTCTTGATTGCCCAGCTTCTCTCTGTTTTTTTTTTAATAATTTTTTGTGATTCACTGTTTTTGATACATTGGTGTCAAGGTTCAATCTTTTTTAGTTTTTGTAATTGCCCTTGTTCACATTTTTCCGGTACTCTTTGTATTGTGAATTTTGTTGTGATTGATTGTTTCGATTAAGGGTTATGTGTTTGTTTCGTTTTGTATGGACTATGAATTATTTGGATATGATTGTTTGCGGGGTGTTGATAATTGTGTGGTTTTTGTGTTTTGATTCGAGTGGTTCTTTACCCGTGAATATCAGAATAAATTTTAATTCTATGTGTGATTGTGAATTAGGGTTTGTGTACAGTGCTACATTTGTTTTTCTTGTTTTTTTTTTAATTTTATTAATGGTGTGGTGAATTTTGTTACAATGACCAGGATAAGTGGCGGAACTTGGGTATTAGTGGCACTGCGGCTGGGCAAGCCTCGAAGGAGAAATCTCCTGTTTTAGCCATTACAAATGGCAGTGCCGCACTTCCTGCTGCTCAAAACACCAATGCTGCTACTCAAACTGCCAGTACTGCCCTTGTTCTTGTGGATGCCAATGCCAATGGTGTCCCTGATGATGCGAAAACTCCAGCAAATGCTGTTATGATACCAACTAAAAGGTGTGTGTCTTCCAAGTTTCTTCGTTTATGGTCTTACTGCTTCACTTTTGGCCTTTTTTTTTAACTGGCCATAGCATTTTTAGTTTATGCTATTTTTGGAATTATGAAAGGGAGTCGCTAGTCAAATTGCAGAACTTTTGATAGTTTGATTGGTCAATTTGAAGTAATGGGGACATATTGAAACTGGAAAGACATTAGTTTTATAAAGCAATCATAGTTGAACCTTGTTAATGTGTTCGTCGCAGTTTTTATTTTTTTTTATGATTATCAGATTTCACAGATCTGGTGTTGATGCCCTGTCTCAGGTACTCCAATTTGATTTTTGAAGCAATATCTTCGACCAAAGATCTGAGGGGGGCTGATTTTAATACCATTGCCAGATTTATCGAGGTTCGATACAAAAACATATAATATATGTGACATGAACTTTATATGTACTTTAGTTGTAGGTGTAGAGATGGAGACCATAAGGTAGTGCTGATGTGCTAGTAATGCACGTGAAATAGCAAGCTCACTTGAGCAGTTGAGCTCATGATTTATAAATTATCAGTGCACTTAATTGTTATAGGGAAAATTATCACAAGTTTGTATGTAAGTCAGTTGCTATTAAACTCAAGTGCTATTTAGGATTTATAAGCTTACAAGTTATCTATATATTCTGTTAGTTGAAAAACTTGACAGCAGGGTCCTTGACTAGGATTTATGTCTCTATATATTTTTACAGTGAGTTCTGATTTTTATAATTGTGCTGGTATTAATGCAAGCTACTTTAAGTTTTAGATATAAAATAAGGGTTGGGAAAGCTGTAGGCTTCTATTGTCTCTTTCTGTTTATTCACATATTTCTCGCTATTACATGTGAACTGCAGCAAAAGCATGAGGTGCCCCAAAACTTCAGAAGAGCGTTAAGTTCAAATGTCAGAAGACTCACTGCGCAGAAGAAGCTTGAGAAGGTAAAGGAGTTTTGGATTCTTGACTTTTTAGTCAAAGTATTACAATAGTTGTTGCTTGGCTCTTTTTAAGTCAGATACCTATTTATGAATAATTCTCACACACCCCTCGTTAATTTTTTTATTTATGAATTCCGGCTTGTTCCACAATGTTTACACAATAGCCCTGTTCCTTCTCGAAATCTTCTAGGGTTTTGTTTATAAACTTGTATGCACCCATTCACCTGCAATGGTGGTCTCACATTGTTTGTATCTTCATCTGCCTAAAGCCTGTTTTTTAATTGTCCAGCTTGTATTTGTTTGGCTGCAGGTTGAGCACCGTTTCAAGATAAAAAATACAGGTTCAAGAATACCTACACCAAGACAGAGGGGGGATGCAAAGGCAGGGACTTCTAAAAAGCCTGGTCTATTAGACCCTAATACATTGGAAGGAGCCAATAGCATTGCTTCCCACAGGGTTGCTGATGCAGACAACAAGTCATTTGCGGCAGCTGAAGCAGTGAAAGAGTCAGAAGATATCAAAGAATTGACTGAAGAATCCTGGTTAATATTAGAGGTAGCGAAGGGGATTTGGGAGCGATGTAATCTTTGAAAACCCAAATTTACTTTGGGAACAAAGATGATCATTTGTTGTTCTCATCAATGCACCGCCATCATTGGCGTGTTTAAGTAGTTTCGGAGATTAACATTGACTGTTAGTTTGGCAGTTGAGGCGTGACTATTGTTATCAATCCTCTTTTTTTTTTTTTTTTTTGAACTATGATACATGTTGTTCCTTTGTAATCTTGTGGATATATAGATATTACATGGGAAGAAAGTAGAAGATATCACATTTAGCTGCTTAACCCACTCTTTAAGGTGATAGTTGACAATAGCTTCCTGGACTCTTAAGCCAAAAAATTTCTCTGTTATGCTTTGATCCCCAAAGCCTTTGTATTTACATGAAAAACAAGGCAGTCTAGCAGGATCTCTTGTCAACCATCATTGGTTAATTCAGTGTCTCTTTGCTGGTCTGACTGTTAAAAAGCTAGATTAAGACAAAAAGGCTGAGATTAATCGATATTAATTAAATTTATAGAGTAATTATGTGCCTGCAGGGGGCAGTGCAGTATTATGGCCCTTTAATAACATGATACAGGTCGCTGAGAATAAAAAAGAAAATAATGAATGAGATGACCCTAGGGTTGATCAAAAGGGTTCAACATATGCAATATAAAAAAAGAGAGGAGAGAATATGAGATTCTTACAGAAAAAAGAAGAAGAGAATATTAAATCAAAAACTATATTATCGAGTAAAAATGAGATGCTACAGGTTTGAAACTTTTGGTGCACTCGGATCTGTTGCTTATACAGAAAAGATTAATCCACACATGTATTCATATATTTAAAGGAATAATAAGAATTTCATTCACTGTATATATCAGTGCAATACTGTAATACCTAATAATTCCTTGATTCTATTAAATTAAATTAAAAAAAGTAATAAAGTTGGGTAAGCTGGGGAAAAAAAAGTCAAAAGAAGAAAGAGAAATGAGAAAAGTAAATGGTAAGGACAGGTGTGCGCGAGATCTACTGAACAGCTTTTGTGTCCAGCCCTATTTCTCTTCTTAAACCAACCCATTTTTATATCTTTTATTTATAAAAAAAAGCAACACGTCAATTGAATTGAAGCGAGTTGAGGTTTTTACAGTCGCCGGAAAAGAAGAAGACGACGATTCGACTCACTTATTCCATGTCTTACGCCGCCCACATCTTTCGTCACTCTAAAAAGGTGCTTCCGATTCAGATTTCTATCTTACATGTTTCTTTTTCATCTCGATTTCATTTGATTTCACTTTTCATTTTCATTCATTCCCGCTTTTGTATTCCTATTCATCGATTTCAATTCTAGTTAAGTTTTTATGAAGAATATGCATTTCCAACTCACATGTATTCCAGTCTCATCAAGTCAAATCTTCTGTTGACCCTCTTTTGCTATGTGAATTGAGCAGCGCCTAAGGTTATTAATTCCGATATGTGGGCAACTAATTTTTGGCATCATCACTAATAATTCACTACTCACAAATGACTACAACACTATTTGGTAGCTGCAAATGTTTTAATTGCCTAATCATGTTTAAGTTGCTCATTCAGCTCAACACTTTTATGGAATTGAGATTGGAGTTGTTTCAGAATAAGATTATGCATAGTGCCTTGTCTTTAGGTGCTTCAACTTTTCTAATAATGGTATTAATTATTTATCATTTCGGCAGCTGAAAAGTGCTCCTGGTTTACTACGGCATGATCATGCCTTATTGGTGCGATGGCTTTCCAGCGATGCAATTTCCTTCGCAAATGGCAGAGATGGTAACCAATATTATGTATTCTTATTTTTGTGTGTACATATTTAGATTAATTTGAATGATATGAGAATATTGTAATATTTTCATTTCTCTTTGGACTCCTTTATCTTTTTCTCCTGTCTATAAGTTTCATCATAGGACAATCTTATTTTTTAACGTAGAACAACAATTACAAAGTGAAATTATTATCATATGTTAAAATTTCTTCTCAGCCAATCGTCAGTTGTGCGTTAGATGTTTATTATATACACCAACCGTGTTCATATATGTAGACCCTGTTGTTAGCGCTTGTACTTCGAAAATATTTTTGTCTATTCAATTATTTTTGAAATTAATACAAAATACACTGGTCCATATCATTTTTCACATGGATTTGTCTTGAAATTTGGGCATTAGTAAGTCAGATTGATACTTCTTGTGATAATAAATTATGTGGTTGGGTAGAGATCTGGTGCTGGGTGTTTTTCCTTATAATTAAATTTTCTTATTAAGTACCTTTTTTCTTCCAGATATTGTGAAGCTTCGTCGAATTGGTAATGCATCTCAAGAAATGGATGGAGTTTGCAGTAACTACACTTCGACTACAAATTGCCTTAATTACAACCACAGTTCTATAAATCCGTCAATGGTGATTAGACAAGCTATTTTGCTTTGCACTTTTCTCTTTTGTTGTTTGATCCTGCATGGTGTGATAATATGTCTATAACTCACAGTATCTCTTGAAGGATGTTAGGTTTGCCTAATAATTAAATCCTTAGACAAGGTCACTTGCAAATGAACAAAGCTTCTTCAAGTGGCTCACCAGTCACCAGATTAACTATTCATACTAAAAATAATACTTCAAAAAATGAAAGAAGTTAATATGTAATGAGGCCATTTTCTCAAATGAAATAAAGCTTTATATTGTTAATGTTGTATAAGAGTCTACCATTAGACCTATCTAGTAGAAAATGAATTCTTTAAAACTTACCGGAGCGAGTTAATTGTGTAGGTAACATCTGTAGGAAGTAAGCAGATAAAGTCTACAACAAGCAATATGAAATTGCAAAGTCTACTAGTTGGCTCAGTGCTTTCCCGAGGTTTCTCGAGGTAAATTGTATGTCAAATTTTATTTTTTTGGGATTCTTTACACATGTTTGTAATTCTATCTTTCTAATTCCAGCTCACTGGGACAATATAGGAGAACTTTCTCTACTGGCTCAGGTATGGATCATGCCCATGGTATCATTTTGTTAGTTGATCTCATTAGATTCCTAGCATGTGTGCCCCTAAAATGGGCTTGGACCAGTGATCTTTCACATTTAGACTAGTTGACTTGCCATCTTGGAAAACGCTTAATTATATGGTGGTAAAGTAGCATTCCTGGCCAGTATGGCGGGTACATTTTGCAGCCTTATCTGAGACTTATTACATCATAATAAGCAATAATGTAACTACTGGTTTGCCTAAATGTTTTCTACTTGGTTAATTTTGAACACCCATTTTTTAGTACTGTATTTCATCTTCGAACTTGTGGGGAATAAGCATGTTTTCTTTCAGGCCTTCCTCCACACCAAGAGATAGGAATGCCTTCTCTTTCTCCTACAATGACAGAGGCAAGTATCTTTTTGAAGCTTAGAGGTAGATATTTAATCTTAGATTGTTCTAAAATATATAGTTTTTCCTTGATATTTAGGGTAATATTGCAAGGTGGTTAAAGAAAGAGGGTGATCAAGTTTCTACTGGTGAGGTTCTCTGTGAAGTTGAAACGGTATGGTGCATTGGTGCTAATGTCTTGATTATAAAAGTTTGAGATGTTTTTAAAGTTTTACATGCAGTTAAGATAATTTTGTACACCTTTTGGAATTTTAAATTTCTAGGACAAAGCAACAGTTGAGATGGAATGCATGGAGGAAGGATATTTGGCTAAGATAGTACATGGGGATGGGGCAAAGGAAATTAAAGTTGGGGAGGTATATATTAGTTTCATTGGCACTGTAACTAATTTCTATTGCTGGCGGCATTATTATTTGTTATAAAGATTGCATGTAATTATCAAGTTTAAGGTTAGAGCTAACAACCTATGTATTTTATGTTCATTATTGTAGCTTGAGATAATATTCTGTTTTAAACTTATCAGGTAAATGTGACGTTGGAGGAGTCAATTATGTTTGTTGTTAAGTGTTTCGTGTTCCTATATTTCATGTTCTTATCTCACAAAGGAACATTTTATTTTCGTACAGCCTCCTCTTCTCTGACAACTGCAAACCAATTCTTACTTGACCTAAGCTCTACTATTACAATGGCCATAAATCTGTCAAATTGACATATGCTAAACATGCTAAATTGTCTTGGTTTGCTTAGTTACCCCTTAGCTCAATTCCCTTGTCCTAAAGATTCATCCTACCATTACCTTGAGGTGATACTAACCTATCCTAATAATTAATATGTTTAGGTTCTATAAGTTTTTACTGTTTGAGTGGCAGTGGATGACATTGAATAGTTGGTCCAGATTGTCGTTAAACTTAAAATGGAAAACTTAGTGGCATCTAAATTAATCATATTAAAAAATATATAATATATGTGCCTTGTAATGTTTGAGTTTCTGACTTCATATTACTATATATTCACCACATCCCCTTATTCAACCTGATTCTGGTTTCAAGCTTCATGCTGTCTACCATCGTAGTCTGTAAAGGATGTCTATTAATTTTTTTAGAATCTAGATTTGCATATTATAAGCACATGAACACACGTTGCTTGAATTTTGCTATCTAGATTGAGAGGAATGCTAGAGAAGTAGAATTTACTGTGTCAGTATACGTGTTAATGTTTTTGTACTTGGATTGCTGTTTGATTAGTAATGACATCTACTAGTTGCATGTTGTCCTTTGTGGTCAGTTTTCTTAATAAATCATAAGATATGTTATTTTGCAGATCATCGCTATAACTGTTGAAGATGAGGGCGACATTGCAAAATTTAAGGATTACAAACCTTCGATGTCAGAACCCGAAGCTTCCCCGAAGGAAACTCCTGTGTCTACTCCACCGAAAGAAGATGTAGTTGAAAAACCTACGAGTTCACCCGAGCAAAAATCATCAAAGCCCAGTGCAGAGAAACAGACTGGAAGTCGAATATTCGCTAGTCCTTTGGCTAAAAAGTTGGCTGAAGAGAATAATGTAACGGGAGATTAATAGAATTGAGATTAGCATGTCTTTCATTCAGTGTTTAATATGTCTTCTTACAGTGTTTCATATATTAAGAACTCTGAATTTTTTCCTTGAATCAGGTTTCTCTATCAAGTATTAAAGGAACAGGGCCTGATGGAAACATTGTAAAAGCTGATATCGAAGATTATTTGGGTAATATATCAATATTCTCTGTCTAAGAGTTTAAGAGACTCGATCTATTTTTTATAGTTCATTCTACTGAAGGTCTTGTCCTTTGCCGGAGACAGTTGTCTTTACCCTTTTACACATTCCACTACTTTGATGCAGCTTCTCGTGGAAAGGAGGCTTCTCCTAAAGCATCTAAAAGTGAGAAGCCAGCTGTATCATCTACGGATTATACAGATATTCCTCTTTCTCAGATAAGAAAGGTAAGTTAGATTTCTCTGTCCTCGAGTAAGTAATAAATCCGGCTTTTGTGGTACATCATATTTCAAATGCAGGAGGGGAGACCCAGTATTTTCTTTTTCTTGATCTTCTTGATCCATCATCACTACTCTACATTTGCTTACTTACCAGCTCAACACTTGACAGGTCACTGCATCACGTTTATTGCTCTCAAAGCAGACAATTCCACATTACTATTTGACAGTGGACACATGTGTTGACAAACTTATGGAGTAAGTGTTCAGACCTTGTGTACAAAGCTAAAATGCACGTACATTTTCTTCGCTAAAGTATGGGTATTTCTGCAGCTTAAGAGCAAAACTCAATGCACTACAAGAAGCTTCAGGAGGGAAGAGAATATCTGTTAATGATCTTGTAATAAAGGTATTATATATTTATTTTTTATCCTACACAAGCTTTTTAAGGCTGCAAACATAACAATTTCATAATGCCTTAGTTTATATGTTGTTCTTGAAATGAAGTAACACTTGTAGTTATAGTGGACAGACCCACATAGTAGTTGCTGAGCTGCTTCAGTCTTGTTAGTTGTTTAGTTTTTCCTGCATCTCTTGAGCAGTAAGACAAGTGGAACTACTTAACCATATCATCCAATACCACAAGAGTTGATAACAGTTCTTATGGCTATTTTAAATGAGATCAATAGTCAGTGAAAACATTTAATATAACTTGACTTAATTGCAGGCTGCTGCTTTGGCACTTCGAAAAGTTCCTCAGTGCAACAGTTCATGGACCAATGAATATATTCGCCAGTAAGCATGCAGTACTGATACTAAAGATTTTTGGTGGAGATATGGTAGGCTGATGTACTTCTTTGTTGCATCTGTACAGGTACCACAATGTGAACATAAATGTTGCTGTACAGACAGATAATGGGTTGTTTGTTCCCGTCATTAGGGTAAGCTGGTTTTCCAATTTTTGTCCACCATATAATATCTTGGTGTGATAATAACATCATGTATTGGAGTCATTATTTTAATCTTTAACCATGGGATTGATTTTACAGGATGCTGACAAGAAAGGCTTGTCCAAAATCGGTGATGAAGTAAAGCATTTGGCTCAGAAAGCCAAGGAGAACAACTTAAAACCAGAAGACTATGAGGTTGGTATAGATTTTGTTACTCATGGGTACACGCTTGTACTTGAAGTTGAAGTTGATGTAATACTGTTTGCAGGGAGGCACATTTACTGTATCAAACTTGGGGGGGCCATTTGGTGTCAAGCAATTCTGTGCCATTATTAATCCTCCTCAAGCAGGAATCCTTGCTGTTGGTTCTGGTGAGTTTGGTGTAGTGTGTTTTAAGTGCTTAAACATAATTTCACTTCTATAACTATTAAAACTTATTGTCAAGCAGCTGAAAAGAGGGTCATACCTGGTGCTGGTACGGATCAATATGCTTTTGCTTCCTTCATGGCTGTGACTCTGAGCTGTGATCATCGTGTTATTGATGGTAGGTTCTTTAGAATTTCAGATTATGAATTTTAGCTGCTGTTTGTATATGTCTATTCAGCACTCCTGTAGCAAGTTATTATTTTCGATGGACTATAGCCCTTGATCCATATTGGTGAGACATACTATATTGCGAGCCATATGTTGTAGGACCCACTGAAGAAATATTTATTGGTTTTACTCTACAATACTGGAAGATGAATTTTGGTTTGGTAATCTGCAGGTGCTATCGGTGCCGAATGGCTAAAGGCATTTAAAGGATACATCGAGAATCCAGAGACGATGTTGCTTTAGGGAGTTGAGTTCTTTACTATATTTTCCTCCTGTTCTTTAACCTTCCAATACCTGTTATCAAGACAAGGGGAGCTTTTTTTCAGGCCGATCACTGTACCTTACTTCTTCCCATAACAATACATGGGTTAGAAATTTTAGAATAAAGGGAATACGAGTGTAATGACTCAGTTTTGCCCCTTGTAGAGTGTAAAGCTTCAATTCCAGGATTATAGAATTGAGTTCAGCAGCATTCTTTTTGCATCTACACTTCATTACAAGAATTTGCCCTTTGGAATCATGATGGTAGGTTCCTTAGACTTGTAAATCTTTTGTTGCACACGGAGAAATAAATTTTATTTAACATTCCAGCTTGTAGTCTGAAGTTTAAGTGCACGATCACATTTAATCTACCATTATTGATTTCAAATATGTTTTGTTTTGGGTTAAGACCTAGTATAAAATGAGTTGAACTTAACAAAAATAGTTTTTTTTTTAAAACCTTATTTTAATTAATTAATTAATTTATTTTTTGTAAAGAACCTTATTTTAATTTCAACATTAAGATAATGCAAAAACTAGAGATGCCCTGACTGGGAATATAACTCTCTAATAATGAAGTCGTGTTCTGGTTTCTATGAATCAATCCGGGGGCAGTGTACATATCCTGTTTTACAGGAAAAACTATTTAAACAATGCGGTTTAAAAATAATAATTTTGTTAGTTTAATTATTCTCAAGTGTTATTATTGATTTTGTTAGTTTAATTATTTTTAAGTGTTATTATTATTATTATCATTATTATGATTACTATTATTATTATTATACAGACTTTCGCAAAGAGATAAATATATCAAAAATATAAACTATATATTTCTTGGAGTAGGATGGATATAACCTCTGCATACATGTACCCAAACATACTATTGGCCTAGCAGATGGGACTGAATGAGGATGTTACAATCAGGTTTTATGAGTGGAGGTGAGTCGACGCTAATGAAGACAATGGAGCTGATTGCAACCCAAAATTCTCGCAAAAAATGCAGACTAGAGAGAGGTATATGCGAGTGAAGTCTGGTTCCCAGAATGTGGCTCTAAACAGACTGACTATTCCAGTTTCCTCAAAAGCTTGAAGTAGGCTGTTAACTTGAGCTGTCTCTAGTATTCATCATCAGAACAGGCAAATTCTCTTAGTCGATCCAGTTCGGGCAGAATGACCTTAGCTAGGTCTGGTCTGTCCTTCCTCCTCAGCTCGCAGCATTGTAGACACAAGTTTGCAAATGCTGTCGCCTCTTTGACAGGCCAGTCAGGAACTGATGGATCAAGCACTTGTGATATGTCTCCTTTCTCAATCGCGCTTGAGACCTGGCCAGTAATACCCATTGGAGGCTTTCCTGTTATAAGCTGCAATAGCATCACACCTAATGAGTAGAGATCTGATTTTGTGCCTAACATTCCAGTTTGCTGGTACTCTGGATCAATGTAGCAAAATGTTCCAGCAGCTGCTGTCATATGATATTGGGTAACGCTATCGGCCACAGATGGTGGAACCATCCTTGCTAAGCCAACATCACTAATCTTGCTCACGTAATTCCTGTCTAAGAGAATGTTGGCAGGTTTAAGATCCCGATGCACGAGGGGCTCTGGTTTTGACTGGTGAAGGAAGAGGAGGGCGGTGGCAATTTCTGCAGCAATCTTGAAACGGGTTCTCCAAGAGATTGGAGGAGTGTTGTGCTTTCTAAATAGACGATCTTCTAAGCTACCATTTTCCATGTATTCGTACACAAGGCATCCGTACTCGGGGCAGGCTCCTAGTAGAAGAACCATGTTTGGATGTCTCATGCAGCTCAACACTTCAATCTGCATTACAGAAGGCAATATCAGACAGTTTTTAAGACAGAACAATAGTATCCTTTTGAATTCTTGTTAATATGATACTCCCTCCGTCCCCTTTTACATGTCTTTTTTGAAAAAAAAATTTGTCCCAAATTACTTGTCCACTTCTCTTTTCAAAGCAACTTTTTGTATGTTTTTTCAAAATGTAACAACTTCCAATGTTTGACTAGCATATATATATACACAACTCTATCTAATTCATTACATTTATTAGGGATATGTATGAAAACAAGATATCCACCTAACAATTTCTTAAGATGCGTTATTTTTTCAAAAGGGACAAGTAAAAGGGGACGGAGGGAGTATATATGTATTCGCTGGTGGATTATTACCTCCTTTTGAAATTGCTCTTTTCCTTGAGCAATGTCTGGCTTTAAGACCTTAATGGCAACTGCAGTGTGATCGAGGTAACCTTTGAAAACAGGTCCATATCCTCCTTCGCCAATCTTTGCCGACTCAGAGAACCTGTTGGTGGCTTCTTCGATTTCTTCAATAGTATAAGTTCTATAGCGTACACCACTTCGAGTCAATGCATCCATTGCTTTTTTCATTTCTTCTGCCTCATACGCAGCCAAACGTTCTGCAGTGATTCGTTTCTGAGTCTCCAATTCTGCTAGACGGTGAGCCTTTTGAGCCGCTTCCATGGCTGCCCTGCATTTTCGCTTCTCCATCTCCATAAGAACTAATGCATCTTCTTCAGATCGCTTTTTTTGTGCTATCATACGAGTCTCCGTTGACTTCCATTCATCAATCTCTCTCACCTGGAACCATAGCCAACATGAGAACTTCTCTCGTTGGCCTTGACAAAAGAGAGCAAAAAGGTGATACAAATTAAGCCAAATTCTGACCTTTTGTTTTGCAGTCATACTCTCATTGTACGCCGAGTTGTACATTTCCATGGTTTGCTTCAATTCTTGTTTTAATCTCTTCATCTCGTTTTCTATTTCTTCCTGTAATATATCAACTCGCCAAATTATAAACCTAGTCATCGTATTTACTTTACTCATTTTAGTCAACCTTCGATCGAAAGGCCAACTGATCAGTAATGACAGATTGCTTAAGATTTAGTTAGATAGTGACTGAGCATTCAGAAGACCTGGAAAATATTCATATTGGACTTACTCCTAACGGAGAGGAAGAATAGCTATTTGTCTTGGAAGTTCCTGATGTCAGGGATCGGTCTGAATTGTCCATGGAAAAGTCGGCTGATTGGAAGCTAGATAGCCCGGAATACTCACTGCTGTCAAATGAGATGTTGGGACTACCCATTTGCTTGGTGCGAACCATGTAGTTGAGATTGCTCACTGAAGGTGGGAATGGTGATTTGCTGCCTGAGTGCCTGTCTAGCGGATGCATCATATTAAAATCATTGCTCTTGTTTGTGTACGAACTACCGTCGCTGCTGCTTTTATCAAATGATGTTTTTTCTGATCCGCTTTTCCAGCTCGACTGGCTAAAAGAGCTACTGCTGCAGAAGTGCATGAAACAGTTTCAGAACAATATTTCCTCGTCTTAGACGACTTGTCATTTCAGAATGGCTTACCTGTCTGATGAATATCCTGATTGAGACAATGGCTTGGAGCTCGTGGGAGGTCTGGCAGCCCGAGTGGCTGTTTTAATGTTCTGAACTCTTCCTCCTTTGGATACAGCATGCACTGAGCAGAAATCTGGTGCAATTTTTCCTAAGCAAGTTGGCACATCTGGATTTCTAAATGCCCTGGGGAAAACAATCAAATCTTGCCATTCAAAGACTTTGTTCAAGGCACAGGTCACTATAACCTACTGATCATACAGTTAAGGAAAGCAAGTTAAAAATATATGAGAAGTGAACAGACCTTGTCAGAGCACTGCGGTTGGAACCGCCAACAACGAGAGTGCTGATGCTATTTCTTACAACAAAATCTACCAGTGCATTTGTAACATCAGTGTCCGTCACGACGATCTCTGTCCCTCTAATCTGTAAAACATCGCCAACCATGAGACGAGGCAACATTTATGCTTTTTTCAGAAAAGTATGAGTTGGTGATTAAAAATATAACAGTGGTATCAAACAAAACCATTTTTCAGGTTTTTATTTCAATCAATCAAGGTTCTTACCCCTTTTCGAGCACAAAAACCACGATACGGGAGGAAGATCTGCTGCATTTCAGCCTCTGTGGGTGCCCGGCCATCTTTAGAGACATCATCTGCTGCATAATCAAACATTTCACACAAATTTGGACTATTGCTTTCCCGGAATCATATGGTAATTTGTAAACATGACAATAATGTACAGCTAGCTAGTCCACATTTTCATAATTATCATCAACATAATTATTATACATAAATGTCCATAATAGAGGAAAAAAGGGGAACTTACTCGGATGTGAAACATGCGTCTGGACATGAACAAGAAAGACAGAGGCATTCTTCTTCAACTGATTATCGACGGCCCATCGAACAGCATGAGGGCTATTCTTGTCCTTGTCAACGGCGATGGCGGTGGTTATATAAATTCCTTCTCCAGAATTATGATTAGAGTTAGACATGGTGTTGCTTTCGGTTGTGCACCGCCCAAACTTGACAATTTTCTGCGGCAGCACAACCTCTAGCTCCACCACCTAGAAAAAATGATGAAAGAAGCAATAGTCTTCTTGTGCATGAATGAATGTTACTATAATTCTTCAAGATGTTCCTTGTTTTGTGCCTGTAGATTAGGGGGGTCATCTGCATTCTTAACTATATTTGCCTCGCGCCATATTGTTCAATACAAACTATTTTTTGTCCAAGACAGTTGTATTCAAATCTACTCTGTTCTGCTATTTTAAATATTTTTTTATAACTAATTTTACAAATCTGAAATTATATTTTTAATCAAGCATACTAGGAAATTCAGAAATGTTGAGAATTTAGGAAACTATTTTCTTGAAATATATTTTTATTAAATAAGAGACATGTGAAATAAAAAGGTTTAATATAATATATTACAATTTCGACACGTCCCGAATAATAAGAAATAAAAGTTATCTCGTGGCTGCATGATATGATGAGAATTAGTGCATGGTCATGATAAAAATACGAAAATATGAAAATCCGATATAACATGTGGACGTATTTAAAACTACATAACTAAAACTATTTTTATCAATATTTGATATTAGTTTTTTTTTTTTGAGAATAATATTTGATATTAGTTAAAATTATTTTCATTTTATTCCAGCATTTTATATTTAAAGTCAAAGTCACAGACTCACATAATAAAAAACAGAGAGTATATAATTTTTAACTTATAATTCATCACTATTCCATATCACTATTTAACCTAGTTATTTAAAGAAAAAATCTACTACTTCTCGATTATAGAATAAGATATTTACACGAAGGTGTGTAATTTGAAAATAATGCACAGAAACTTTAAAGAAAGAGCAGATAAAAAATGGTAGACAAAGGGACACGTGTAGTAGAGAGTTGTTTGTCTGTGTCTGTGGTGGAAAAGTCCATGTAAAGAGTTGAGTTGAGTAGCGTGTAAACTTATAATCTTTTTTTATTGTGTCCTAACCCCGATGCATTCATTGGACTTAGATAATTGAATCTCTACGTGTCACTTTTACAACAATTTCAAAGAACCAACTCTCTCTCTCTCAATCTCTCCCAACAATTTATTCTTTTCATATTTTCTTGGAGAAAGAAAACATATAAACTGATCATCTTTTGGTGGAGGCCTCACCTGTTTCTACTTGTTTTCATCTGCTAGTAAGTCCCTTTTCTTAACTCTTTCTCTTCTTTATTCTTGGTATTTTGATGCATATCATTCTTTTAATTGTACTTATTCATGTCGATACTATATTGTATTTGTATGTGTTCTACAAGTTACATGTTTTTCAGTGTAGTTCAAGAACAACAATATTAAATTAAAAAGATGTTTTTTTTCCTTTTCATTTTCTTGTTTTTGCAGAAGATAGAGATTGGTTGCTTCAGATCCATGCGACCCAGATTTTATGTGCTAAAAAGACACCATCTTTGAGGTGTTTTTGTTTGATTCAAAGGGGGTTTAGTTTTCTTATTTGATTTGTGGTTTAGAAGGATAGTTAATTTTAGTTCTTGTATCATTTTTGATACTAGGATCTAAGGTTTTTCTGGGGTAAAATTTGGTGATCTTAAAGAGAACTAATTCTATATAGGCCTAAAGATCTTGTATATGGATGTTTAGATCCATTTATTTCGAGATTTTTTGCTGCGCATCACTAGATCTGATAACCCATTTCCCTTTTGCCTATCACTAGATTATTCACACCATTGATTTGATGTTGTTTTACATGCTTGATGCTTCTTGTATCCTGAGTTCTGGAATTTAACTGCAAGAATTTGAAGTTTGATAAGTGTTAGCTCATACATAGCTTAAGATCTGGTTTTGGTGGTTTAGCTTGTGTGTCTTGTGTCACAATCCCAAATTGAGGACTTGATATACCGAAGTGTAAGCCTTTTGTGCCAAACCAATTGCTTAAAGCGGCCGAGGGAGATATAGGAGTTTCTCGGAAGTTTGAGAGGGACCAGTGTGAGTGATGGAAGAGATCCCTCCAGCTATTGAAGTTACAGTTAGCTTAAGTAGCTCGATTTGTGATAACTCTGGGATCTCAAGCAATGTGGAAATAACACATGTGCAGATAGTGACAGAATCATCAAACATGTTACCCGATCCTGTATCCGTGCTGCGTGCTGAATCTGTTTCCAGTAGGGAGAGAAGTTTTAATTGTCTTAAGAGAACTTTGTCAGGAACCGTAGAAAGTGAAAGGAAAATTAGTGTATCGGAGACTATACTAAATGGAGATAGCAGCTGGGTTCCTACTGATGCAATGATTCAGCAAAACAAGGAAGATGTGGCAGATGACTGCAGTGGCATAAAAAGCAAGCAATTGCTGGCTCTGAATGCTAGTACAGGAATGAGTCTGCCAATTGCAGTTGAAATCGAGGAGATAGATAATGGTCAGATTTTTGCCAAAGTTATTAGCTTGGAGAAACAGAGTGTGGAGGGCAAGATGTCAGCTAGTGCAGATGACGTTAGCTCTAACATTCTCACTCTTAAGTCATCCGTAATTGCTCTTCAGTTGCCTAAAGAAAAGATTACTGGGTGTGAAGAGAGCAAGGGTGTACATATGAAGTATGTTCCCCTGTGGGGTCATGTGTCTATCTGTGGTAAGAGGCCAGAGATGGAAGATGCTGTAGTGGCTATCCCTCAGTTTCTGGAAGTTCCAACTAAAATGTTACTTAGTGATCATGTTATTAATGGGATGAGTCAAAATGCTGGTGTCATTACAAGTCATTTTTTTGGAGTCTATGATGGTCATGGAGGTTCGCAGGTATGTCCGAATTGAAATTGTATTTCGAAAAATCGGGTAATATCTATGATGAAGTTGTGGCATTTCCAAGCTCATAAATTGTTCTGTAGCTTTAAAAAAAATACTTGTCAGCTCCATGTTTACGAAACTCAGTCAAGGGCGTCGATTGGTCTTATATTGTTATTTTGTGAAATTTCAGTTTCCCTATGAGCAAGTATACGTGAACAAGTTCTTATCTGATACCCCATGCAGGTTGCAAACTACTGCCGTGAGCGTATACATTTTGCTTTGAAAGAGAAGTTGGAAGGTATTGAGGACTTTGAAAGTGAAGTAAGAACAGCAGTCACTCAACAAGAGCAGTGGGAGGAAATATTTACCAGCTGCTTTCAGAAGATTGATGATGAAGTTGGAGGAAAAGTAAGCCAAACTGAAACTGGAGGAGATTGTGATACTTCTAATGGTAATTTAGAACCTATTGCCCCAGAAACTGTTGGGTCTACTGCTGTCGTTGCATTATTATGCTCATCCCATATTATAGTTGCAAACTGTGGTGATTCAAGAGCAGTTCTTTATCGTGGCAAAGAGGCCATGGCTTTGTCAAATGATCATAAAGTAAGGCGTACTTGTTTTTTGTTTTCGGTTGTCGCTGAAAGAACAGAAGGTTTCTGTTGGCAAAAGGTCTTTTTTTCTTATCATTATTTTTCTCCTTAATTTTGTTTCTATTCAGCCAAACCGAGAAGATGAATATGCGAGGATTGAAGCATCTGGCGGCAAGGTCATACAGTGGAATGGACACCGTGTTTTTGGTGTACTTGCAATGTCAAGATCCATCGGTAAGCTTTTTGTGAATATCCATTGTGGTGATGTGAACAGTGGTTGTGGATCTTCCCATTGTTGTTAGAAACTGATCAGATTTCACATGTCTTCGATTCTTGATTATTAATTTACATGTCTAACCTTTAGATATTTTCACATCAAACTGCATTTTTACCTGTGTTCTATAGGAAGTCATGTTTTGACTTTCCAAAAGACATAGATGTCATCTATATGAAAGTGGGTGTTAATCTGGTTTATTTTTGTTGATAGAACTTGGTGGTTGATCTTCTGGCAACTGACTTAGTAAGATTCATTATAAGATTCTTCACGTGGAACAAAATAAATAGTATGACGTTTAAGAACCAAGTACGCATAATCTGACGAGGAGACTCAGAAAATCTTTAAAAGGACAGATTGAGGAAAATTAGCTCATTACGTAGGATGAAAGAGTATTAGCTGAACAATTGTCCTTATATTAGATAATTAGATAAAGTTTGGGAAAATTAAATAATACATCCCTGAACTATTCGTGTTTTATTGTCTAGATCCGTAAACAAAAGATTCTGCATTTCAGGTAATTAAACTTTTAAAAAATCTGGTTCAAGTCCTTCCATTAGTTAGATTTTAACGGACGTTATAATCTAGCTGGTGTGGTAGCTTGGTTAACATTTACTCGGATGAATTGAAATAAGAACTAAAGTGACTTGAAAAATAGTGCAACACGTCATATTCTCCCTCCCCCTCTCTCCCCACTGTCCCCTGACAATCGACATACATACTCACCCTCACCTCACTTTCATCCATCAACAACCCACCACAGCCAGCCATAGCCACCGTCGCGGTGGTGGTCACCATCCCTTTCTCATCTTTCTGCTTTGTATACACACCCAATATCTATGCATACACATTCACTTCTGTAAATACATATACTTACTGAAAATACATATACAAAGCAATACTCATTCTTTTTGTAAACGCTAACTAACACTGACGACTCGAGCTCCACGGAATTTACATCCGGCAGTTCCTCCACCTGTTACATTGTCAACCTACTCACTCAGAACACACCAGTCGCAGTAAAAAGCCGTAACAGTTGCGGAATTTAAAGAAATAAACTAGAATTGTTCGAGATACCCGAGTCCCCACAAAAATTGTCAAGAAAGCTCCAAGAGTAAGATGGTATAAATATTGTATACCAACAATCTATTAACGGCTATATATCAGCTAGTATGTCTTATTTTTGTTTTTAATTTCATTTTTCCTTCAATTTACAAGTCGGGTAATCAGGTTTTGAAAAAAAATTGCCTGCATCGTTTGACGTCCATCGGAATCTTTTAAATGGAAGGACCTAATCCAAACAATTTTAGAAGTTAAAGGACATGGAATGCAGAACCTTTTGTCAGGTACCTAACCAGTTAAACCGGAATAGTTCAGGGACGTGTCAATTGATTTTCCAACAGTACTGAGAGGGTCCAGGTCATAGTATGTCCTATCCTATATAAAATTAGTGCAAGGGACTCGGGCTCGTGGTCTTGGGGGTAGTGAAATTGTATCGAGGGATATATGAAAACTGAAATAGCATAACAACAAACTTAGACAAAACTAAAACATCACAACTCGAGTATATAACTATTTAATAACCAGACCACTTTCAAAGCAACATTTTTGGCCATTATCGCAACCCTTTAAATTATTATAATCCTCATCAGATTTTAGTTTACTACCTTATAATGATATTTAAATTGATAAGAATCCAGTTCATATTCGTAAGCACATATTAATTTGCTAAGTCGAATCAGCCACAAGATTTATTTGTAGTGGGAGAATATTCTATTTTCTCTACATGTTAATATCTATTAAATATTTTTAGTTTTATATATCTTGATTCGTATTAGAAATGTACTTGTATATTAATATTTGTTATTTAATACTTTCTTTCAATTGTATTACAGTTTTCATAAGATACATTATATACATTTATTTACTGTATAGTAGATGTGTCTACTATTGAAGGTGCAATAACTCTAGGTCTAATGGCTTTTTGAATATATTACAGATGTATGAATTTTTCAATTTTAATTGGAATTCTCTTAATTCGTGAATTTAAGTATATGATCGTGATCACATACCTGACAAAAAAACGTATATGATCACATGAGATATAAAGATTGATTTATATTGTTAGTTATCTTTATCTAATTAACATTAGACCTTGGCCGTGTTTCCCCTGGTTACTTGCTAGTTAGATAAATGGCTTGAGCCAATCAATTTATAATGTGCGTCAGTATCTCTGTTGATGTATATTTAAGTTAGCACACTTGTTTTCAGCATTCTACTGTTCTATCATAGCTCATGATACACTTAAAAGGTAATTTTGATTTCTTAACTGGTGAACATGAAATAACTACTGTGCTTCTTTCTTCTCCTTGAGGGTGAGAACTATTTGATATGCATTATGTGATTCAACATTTCAGATGCATTTGATGGTTATCTTTCAGCTTGCTTGATATATGACTAGAAAGTGAGTTTCACAGGTGATAGATATTTAAAACCATGGATTATTCCTAAGCCAGAAGTTATGTTTGTACCACGAGCTAGAGAGGATGAGTGTCTTATATTAGCTAGCGACGGTCTGTGGGATGTCATGACAAACGAAGAAGCATGTGAAGTGGCTAGAAGAAGAATCCTGCTGTGGCATAGGAAGAACGGTCCTGTTACTGATTCTGATAGAGGGCAAGGAGTTGATCCTGCTGCTCAAGCAGCAGCTGAATACCTCTCAATGCTTGCTCTTCAAAAGGGAAGCAAGGACAACATCTCAGTGATAGTGGTGGACTTGAAAGCACAGAGGAAGTTCAAGAACAAATCATGAATAAGGACGACAATCACATCATTCCTACATAAAGTAAAAGTTGCCCCAATTATTAGATAAGTTTTGTCCATTCATTTTTCATATGGGCTTACTCTGTGTATCAAAGCAGTCATTACTAGTTAGCTTGATTAGTAGAAGATGTCAAGACAATGTTTTATTACTGGATTTTGTCATTCATCATATTAAAGTCTATGACCATGATCGTTTTTAGTCTTTGCATGGTGTTGTACATGACTTCCTCTCTCAAGTTCATTACCAGCTTCCATATATATGTCAGAAAACGATTCATTATTTGGAGACCATAGAACATTTTCTACTTGTAAAGTTGTAATAAGAAAATAGTAACTACCTGTATAGAATAGAGATGACAAACCTCTCACGTGAAAGCATGTCTACTAAACAGCATAAATGTTACTTCTAATAACTAGCCTATAATTTGTGTATCTGCACAGATGTATTTTAATAGGTATTCTAAATTTTTTTTATGTGTTTTAAGTTAAAATTCCCTCTGTTTTTAAAAAAATAAAAACAAACCAATGGTTTATAAAATTTTGAAGTCAAACTATGTTACTATCAAAAATAAATAAAAATTCAAGCTCTGTTAAATAAGAGCAGTGATTAATAATTATTATGTATAAAAATTTTGAAAAAATATTATTAGGTAGAATATCTGGTTTACTATTAAACATTAGATTTAACTTTTTAAGATAATGAATTGTAATTTTGTATGTATGAGACTAAAAGTCTCCTCCTGCGTGTTTGTTGGAGGCCCTTGCATATGACTTGTTGATTTGAATGAAT
Organism: Daucus carota subsp. sativus; assembly: GCF_001625215.2. Classification (NCBI taxonomy): domain Eukaryota; kingdom Viridiplantae; phylum Streptophyta; class Magnoliopsida; order Apiales; family Apiaceae; genus Daucus; species Daucus carota. The sequence goes on along the minus strand of NC_030387.2, from coordinate 41,330,924 downwards.
TGAGCTAGTAAGTTTAAAAAAAAAAAAAAAACAAACATATTGACTACATGTGAGTGTTAAAATAAGGAATCATTTTGAAAACAAATTACACTTTTATTCTAATTTCTAGAACCAAGTATTTGAGTAAATAAGATGCGTTTAGTATTTCAAAAAGTAACGAAATAAATCAGACTGACTTAATTGAATCAAATAAATAGGAAGTAATTGCTGGTATTTTTAATGTGCAAGTCACTTGTATCTCACTACTGTCTGCAGACTGCAATAAGCACATAATCATAGTTCTCCCCAACTTTCACCGAATTCATATGAAACATGATTGAAATTCAAAAGACAAGCCTAAAGAAAGATAAAAGAAATATAATTTCCAGGGGCACACCCACAAAAAACCAGCTTTGAAGCTTGAATCATACTCTGGCAAAAGAACTCTCAACTGCATCAGTCTACCTTTTTCGCTTCTTTTGCCTAATAACTGGGAAGGTCAATGGGAGAGGAAGGGTAGCAAATGTTGTAGATTTCTCACGAACTAATTTGCAGCCCAACTCTGCCCAATGTTTTCTTAAATCTACAACACTTATCTTTAGATCTTTGGCTATATCTGAGGTGTCAGACTTATAGCCATCAACAAAAAGAGTTAGCACCAAGACATGGCTAATAAGAAATTTATGCTTCTCAGCTGCGAGTCTTTTTGCACCTGGTTCATTAAACATGGTTCGAAACTTTCCTTCCAATATGCTTGGAAATTTGTGATGTTTCACAGACCTGTAATGATCCATTGAATGCTTGTCTTTGTACTTGATAAGATGCGTAATGTACTGTAGAACACTAGCAACCGTACTCCTCTGGTACTCATCCTGAAGAAAAAACACATCAAATTTCAGATAGCAAGGTAAAAACAGACTAGTAAGATGTGCTCCAGTTGTTTGTTTAGCTGCAATTAATTTACCCCTTTTTCAGATCATAGTATGCACTAAACACAGTCAAGAAACATTTATAAGTTAGTTCAGTACAAGATCTCTCAAGTGCTTACACAAAACATTTTCTCAATCATACAACTTGAAGAAAAACTACGATACCCAAAATCAGCTTACAGAGTTTAACAAGAGTACAAATCCGAGTGTCAAAGTATTAGGATTCTTGATAGGGATACAAATTTTACATGACACTGGGACTCGACATTCAAGGGTGAATCACATATTTTTTATGTTTTATAATATACTTAAATAGATAATCTATTCCCAACAAATTTATCATTATAACATAATAGTACCCATAACACATAATCTATAGGATTCTGAAGTCCTCCACACATACAAGTAACAGAGATTCAAATTTTATTTTTGGATTGGACTACTTTAGTGTGGAGTGTACCCATGCCCGCAAGCCATACCCATACCGTGTCTGACAAAATTAAAGGGTTTTAAGAAAGAGATGGATGATAATATTGAAGGGTTTTGGTAAGAGGGAGGAAATATGAAAGAGAAGACCAGAACAACTGTACAATTCCTATAGTTTGGAGGGCACATATCATATTAAACATAAATAGACAACAATATGCATACCTTAATATCTTTCAATTTATTCACTCTGTTACAAACAAAGATTGGGTAGGTGTCTGGTGTAACTCCCGCTCCTTCAGTAATTTTGAGTAAATCGCCAAGGTAGTCCCATTCTGCTTTTTCAATGATCTTTTCAAGAGGATATGCCTTCTCGGGTGTAGAGGCAGACATATCATGGAATGGGATGTTACGAACATTAGTGCCTCCAGCATCAATAGCCTCAGTGTTAACCTTGACATCCTTCAACGACTTTTCCAAATCCTCCTTGGATTCAGGATCTTGTTTTTGACGCAAAGAATCTATTTTCTTATTCTGCAGTATATGATAACCATATTGTTACCTTACTTTCCTTAAAAAAATATAATAAAAACCATAAGAATTATACTATTAGCAAGACGTCGTAGTCTAATTAAAGCTTGTTTTGTTTAGTAGTGTAGGTACCATGATTATTTTCAGAACCCAACATAAAAACAGGATTTTTTTTTTTTTTTTGAGATTTTTACAGTTCACATTTTCCTCATAATATATATCAATACTGACTAAACTTAGTACATTGAAAGTTGAATCACAGAATCACGTGGTCCGCAATTTCTGGGGAACACGTACATTTTATCTTTTTGACTATCGTTAAAAAAATGAAGAATGGCGAGAGATGTTCAGAACTTAGAAAACATTTTCTGCTCCTTGAAAAAGGAACACCATTTTCTCTAGTATAGCATTTTCCAAAGGACTTCTCCACCTCTGAAATATATTTTATCACTCCTAAACTAAACAAACACAGGAATTAGGAATATATATTCCTAAATCAAACAATTTCCGAATAATCAGCTGATCAAGAAAAAATATTCTTAAGAATAAACAAACACCAGAGATCAGGAAAACATTTTTCTCGAAAACAAGTGCTGTATCAAACGGAGATCTGGTGTTAATAGTTATAATTCTCGTCCTAAATACCTTAGTTATAGTCTTCTTTGTTGAAAACATAGTGTCGAGTCGTCTTAGGTTTTGAGTTCTCTCTTCTCTGCTGACTTCATCCTTCAAAATTTGTTGAGCTTCATCTTGAGTAGTGTCTGATTCTCCAAAGTTGGGCTCCAACCTAAATATCTGCCACCAGGAAAAAAGGCAGGTAAGTCGTTCACTCAATCCTAAGTCCCTAACCAACTGAAGAAAGTGCATGCCCAAAACTCGAGAGAGAGAGAGAGTGATGTTCAACTAAAAACAAATATTTCCTATGAAAACAGAGCTTGCACACAGCACACTCGCTTATAGAAATATTTAAAGGTCTAATAAAGGACCAAAAAAATGTTCATAGAATGTCAAGTGGAGATTGCAAAGATTAAATTTAAACTCAATGATTTCTAACAGGCAGAGACAGTTAAGCAAAGATAAATGATCATATAGTATCTCAAAGTACAGCCAGATTCTACAACTAAGACATGAGTTGAATACTAGAGAAGACCAAACCATGTCAAAGTAAGACTTGAATGCTATAAAATTCGACGATCTTTTGTCAAATTGCCCCTAACTGATTTTGGCTGAAATATTCAAAAACAAAAGAAAAACACCAAAATGGGTCAAGTACTTAATTACAGCTCAAGGTTCCCAAACTAAGCTCTGTATAAAACACTTCAATCCATCAAATAACAACCGCGTTCTTGACTTCTTGCGTGTTAGAAGCGATAAGCAAAAGTATCTCTCATCATTCACCAATTGATACCCCACAAAGTTAACTATAACAATGCATCATTAACTATACCCAAAGCTACATCTCTTCTCTGTTTCAAATTCACACCAAGGATAAACACATCGTTTTGATCAGGAATTCATAATGTGACACCAATAATAACCACCCCATTCAAAATCCTTCAAATAGTTGAACTTTACAGAAAAATCATACAATCATATTCAATAAAATAAAACAAAATTCCATACAAACATATACCTTGTTAGAAGTGATTGGCACAATCCTAAGAGTCTGTGTCTCCTTATCGAGAACCCCGAGAGCATAGGTACATATCTGAGGAGCAGCAGCTTCACCGGAATAATTAGTCCCCACAAAATTAACATCAGACCCATTAGGCTTCACAACCACCTGGTACCTACTGCTCCTCTGCACATTCTGGTACACAGTAACCTCCGAATTCTCATCCACAGACGACGAACCTGAGCCCTTAAATGGGTCGAAGGTGGTCGGAAAGTAGCCAACGAGGGGAGAAATCTTGTCGGACTTAGCGTGGATTGTCTGAATCTTGACATCTAGAGTCTCTTTCTTTTTCTTGTTCTTGTTCTTGGGCTTTTTGGGCTCTGTTTCAACAAGATTGTCATCATTGTTTGCGTTGTTGTCTTGTTCAAAATCATCAAGATCTAATTGGGTTTGTGGGTTTTCATGGGATTTGTGTTTCTTCTTGTCTTTGTGTTTGGATCCCATGGTGGAGGTAGAGAAAGAGGCTTGATTGAGAATGATAAACCCTAGCCAAGTGTTCGTATTAGTCCTCCCTCCTCTAAATTTATACCAGTGTACAGGCGAGTCTTTTTATTATTTTATAAAGGTGAGAAACCGCGCGGTGCGGCGGCCTATAAAAAATATATTAATGATTCAATATTAATATTTGTAAAATGCTAATACTAATATATAAAATTGTAAAATTGGACTATAATTCATGGTAAAAAAATGAAAATAAATTTCTACACGTAATTAACAATTTAAAGCACGACGAATCTTAATTTTATTTGTGTTTTTTTAAAAAAGTAATCATGTTCTTACATTGTCACCTTCCTCCAAATTTTTTTCGATTGATTGTGCACAAAAACATCTAACTTAAATCCGTGAGATAACAGTTTATAACTACCCTTACTTGTAACAATAATACTGTATGAACAGTCTTCACTTAAAAGTTGCTTGAACGGAGAAAACAGATAATGATGAATAATATTTTTCCGTGTACAATGTAAATCATATAAAAAATTAACAACAACAAACATGTCCGATGAAAAAAAGAAAATATTATAAAAGAATAACCAACAAACATACATCACTAATAGTTAATTTATTGATATCATCCATCAATATCATGTCAAGACTATATTTTTCTCCCGTGTTTGGATTTGTCGACTCCCACATAACGGTCTATAACTACTTTTACTTGAAAAACCTTTATTTTTTTAATACCGTATAAACAGCCTTCACTTATCATTGTAGAAGAACGGCACTTCCGAGTTAGAAATCGAGCAAGAAAATTATCACCAGAGAGAGGTAGGGTTGTGGTATTGAGACAAAGTATGTTGTGTTTAGATGATCCAAAACCCTACAACCTATAGGGGTATTTACAAGTGCAGAAAGACTTGTGTGTGTTACTCTTTTCCATAATTAAATAATCCGAAACAAAATCAGATTAAAACTTTCAAGCTGCTATATTCTATAAATAATCTGAAACTTGCGAAAATTCCAGAAAATTAGAAAAATAGAACAGAGCGATGTGAGAGGCGCCACCTACACGCCCCTCGCTTCTCCTTTATATAGAAACAAAATCAAATTAAAACTTTCAAGCTACTATGTTCCATAAATAATCTGAAACAAAATCAGATCCTGAAACTTGCTTCTAATATATCCGAAACTAAAAAAGGTAGTTCTAATTTTTGATATTTTTTATCCAAAAATTTCAGTTATATAAAAACAAAATCAGATTAAAACTTTCAAGCTACTATATTCCATAAATAATCTAAAATAAAATCAGATTCATGAATTTGCTTATAATATATCTGAAACTAAAAAAGGTAGCTCCAATTATTGATATTTTTTATCCAAAAATTTCAGAAATTAGAAAAATAGAACGGATCGATGTGAGAGGCGCCACCTACACGCCCCTCGCTTCTCCTTTATATAAGTATATTGATTTTATTTTTAATATATTTTTTGCCAGCAATATTTTTAATATATTTAAAAATTAAATTGATGAATTATGTATTAATATAATTATAACTATTAATTAAACAAAAATAGAATATAAAATTATTTTTTTATAAGTCATAATTACTTGTTCATAATTAAGCTCTTGTCTAATTCTTTTATCACGTCTTATTTCTGTTTTTGACTTCGTATAATCGTATACTATTATTGGATTGTTTGCGACATCATTTATTATGATTGATTTTTTGTTGATTTTCTTTTATATTTTTGATATATTTTTCATAAAATTGTGTACTTATTTTTATCCCTCTAACAAAAAAATTATATGATAATATTTACATATATAAGAAAAAAAGTTGGTGACCTAATATTAGGGGTGTTCGCGGTGCGGACGGTGCGGTTTTTCTTCAAAACCGCAGACTAATCCGCATATGCGGTTTGATTAAATTTTCAAACCGCCATCACACCGTGCAACTCAAAAACCGCATAAACCGCACCACACAAATGCGGTGTGGTGCGGTGCAGTCTATGCGATTCGTGCGGATTAAAAATATGAACCTAAAAGTTTTAATAAAATGTAAAATCGATAGTTAATATAGTATATCAAATAGATTTGTCTTAACGCCAAACTTCTTATCTACTTCTATATATTAAAAGGGGACTAGGGGCAAAAAGAGCAAAACAAATACCCATGAAATGACATAAATACCCTCGATTTACACGTAATTTCTGAAATGCCATTGTCTCTTCGTTTTCTTCTTGATATGCAGCAGTTTTTCCATGTATATATTCTCTGCCAACTCTTTCCTTTAGCTCAGCTGTCTCTACTTGGCTGCGATTTATTTGGTGCTGGGCTGCTTCTCCTCGGTTGGGGTCTTAGAGAAAGGAGAAGAAGCGCAAGACCGAGAAACTGCTAAGCGCAATCGACGAAGGTCTTTTCCTTCTCTGCACCACTTCATTTCTCACATTAATATATGCATTTGTTAAACTTTGTTTTATTCCAGTGTTTGTGCATATCTTTATGTGTTTCTCTATGTTTATTAGGAATGCCTTTCGGGTTTCGGGTCTCAGTCGCTTCTGTTAATGTCTTGATTTAATATTGTTCTGGAAATCCTAATATTTGATAAAAAAAAATTAAATTCATATGCTTCAACGAATGAAATTTCAAGAAGGAGCTCATTTTCATTCATATTCAGGTTATTCAAGTGATATTACTATTAGGCTTTGTTTGGTTAAATCGAATGAAATGTAAAAATATTTGAAGTAGAGAGTTGGAAGGGAATAATGAAAAGGAATTCTCGTGTGGTTTGTTTTATCATTTTAACAACCATTGTTAGTGAAAGTGATGCATTTGTGAAATTGTCGAGTTATTATATTTAAATTTGTGTTTTGGAGTTTTATATGTGTTTTGTGTGTAATTATAATTTCAAATGCTTCTGTTGTTTCCTCCATGGGCATGCAAGTTTTCATCTCCATATCAAATGATTATTTATTAGAAATCTTTGCTTATCTGTATTTTGGGCAATTAAAATTGCGCTTGCTTATTATACCAAACCTGCCCAAGATGGTCTATATGTAGCGTATGATCATTCAATCTTTAGGTCTGTTCCAAATCTATTCATGATTCTTACTGGTTAACTAGGTAATTTCTCCATTGTAGATGGTGTGTGAAATCTAGGCAAAATATATGACTCTTGAATACTCTTTAATTCTTTATATTTCTCTGTAGCTTATATACAACAGTTAATTATATAAGCCCTCCAGGGAGGATGTGAGTGAAAGATATGATATGTAGAAGTATGTATAAAATTAAACAAGGATTAATGAACTGCTGAAGTGGAATTTCTTTCCAGGATAAGCATAGTTTTTTTTTTACTGTGAAAATCAATTTTTTAGCATCACTACAGATATACAGATCTCAAAATTTGGCTTTAGGTGTCATGACTTGCAGGTTATGACAACAGGGCAAAAAAAAATGCTAGAGTATCAGGGAAATGATTATGTCCATACCGTGAACGAAGCTACCGTACGCGAGCAAGAACAGTCAGACTTGGCATTAAGCATGTCAAAGGAATGCTGCTCTATGGACCTCCTGGTACTGGCAGTACTCTAAAGGCTCATCAGATTGGGAAGATGTTAAATGGAAAGGACCCAAAGGTATGGAATAAGAGTTGTCAAGGTTAGTATAGAATAATCCTTCTGTCTTTGTTAATTGTTACATAATATCTAATTCATATAACCAAGCAAAGATGCCGGTGCGAATTCAACTGCAAAATTTCTTGTCCTCATGTTACTCAATTTCTTAGATGTTGAGACAACTTGGTTGCAGCTTTCAGATATAATCATTTTCCAAAATAAATTTTTACTTGTTTCTTTAGTTTATGTTCCATTATTAGGCATGGTATTTCTGAAATAACAAATTTCTCGATTTGCCACTCCAAATAAAAAAATAGTTTTTGTAATCATCTACTAATGGCAGGTCCAACCTTTTGGCGATTAATTATAGATTGTCAATGGACCAGAAGTCTTGAGTAAATTTGTTGGAGAAACAGAAAAGAATGTAAGGGAATTATTTGTCGATGCTGAAGAAGACCAAAGATCATGAGGTAATGATGAATTCTGGCTATAAGCACATCTTTGTATTCGTGATCGTAAATATCCTCTTATCTTACTTGTAGGGAATGAAAGTGACCTGCATGTTATCATTTATGATGAAATCGATGCCATCTGTAAGGTAGGGAACTTTTCTCAGTGAACCTGGAGTTCCTATTTATGTTTATACGACTCAGAGTTTCTCTCTCTCAACACACACACACACACATTTTATAGTTCTCTGGTCTTCACTTTGCTTCAGATAATTTTGCTTCTGCATTTGTTACTTGAGGGCATAGGGCTACAAAAACCTTTACTACGGCTCTGTTTCAGTTATAAATTGAAATCATACATACATGTCATTAATTTAATTTGTAAAATGTTTGTGCTGACATGCAATGTATATTCTATTCCTTTTTGCAGACCAGAAGTTCCACTAAAGATGGTACTGGAGTTCATGATAGCATTGTCAACCAGCTTCGTACAAAGGTTGGTTTAGGATCTTTTAGTTCATGTCAGAACTGATATTTCTGTGCTCTAAGAGTTGACTAATGACACTATCTGGCTGGTAATCAATTTATATTTAGATAGATGGTGTGGAAGCTCTAAATAATGTTCTACTCATCGGAATGACGAATAGGAAAGATTTGCTTGACGAAGCTCTTTTAAGGTGATGCATGCCCTGCACAATTTGGTTCTGTTAACTACTTAACATTACTTATATATGCACATACAATTCATGTACGCATAAATTTGTGCTCAGAGACTACTTATATGTTACAGACCTGGGCGTTTAGAAGTACAAGTACAGATTAGCCTTCCTGCTGAGAATGGCCGCCTGCAAATCATTCAAATCCATACAAACAAGATGAAAGAGGGTTCTTTTCTTGCCCCAGATGTGAACTTGCAAGAGCTTGGTAATTAAGACATGATTTTTGTTGGTTTGTTATTGACTCAGTAATGGCAGAAGGATACTGGAGGTTCCGAGCAGACTCGTGATGGATTTCGTAGAATAAGAGGAGCTGTGTGGTGGTTGGTAATCCAATTATGTTCAAAAAGAATCTACAACCCACTACGGAAGAGGTATGTTCATAGGTTATCGATCTCCATTATATTGGAATCTGGTTTTGGACAACTATAACATATAAGTCAATAGAATTATATTAAGTACAATGAGAACATATTATCAGGTGGTATATGATATCTGTTTTAATGACTAGAGTGTTTAGACTTGAGAATTGAAGGACAAAACTAACAACTTATTCTTGCATTAGATACACTTACAATGGACTGCATATGATAGCCAAAGTAGCAAAGAGCCAACAGAACATGAACTTGTACTCTCTGGGTTCTTTGATCTCTACTTCCAGGATAAACCATCTCCCTGACTTCTAGAAGCTCCCTATGTTTATATCATACTTAGTAAAATTCAAGAGGCATATTTGTCAAACTTCGTAATTCTCACTTTTATTTAATAGTTTTTTGTTTTTCAGAATTCACATATCATTTTGGTATCTATATGCATCTTTTTTTTATTTTATATAATGGATAATTTGTTAGTGAACTGTGTTTTGTTCTATTATTAAGTGATATCAGATCATTAAATACGAGCGCATTATAAGTCCCACAAATATTTGATCATTAAAGCAGAGAATATTGAGTTTTATCGCTTAGTTTTCTGTTTACTCTCTCTCAAGGCAACTAAGAATCAGCATTTTTTTCCCCTCTGCACACTCTTTTTTACACTATTGTATGTTTAATGATCATCTTCTATAAATGGATTTGGCAGCTTGGAAGAAGCCACTGGCTTCGTCATCATATTTATCATCGGTAGAACAGGAGATAAAGCAAATGTGTCAGAACATGTGAGGGAGGTGGCAAAATTTAATGAATTCATGCTCTTGGATATCAAAGATGAGTATAGTAAGCTCCCATATAAATTAGTCCTTACATTAATTTCATGTCGGTGAGAATTCATAATTCGAAACTCATACAAACTTGTGCATTTATATCAGGTTGTCCTTCTTTAAAGCCGCCTATGCACTTTATGATTATGAATTCTATGTCAAAGCTGATGCCGACATATATTTGAGGCAAGGTTGACAATTTTAGAAATGTATACTATTTATGTCATTGCTTATTTTGTGCATTTGCTTCTTTTGGCCAACAAAGTACTCCCACTTAAACATCTTCGATGCATTAATGTTCTGTTTTCACTGATCCAAAGCAAAAATGGTTAGCTTCATAGTTCTTTTTAAATTTATCTCTATTGCAAATTTATCTTATGCGTTTACTTTTGACTTGTCCTTTCTTCATTTTCCTTTTACTTCCAAGATGGTCCAGGTCTTTGATTTCTGTCCTCGATAGTAGGGTAATCCAAACAGATGATATTCGACCATCAAAAGGTCAAATGTAGCTTGATTCGTAGTTAGAGACAAGCCTATATTAAAAGCATCACTCAGTTCTAAGTTCCAACAGAAGCATAAGTAGATGAAACTAAATTAAATGCGGTGAAAGACTACGTGCTATCTAATTATAATAATTGTTGAAAGTAGAGCGAAAGTGAATGAGAATACAAAATAATAATAACTTATTGTTTCATGTCTTTTGATTATGATAACATTTCTTGAATATTATTGCCACTATATGTTGCAGTTCAGAACCTCAGGAGCCTCAGAGAAGCAAGTTATGGTCATTGGATAATTGCCTGTTGTATTTGGCTCCCACTGGAAGCCCATCATTTGTGAATCTTATATTAAATTCGACAGACAATGATACAAACACATGACAACGCAGGTATGTTCCGCTTTTCTATTTTGATCACGCATGAAATATTCAGAGTGTAGTAGGGTAAACATAAGAATTTGAGTGTTCATTGACATCAAAGCTTTTGCAATTAGATGAGAACATGTATTTGCAAGGACATATAACAATAGATAAATGATCCAAAAGTCCAACCTGAAACTTTAGTTAGCATATATTAGTTTAGCTTATCATATAAAAGTTTAATATTTTAACATGAAATTTAGTTTCCAACAAAGAAGACCTTTTTAACTTCATTAGCCAGTCCTCATGGGCCATGCTATATATTATATCTGTGTTTTTGTTAAGTATGCATTCTTAAAACTGAATTGCATAGGCACTAACCTATCCTTTTAGTTCTGTGTAGTAAACAGAACCAAACCTCCTTTACTAATCTTGTTAGCCAGGCTAAAGTTGCAAGTGGCTTCAACAATTATAGAATATGCGAATTCCAATGATTTGTCAATTATGATACTCATAAGCTTTAAGGAAAGGATGTCATTGAAAAAACTAGATCCTGCGGTGTTCTCATAATAAGCTTCGGGTACAAGTTTATTTTGTGGGTGTTGCTTTCGATTGTGGTATATATCATCATCAAACCATATATATAGTAATCCCAAGTGGCTATCAGAAAATAAGTAAATAGTAACATGCATATAGAGGAGTACACATACTTGACACTTTCAATTATCAAAGTTTAGAATTAACAAGCTTTATGGGGTGAGTAAATTATCCTTTAACAAAGAATCTGCGCTTGTAGACACAATAGTAGAAACAAGCAGCCAATGAAAGAGTCTTGGTAACACTTTATTAACTATCTATATGAAATTAACTTTACTCTCCTTTCTGTGAATAAAAATATACAATAATTATTATAATTCAATATGCATCAAGCATGTCACCTTAATTTTTGAGCGAATGAAAGAAGCAAATTAGAAGAATAGTTGCACCTGCAAGACTCCCTTGATTGTTATTTTTCACCATATATATGATCTTTACTTCTACTCATTTAACTCATTCAGATTTAATTTTTAAACTATATCCTGTCACAGGGTTTTGGATCTTAATGCGCAAGATAAGGATGGCTCCTTCAACTTATTTGTGTTAAACTCGTACATTGAATTTTTACATAATGGACCGGTCAAAAAAAAAATTCTCAAAGGAGAATGAGTCTATCTTCTGATTCTATACTCGAACATACACCGGATAGAAGGAGTTTGTGTTTAAACTCAATCCGGATAACTCAAAATGAGTGGCCTCATTCAAAATTATGTTTTTGCTGTCATTTTAATATCAGATTCTAATTTGGAAAAACCCTAAGAAAGTTTTTGTCTTTATATCGAGACGTATTTTGATGGTTAGCAGCACGTTTTGACACACACGTACTATAAAATAAAGGAGCATATTGTAAAACAAACACAAGATACTGCTGAACTTTTTTAAAAAGCACATACAAAATCGTAAAGCATTGATATTTGAAACTCGAAAGTATATGTTAGTTATACAACATACCAAATCGTAAAATGTGATATTCGAAACTCGAAAGTATATGTTAGTTATATAACATGCCCGTGCCTTGAACGGGCTTTTACGCTAGTTATCTTTTATATATCAACTAACTCATTACTAAAATAGTATGTAAACAAAATTATATAACTAAAAATATATATAAATACATAATATAAATATAATAAATATATTTTATATTATAATATTATATGCGGTGCAGTTCAAACTGCACTAAATAAATATAAAACCACAGCCCACACCGCACCGCGCGGTTTGTAAAAATCCTAACCCGCAACCACACCGCATAAATTAAGAACCGCATTTTGCGGTGCGGTTTGATGAACACCCCTGCCCAATATGGAGTGATTTATGTTCGATATTTGACTAGTTTTGTATTTAGAAAATTTTGTTATATGATAATATTTACATATATAAGAGGAACTGTTGGTGAACCCAATATGGAGTGATTTATGTTCGATATTTGACTAATTTTGTATTTAGAAGATTTTGATATCGCAGGGGATATTGAAGTTCTGCTACATATAATATTTTTGGTTGATTTATATTTGTATGAGAGGATTTTATATATAATATCAACTTGTATTACGACACTTTCATGTCTTTTTTTTAATTTTATTGTTGATATGGGAGGGATTTTTTGAATATAAATATTATAAAGTGTTTTTATATTTGTTATTTGACAAAAAAGAGGCAATTCAAGGGCAAGAATTAAAGTTGTTTCCAACTTTAAACGAAAAATATTTGTTTCTTTAATACGTCATAAACTAATTTAAACTTAAAAATAAGCCATAAACTTACTTAAAATTAAAGGCACTAGTTAGTTTGACATTTTTTTAGTAATATTTTTAATTTTTTGATAAAAATTACCCATTAATCATAAATCACTCTCTCCAAAAAAAATAATCATAAATCACTTTTATTTTTATAATTATAATTATATCTTCAATAACTCATAAGTTATCAATAAGTCAAAAATACTTAGACGAACATTTTAAATCTCCCAACTATTAAATAATATTAAATCATAAATTACAATTTTAAAAATAAATTTTGGTACAAAATTTTATCATTTTTTTTTTGTCAGGGTACAAAATTTTATCATTAAGGTAACTCATTTATATATGTTTTCCACATCAAAAATCTTCAATTGATATTAATTGATGCTAATTGATATCATTCTGAAATTAAGAAACTTTACCAAACAACCAAATCTCAAAAGATTAACATAATAAAGGCAGTCGAAGCTATAAAAATTAAACCAAATACTCTTGCATCATGATGAATAGCTCTATAACTTTGACTTGAGGTCCATTCTCAACTCCCAACCTTCCAATATGCTGAAGTTATTATTAACCAAATAAAAATATAAACTAATTTATCTTGGAAAAATGTTGTCCATTTGTTGGCACCACACTTGTACCAAAGTCTGCTCATTCTCCAGCGCGCGACCCGCATGAATGTAGGGACATTCCATATATAATCCACCCAAGACTTTTTCTTATTTATGCTAAATGAATTATACCAATATACAATACCCGACTACAACTATATAAACTCATTCTCTCAGAATCCACAAGGTGTTATGCATCGTTATGATTAAAGATTATTTAGTCACGGAGGAAGAGCTAGAGCTGATCACAAGGTCAATGGAAGTCAACACCAACCAAGAAGCACAGCACTACCAAAACCACAGTGAAAATAATAATGATATACTTTATAATACTGATGGTGATGTTGATGGGTTGTGCATGAAGGTCATGACAGATGAGCAGATTGAAGTTTTGAGGAAGCAGATCTCTGCTTATGCTACTCTGTCTCAGCAGCTTGCTGAGATGCATAGGTTTTTTTCTGCTCAACAGGATCTTACTGCTGGTACCTATGCTTTTCACTTTCTTCTTCACTTGCTTACCCTTGCTCATATTATGCGGTCTTGTCGATTTTTGTTTCGGGGTTTTAGTGTTTGATTAATTGGTTTGTGGGATTTTCGGATGATGATGAGGACTTAATTATTTGATAGTGTTTCTTGAGGGTTTGTGAATAAAGGCCTTAACTTGATGGTATCATTATGTTTTTGTGATGCATGAACTTTACTCTCTCTTGTGAATTTTTTCGGCTGTTCTATTAAAAATTATGTGTATTTTTGAATATTTTTGTGATTTAAAACCTGTTCTGCATCATCAACTGATGTACATATTTGAGATCTGTATGCAACAGAGAGAATGATATGGAATCTAAGTCATTGTCTGCATATTTTTGTATATGTTTCTATGGACCTAGCATCACTCTTTGTTTTATACCTGATACACATAATTCAGATGTGAATTCATGTCCAGTTGAGCACTCAGCAGTGATTATAGAATGCAACATTTTTTGATCCTATTTGATTTTTCAATAAAAGAAAACCACGACAACCAGGATATTTCAGTTACTACAGGTGTAGTGGAAACAAGAAGTTCTTGCGAAAGGCTTGCAGCATTCATGAAGTAACTAATTGTCCTGTTTGTTTTTAGGTATTTCCTGCTAGCAAAATGAAGTATATTGCATGAGTTATTTGTAATATTCTCAGGTAAGATTAGTTTAAAGCGTTTGTACTGAGATTAAGAAAAAGGGCGTTAATGCTCAAAAGTATGAAATGCTGGATTAGGATTTCTATGTGTAGATAGAAGGACTTGATGCTAAAATAGCATGTGAGCCAAGAGTAATTTTTTTTTTTTTATTCTTTGATTCACATTTGAGTAAATATTTTGGATACTTGCTCTTTTCTGAAGCAGGCCTCGGAGGTTTATACTGTGATCCGTTAATGACATATGGTGGCAGCAAGATCACGACAAGGCACAGATGGACTCCAACACCAGTGCAACTTCAAAAACTTGAGCGCGTGTTTGAGGAAGGCATTGGAACTCCTAGCAAGCAGAAGATAAAAGAGTTAACTGCCGAGCTATCACAACATGGTCCCATTTCTGAAACAAATGTATATAATTGGTTTCAGAACAGGAGAGCCAGATCAAAGAGAAAGCAATTTGCTGAGGCACCAAACAACCCAGAACCAGAATTCGAAGCAGAAAGCGAATCATCAGAGAAAACCATTGCTAAGGATGCTTATAGCCAAGATCCTGGTTCACACAGCTTGGATACTCAGCCAGGAAAAGGAAAGTCAAGTTTTACATCAGGTCACAACACAAAACCTTATAGCAGTCATGGTCAGTTACATTATATGAGAATGCTTCAATTGTGTTATTGTATTTAAAGTAGTTCTGAATATTTTGAATTGTCTGTTTGGCTGCTGTTTGTGCTTTCAGGAAGCAACTAGTTGACGGGTGAAACAGAACAATCAAGAAGTTTAGTTCTAGTGAGGTGGGTAAATCCGACATTGGTGAATGACGCAGCAGCTATCTTATTGTTTGATTCATCACATATACAATAAACTTAGAGGTTATTATGAAACCATGATAAATAATGGGGAGTCATGTGGAAATGTGTATTCACTCTCCAAGTAATATCCGATTATTAGAATATCCAATTACTCATTGTGTATTTGCTGGTTAATATGGGTGTTATTGTTGCTTTCATTTGTATAATCTTTAGAGTACTACGCGTTTTCAAGGTATCAGAAAACCTCAAGTTACAGAATATATTCGTATTAAATGATAACTTACCATTACTACAAACAGCTTTTTGGTTCTTCGAATACATGGCATCTAGACGTCTTAGCTTCCCATTCTGCAAGCTTTGGCTCCAACCGAATATCTGTCACCAGTTTAAAGGCATGTTAGCTGATCAACACCTATTCCAGTGCATGCTCTACCGCCCTGCATCCTAGTTTTTTGAGGGCGGAAACAGAGGGATGCAAATTACTTAAATTGCTTTCCTCGTTTATAAAAACTTGGGAGCAGGGTGTAAAAGAGGACTAGTAAAAACTGTTGATAACATGTAGTAAAGTGGAAATGTGCACCTTATTAGCAGTAATAGGGAGGATGTTAAGAGCGTGCGTCTCTTTATGAAGAAGCCGAAGAGCATACAGAGCTGAGGAGCAGCAGCATCACCTGAATAACTAGTCCCTATAAAACTGACATGATCACTCCCATTGGGCTCGACAACCACCTGAATTCGACTGTTCCGCTTCGTGGCATTCTACACATTAACCTCAGGCGCCATGTTAAGTGATGATGCATAAGAATTTACTTCATTTGATATTGTCACAATAAATTAAGTATATGACTATTTTGAATAATAACTAAGAATCCGAACAGGTTTCATAAAGCGGATTATGTTGGGACAGTCTGGCTGAACCGCTCTCGGTTCTCTTTACAAACCACTTGCTTCCTTTATAAAACGTCTTCATAACATAAACACGCTAGTCATGTAGATTGTTGGAGACCTGTAAAAATCAATAAAGTTTGGTCGAGTGCCTGATTTGGTTATAATAATAGAGTTATGAATCCTGAATTTTTTCTAGAAATTATTCTTCCTCACGACGATAGTGACTAATAACAAATTGATGCCAATTATAAGACATATTTCTTTCATTCATGTTCCCGATTCTCGTTTATTCTGAGATTCTTGTTAAAAATATATATTTAATTATTAAAACAAAACATTTGATTATAAGACATGCCAGTGTTTTCGTCTTCTTATCCGCGTTCGCAGACTATATACACCACATATCGTCTGCTTGTAAACAAAAACCAAGGTTACCCAATTTGTTACATATCACTAATTGTTTACGCATCGTAATTCCAGCTGGATAACAGAGTTACGCGTCATTGACGTGTTTATATTCAACTTATTTACATGAAACCATCTCACAACTCACAAGTCATAACTAATATTTTAATCAATTTAATCATTGTTATAATTCTCTCCTTCAACTATTTAAGCATAATTAGAAATTCAATATTAACTAAACCTGAGCATGAATAAATTAAATGTGATTTATACGTTTCTTTTAGGTTCAGCCATTATTATATGACCCAACAGATAATGAAGATACAAGTACGATTCAATATAATTTTAATATATCTTGCATATGTTATTTTTTTTCACAAGAATATAAAATATGAAATATCCGCTTCCAATGATTAAAAATATTTAAAAATATTATTATGTATATCTTGAATTGCAATCTGCGGCGATAAAAAAGGGAGCCTGTCATTCTTGAAACTTGTCTACAGAGTTGGCAAAACACGTGACATAACGCATAAAACAAACCGGGCCCACACGTAAATTAGTTTAACAATATATATAGCCGTAGCAGTCCATTATACAATACGCATCACCGTTCCACTAAACTCCACTTCTTTATAAACTCCACACCTTTTGCATAATTTTATACACTTGCTAAAGCAAGCAGAGATAAAGCACACCAAAAGCATTTCGAGTTTACAACTTATCATAGAAAGCAAAAGCCAAAAACACCAATAAATAACAAAAGGTGCTTTGCTTACTGATATCAAACAAGCTTTTCTTAAGGCCTCAAAACAAGTCATGGAAGAGGAGGAAGATGGGGAAATGGGGACGCCATTTTGGGTGCAGAGCACCTCCAATGTCCGTCGTGTTGATCGCTTCCGTCGTGGCGTGTCTTCGCTCATCTTTAGCTCCGGGGTCTTGCTGTTTATTCTTCTGGTAACCGCAGTTTTCTTCATGGTGTTTGCTATTCCTTCTACTATACACACTGCACATCTTAAATTCTTTATGAGGTCGAATGCTGTTATGAAAAAATGGGATTCTGTCAATCTGGTCCTTGTCTTGGTGGCTTTGTTCTTCGGATTTATAAGTAAAAACAACAACAGAAATTATAATAATGTTGTTGCTGATGATATACAGAGTACTACTACTACTACTACATCTGATAATAATCAGAACTACTATAATTATCATCTTCCTCAGAACAACAGTGTCAGTTCCAATGTTGTTGCCCAGAAATCAGCTCCAGATACTGGATGGTATGAAGAGTACTCTGATCGGAGGGAATCTGGTAGCAGTAGTAGTAACTATAATTATTATTATGCTGCTGCTAATAATAATTCTCCTCGATTAAGAAGGAATAGTACTTCATATCCTGATCTTCACCTCCGTCAACAAATTTTGTCAACACCATCAGTTGATTATTATAATGTTAATGATCAAAGGAGATATTATGACGATAGCCCTGTTTATTATCGTCGCCCAAGCTGGAAGCAATCTGATGCATCTGCGGATTATGACAATATTCAGGTGAAAAATATTTATGTCGATGACAATGATGCAGTCAATTCCAAACCAGGTGGCCAAAAGTTAGAACAAACCTCCTATGTTTCACCCCCGTCATATCCTCCCCCTCCACCATCGCCTCCACCGCCACCACCTCCACCGCCACGGAGGAGAGCAACTGACCAGAAGGCAAAAAGGATATACGAAAGCGAGAGTCTTCCTAGTGAATATCAAAGTAACAAAGATGTAAGAGTTGTGGATTCAGAAGTCCTGCAGAAATCCTCAATTCCTCCTCCTCCCCCGCCGCTGCCACCGCTGCAATATCGTGTGGAAAAGAGCGAAGGAAGTGAATACAAGAAAAGAAATGCAGGTAAAGATCAGAACTTCTTGACATCATACTATCAGAAGAAGAAGAAGAAAAGGCAAAGACAAAGGAGTGCTGACAATCTGGATGCTCTTTTTCATCGATCTCAAGCACCCAAAACTCATACACAGCCGCCGCCGCCGCCTCCTCCGCCACCGCCCCGGCCTTCATCTTCTGTCTTTCATAACTTGTTCTCATCAAAAAAAGCCAAAAGAAGAAAAATCCCCTCAGACCTACATCTATATCCATCTTCACCGCCACCACCTCCACCTCCACCCCCACCGCAATTCAAGGCGGCACGGGTGTCCAAGCCCAAACCCAATATTCAAACACCAACCGCATACGAACCTCCAGTACCAATAAAACTCAAGTCTTTCAGTTCTTTTGATGACAATTCAAGCAGTGGCGGATCATCGCCGCTTCATTTTATACGACCACCGCCACCATTACCACCATTTAAAATACCGGAGTGGAAGCATGTAGTAAAAGGTGACTATGTGAGTATAGAGAGCAATCCCAGCTCACGTTCTGGATCTCCGGATACTGATGAGGCTGATAATATCTCGCCTGCAGCTGATCCAACAGCTTCCCCTGTTTCTTTGTTCTGTCCAAGCCCTGATGTGGATACTAAAGCTGATAACTTTATTGCAAGGTTTAGAGCTGGACTGAAGCTTGAGAAAATAGACTCTTTCAATAAGAAACAAGTGTCCCGAATGTCTAATCTAGGGCCAGGTTCTGCTCCATCTCAGGATTGAATTCCTTAATTACATACATTATTGTTTTTTCCCGGATTATTCTTTTTTTTTTGGAGATTAGTGTTAGATGATTTGATTTGTTCTTAATTATATGTATATGTATGCATACAATTGCAAACCAGGTTTTGAACATATATATTTAATAATGTGCTTCGAGCACTCAGATTGTTTGAATGTCCCCCCATTTAAATTACTCTTGTATTTCACTATAAGAAGTTGAGATTTGTTTGTACAATTATGTTGTTAGAATTGTTCTGTTTAGGTTGAATGAATGACTCTTTGCTTACATGCAGAAGTGGTAGAAGATAGATAAACCGATACTTTTTATATTTGAATTAGCAGACATAATTTCATGTTTGAATAATTTTAATTTTTAGCTGTCTTCGAGAGAGACAGGTGACGAATTAGGTGGAGTTTAGGTTGGGTCAATTTTTGATTATTGTATCAGCTGTATCATATAGTACAATGAGTTTGTATTGCTTATATACAGATGATAATGTGTTGTTCATCTCTATACACCTATTTACAACCTACAAATGGTGATTGTCACATCTGCATTTTATTGGATATTTGACATCAAAAATTTACATCCATGCAAGATGTACATATAAACTTCGGAGTTTGTTCTATTTCTCCTGAAAAGCACTTACATTTTCAGATATATTAGCTGGAACTTGGAAGGGCCTCGTAGTAGAATTTTCAGTCATACAGATAAAAGCCATATCAATCCAGGCTCACCAACGAAAGTATCAATGTGATAATAATACTACTGAAGTGTGAACTTTCACCTACTCCACTGACCATATGTTATTTATACTTAAAAAAATCGCTTTATGCACACTGGCATAGGGTCACAGCGTGAAAAGTATTTGCTTTAAAGCGCAAGTCAGATTATTACTAAAACTATCTAGTGGATTTTACAAGCGAGGGGGGGTTAAATACTCATTGCACTAACAGAGTACCGTACTTAATCAATCATATCTAACCAGCTTATATTCCAAACGCAAATCCTTGCAACACTTCAAGAGCTAATACTAATAATTTTGAACTTGTAGAATGAAATAAGTGACATACCTTAAACCACGCACATGCTGTTTCACAGCCTTCCTTGTTTATCACTGTCCCCTGAATCCCCGATCCCCTGCAACTGTATATATACTGCATCTTGTCCATGAACCTGGTATGCAATATATACTCTCACAAGTGCTGCTCAAAATTGATAGCTAGAGAAAGATATATTCTATAAAATCAGTGTACAATAACGATTTCTAATACCTCATCATGCAACATGAAGTTTAGAACCTGTACAACTATTGTTGTCTGAATAGGACATTAAGATGCTATTGAACCTGACAAGGGTGAATAAGTATGTGTGCATCAACAAAGCAATGTTCATGTAAATATAACTAGGTGACTTCCAAAACAAGCATTTCAAAATTTACATAGTATTCTGGTTTTATCTTGCACGGCATCAGTTTTACTATGTAATATTTAACACGAATTATAATCCATTTCTGTTCATAGCACCTGTTATACACATTACAAGAACGTAAGCAGCCTGCTGATAAGGCGATAACTATAATTATATGGACATATGCATAAAATGTCCAGAAAATTTGAATTGATGATCAGAAAATAAAGGTTCATGTTATGCTTTTTGATTATCGTAAGAAGTAAAGTGCCTCTATCATCCAAGTATGTCTGAAAGTGCTTCAACGATTCTTACTGAGTATCCCTGTGACTAAAAGCAGCCAGGACAAGGCCTTCTCCAGCAGTCCAGATACATGTTCCCAGACAACTTCCTGCCATTTTCAAAAAAGGAAAAGAAGTAAACTTTTTGTTGAAGATGATATACTTTCTTCTCAACCTTATGTCATTTAATGATATTTATAAGCTTAAAAAAAAATAACGATTACATAACTCGGTAAAAAACATTCTTACTCTGCGAAAAAATTGATCAAGTTGGTAATTATCTGTTACTAGTAGGACAGTAAATTAGGGAACTTCACTTAGGATCGTTGCTAACTTGGAATAGGCTGTAGCATAACATATCTGACACAAGCAGAAGTCAGATTGCCCATAATTTGATTCCTATGAATTATAACAAACTGCAGAAAGAAAGTTATTAATAATTGGGTATTGATGATACTACATACTCTGGCTCCTTTCTGTACGCATTTATCAAACAAAGAAGATGACAGTGACACTTCACAAGCCTCACAAATAGCATATTCATGATAATAAATTAGTTAAAATAAAAGGATGTCGCATCCCTTATATCATAAATCCTGAATCCAAATTCAATGGCTTTTTACACCCCCTACCCCAATTCTTCATACCTAATTACAAAAAATGCCATCCAAAAATATTATTCTGGGCTTGACCTTTGACTAAGAAATTTAGTTGACTCACTACACTTTCTATTCCTGGCATTCAATTGAGCTGTATTTTGGATCCATTTGCACTCACGTGATGCTGTCTGAGCTCTTCCTACTTCGCGTTGCTTTCCACCGCAGTGGTTTAGACCGTTTCGGCAAAGAGACAACAGGCTCATTGCTCAAAAAACCCCAGGAGCTGAATTTGTTCCTCTTCAATCCATTTGTTACAGGTATGTTTGAAAAAGTTGTTCAATTTGAATTCAAACCCACATACACTACATACCACAGCAATCTCTTCACACTGAAACATACATTTTACAGGCGATGAAGGAGGTTATTGACGACGACCTCCCGTTTTTATCTATCCTTTTTATGCATTTGTTTAGCACTCGGTTTTTGATGATGAATTTCTTCTGATATTTGTTTTTTTGTTTCTTGGATGGATTTTAGGGATTTTACAATCACCTCAAACTCGATAGTTTCCCTACGCTGACGGATGATTGTTCTGGTGATTTCATGGACTATGTTCTCTGTTTTGTGCAAGTATCTTAGTTAATCTAATTCTGAGCTTTTTTCAATTCTGTGAAACTGATTTAGGTTCCAAATCAAAAAGGAGAAGGCCAAATGTGGACAAAGATAAAGAAAATATCAGACCATCTCAAGATGCATCTCAAGATGGGAGTCCCTCCCCTGGTGAGTTATCTTAATTCATGTGTAAAAAGTCTAGACTCATCGGTGTACACTCATTCTGTGTTTTGTATTTGTTTGTCATTGTTATTTTTTTGGTTGTGGTCTCTAGATCTTTTAGTTATTGCTTAGATTGCTTAGACTAACATTCAATGTTCATAAATAAGAAAGACTCTTATTATTTTTTTAGGTTTTCGGCTCAACACAAATGATCATGTTTATCAAACTCCTAAAAGGCCTTTGTCTGCTATATCAAACCAGAGTAACTTAATCAATTCTCAATCTCTTAACCTAAATAAGTTTGTTTATAATAGCATCTCATTTGGGGTTTTAATATGGTGCTGTTTTATTACTGTTAGGCTCCGTGCTCAATATTATATCGCACAATGGTGATGGTAAACTTCTATCTCAATAAAGTATTCAGCATTGTAAATTTCCAGGGTTGTGAAATAGGCCTCTTTTAAACAACTGCTGCTATGTTTTTTGTAGGCTCGGTGTTGTCCCAGAATCAACATGCCTCCGTCAATTCCAAATCACATGTCACCTCTTTAACAAATCAGAGTATGACATGTCTAACGTACATCCAAATAGTCTTTTGTTTCGAGTCTGTAATGAAACAGGGTAATGGATTTAAATTTTATATTATGTTTCAGGCTCTGTGTTAAAACTCTCCACGCAATCAAATGGTGGTGGATCAGGTATTATATTTTAAACTAATTTTAGACTTTTTTGGAAGCATTATTTCTAATTATTTCTAATAGACTTTTTACATCTTGAACATTCTGGATCACATATACTCACTTTATAACATGCTGTGGACCAACTAATTTTTGCTTTCCCGCTTAATAGGTTCTGTGTTATACACATCTCCTATGTTTACCTCCCCTGGATCAAGTTGTTTGTCAAATGTTTCCCCCAATGACACTATACTAAAGGATTTACAACATAGCAACCCAACCAGAGGTAAAATGATTTATTCTACAATATGATGGAGTCGGAATATTATACTTCAATTTGCTATGTTGCTCATCTTATTTTGTTAATGTTTGTAACTAATAGAGAGAAAACCAAAAATACCAAAGTCCACTGTTGTGAGCAAGGCTGTTAAGAGAGTAAGGAGGTTAGACACGACCAAGGAAGGAATGCCGCGGACTAACTTATTCTGTGAAGAAGATGAGGAAGATGGCAATACGGAGGAAGCAGTACATCATACTCAGGGTAATATAATTCAATACCATGTTATAGTAGACATATCCTACAAATGATTAACTTGCACTTCTGTTTTATTACAAAATATTGAAGCAGGAGATCCGGATGCTTTGTATGAGGACGATGACATGGGTTACGATGGTGGTGAGTGTGACTTAAAGAATAAGTTTGTGGATTAAACACATCATCAGGATTTGTAAAATTTGAGGTCTGGTGCCCTGTTATTCATCTATAGTATATTTGAATTTTTGCCAGGTTTAGGATTTCAAAGTGATAGTGATGTAGAAGATTTGGATTTTGATGATATCACTGAACCAACAACTCCAGGTGAATCTGTCTCGCTTTTCATTTCTCAATTTCCTGAAAATTTTAATTGGGGATTAATGATATAAATGTAAAAATTGCATGCTGATTCAGGATATGTTAGTCTTGGACCTCCAACAGCCAAATGCAGCCATTGTGGGGCCATTCTTTGGAAGGAAGAGCGTGTAAACAAGAATGTTAAAAAGGGGATGCCTGAATTTTCAATCTGTTGCTGCAGGGGCCAAATCAACCTTCCTAAAGTTCCACCTACACCTTCATACTTGATGCAGCTGTACAATGATCCAAAAAAAGGGAAAAGCTTCAGAAGGAATATTCGGTTATATAACACTATGTTCGCTTTCACGTCAATGGGGGGGAAGGTTGACAATTCAATTAATACGGGAAGAGCACCATATATATATCGGCTTAATGGGCAAAATCATCATGTATTTGGGACACTCATTCCAAATGAAGGGAAAGATCCTAAATTTTGTCAACTCTACATATATGATACCGAAAATGAGGTTGACAACAGGATGAAATGGGTTAAAGTCGACAATGGGGAACCGGTTGATAAAGGAGTTGTTTCTGGTTTGTTAGAGATGTTGGATTCGACAAATGAGCTGGTCCCGTTCTTTCGTATGGCACGTGACCGTTTCAAGGAGGACGCTGTGCAGGATTTGAAAATTGTAATGAAAGTATCACGTGCTGACTCTGGTCGTGAAAATTTCATTGGCCCCTCCAATGAGGTTGGTGCTATTATGGTCGGAGACCTGGAAGATACATGTGGGGAAAGGGACATTGTTATTCACAGCAAAAAACATGGTCTTCAACGGATATCTGATATACATCCAAAATTAATGGCATTGCAGTATCCATTGCTCTTCCCTGCAGGCGAAGATGGATATTCAGATGACATTCCATATCAGAAGACTAAAAACAATGAGGGGAAGAAACGTCAAAGGGTCACAATGAAGGAGTATTATTCTTATAGATTACAAGTTCGTCACAATGAAGGTACTTATTCGCATTGTCCCTTTATTAGAACTGTACTAAAACCATCCCTGAATTATATGTGTAATCTTACACATGTTTCTTTATTTCAAACAAACAGGTAATACTCCCCGTCTTGCTGGTAGATTATTTCAACAATACATTGTTGATTCTTTTTCCGCAATTGAACAAGCACGTTTGTGGTGGTATCGAACTCATCAAACAACACTTCGCAATGATCTGTACACAAATATTTCAAAAAGTCTTGCAAAGGGTGAGGCTACCACGGCCAATGTCGGTAAAGGCTTCATACTGCCTGCGAGCTTTCTTGGTTCTAGAAGGTATATGCAACAATGTTTCCAGGATGCCATTGCTGTTTGCAGGCATATCGGACATCCAGATATTTTTCTCACGATGACCACAAATCCAATGTGGGATGAGATCATTCATATGATGAAAAATATGCCAGGATGCTTGCCTGTTGATTCTCCCGACGTTATTGCACGTGTCTTCAAGCTCAAACTTGAACAGATTGTTGATGATATTAAGAATAAGGGTTATTTCGGAAAGTGTGCTGCAAGTAAGTGAAATATCATATCAGGCACAATCCTTTAGTTACAACAGCATATATCACATGCATCACATGAATAGAATAAGTTTGCAATTATTGTATTCACAAAATGATGAAAGAAATAACCTTTCACCGTGCTTTTGATTTCTAAACTTATGTTTTCTTATATTGTAGTCATGTATGTTGTCGAATTTCAAAAACGAGGCTTGCCACACGTGCACATGCTGATATGGTTGGACTCTGAATCCAAAAAAAAGTTGAATGCCAATGTCGATGATTTTGTTTCTGCTGAAATCCCTGACCCGAAGATCGATCCTATTGGTTATCAAGCTGTAGCCAGACATATGATGCACGGCCCCTGTGGTTTGTTAAATACCAAGTCACCGTGCATGAAGAATATGAAATGCAGCAAACACTTTCCCAAAAAGTGAGTTCTAATAATCTCATATATTCTGAAAGATGTGATCAAGTGTTATGATATTTATTTTATCAACCAATTTAAATGTGTTTGC
Source organism: Daucus carota subsp. sativus (assembly GCF_001625215.2). NCBI lineage: Eukaryota > Viridiplantae > Streptophyta > Magnoliopsida > Apiales > Apiaceae > Daucus > Daucus carota. The sequence goes on along the minus strand of NC_030387.2, from coordinate 41,304,576 downwards.
TGTAATCCTCCTACATACTGATTTTTTTTGTTTATAAACCAGGTACTCTTCTCAAACTATGTTTGACCAGTCCGGATTTCCTCTTTACAAACGGCGTAATACTGGAATCACGGTCAAGAAAGGTATTCACGAGCTTGATAACCAATATGTTGTTCCATACAACCGTGATTTGCTGGTAAAATATCAATGCCACATGAATGTCGAAATCTGTTGTCATGCACGTAGTCTGAAATATTTATTCAAGTACTGCTTGAAAGGGCATGATCGTGCTACTGTAGAGATTTCAAAGAAAAACACAGAATCCCAGCAGAACAATATTGATGTCCCCAAAGACGAGATACAAGCTTATTTCGATGGCCGTTACATTTGCGGGGCTGAAGCTGCATACCGGATATTTGGATTTGATATCCATTATCGATCCATATCAGTCCTGCGATTATCATTCCATTTGCCTGGGAATCGCAATTGCACATTCAGAGAAGACGAAGAACTTCACAAGGTTGTCCGAAGGGAAAAATACAGACAAAGCCAATTAGAAGCTTTCTTCCAACTAAACCAGAAGGACAGTAATGCAAGACAATATACTTACGATGAAATTCCAAGGTACTATGTATGGAATGATCAAGATACTATTTGGCAAGTAAGGAAGAAGGGTACACAGATTGGAAGGCTCCTGTTTACTCATCATACTTCTGGAGAAATCTGGTATTTGAGATTATTACTCACCAAGGTTAGAGGACCAACTTCCTTTAATCATCTTAAAACTGTCAATGGTGTTGTTTGCAATACATTTAAAGAGGCCTGTAAAAAATATGGTTTCTTGGAGGATGATAACGAGTGGAACGAGGTACTACAAGAATGTTCCAAGTGTGGTTTCCCAGGGCAGATTCGGGAACTTTTTGTTCATATAATGGTAAATTGTCAAGTTACTGACCTTGCTTCACTATGGAAATCTTTTTGGAAAGTGATGAGTGATGACATTATCATGAAGATCAGAAAGGAGAATGCAAATGTTCCAGTTTCTATCAGCGACAAACAGCTACAATTTTATGTATTAGCAGGTTAGATAGAATCAATAATAGTCAACATAAAATTATTTTATAGCACAAAATAATGCATATTACAGTGAAGATCACTACACGTAAAGGCACTACATTTATAAATACTATAATAATTATTATTTCTTCTGCAGAGATTGATAAACTTCTCAGATCAATTGGGAAATCACTAAGCCAGTATGCACAACTGCCTCAACCTCCATCTTCATTTCTTCATCGTGGTTTAGATAACCTGATAAAGGATGAGACAAGTTACGATGTCCAAGTAATGGAAGAAGAGTTCAACAAGCTTTTCCCACACTGTAATGCTGAGCAGCTTGAGGTTTTTAATGCAGTGTTCAATTCTGTTCAAAATGGTGAAGGCCGACTGTTTTTTGTCTACGGAAGTGGTGGTTGTGGTAAGACGTATGTCTGGAAAACTCTTATTTATAAATTAAGATCAATGGGAAAGATTGTTTTGCCAGTTGCGTCTTCGGGTATCGCTGCCACTTTAATGCCTGGTGGTAGGACGGCACACTCTAGATTCAAGATCCCAATTGTTCTCGATGAAGATTCCTGCTGTTCAATATCTCACAACTCTGATATTGCGGAGCTTATAAAAAACACGAGCCTCATTATATGGGATGAGGCCCCAATGCAGCATAGGTATGCTTTTGAGTGTCTTGATAGAACACTTCGAGATATCATGAAATCTGTTAGTCCTGAAAGAGGACAGATGGTATTTGGAGGAATCACTGTGCTGCTCGGTGGTGATTTTAGGCAAATTCTTCCTGTCATAAACCTTGGTTCTAGGGGTGAAATTGTTTCAGCCTGTATCACAAGATCCAAGTTATGGTGTGTTGCTCAAATTTTTATTCTGAAACAGAACATGCGTTTAAACCAAGGCTGCACAGAAGAGGAGAGAGAGAACTTAAGGATTTTTGCAGAGTGGGTTCTCAAACTTGGCGATGGTAAGCTCTCCCCACCAATTGATGATTCTCAGCTGTTTGAAGAAGATGATTTCGAAGTACCTGCAGATTTTTGTGATATAGAGACAAACAATACCATTGAAAACATGATTAAATGGACTTATCCTGATTTTGAGACTTCATATCAAAGCCCGAAATACCTGAGTGCCAGAGCTATATTAACCCCCACAAATCTGACTGTTGGTCACTTGAATTCTGTCATTGTTGATACTATTCCTGGAGATAATATGTCATATTACAGTGTTGATAAAGCTGAGGATTTTGGTGGAACTGCCTCTGATTTGAATTTTGCATTCCCTCCCGAGTATTTAAATTCATACAACATTCCAGGGCTTCCACAACATCACATGAAGCTAAAGGTTGGTGTTGCTGTAATGCTCATGCGGAACCTAAACCAAACTCTTGGTCTTTGTAATGGAACCCGAATGATGGTTACCAAATGTTTGAAACAGTGTGTTGAGTGCGAAGTGATATGTGGTGCTTTCGTGGGTAGCAGACACTTCATTCCAAGGATGGAGCTTTATCCAACCGAGACAAAACTGCCATTCAAGTTGGTAAGGAAACAAATGCCATTGCAAATTTGCTACTCAATGACTATTAACAAATCACAAGGACAGTCTCTGGAAAGAGTTGGTTTGTTTCTCCCCAAACCAGTTTTCACTCACGGTCAAATGTATGTAGCTGTGAGCCGCGTTACATCTCCAGAGGGCCTCAGACTATTCATTGATTCCAACACTGGTGCACCAACAAACATCACGCAAAATATTGTTTTCAAGGAAGTTTTCTATAATCTCCCGAAAGTCTAGGAGAACATTATTCTTTTTTGGTCGGAGAGAAATATCAGAGTGTTGCCTTGGTAACTATTTATTGTTCTCCATTTCTTCGTCTGACAACTATAAAAGTTACCAAGTGGGAGGAGATTTTTTGTCAGTTACAGAACCTTCGCAACATTCAGTTTTATTATAAACTCCAATTGCCTTAGAGTGACAAATTAGTTCCCTTTACTAACGAACAAGGTCAATGTCTGTAATAACGTCTTTTGTTTATGTTCTATTGCACAATGATAATCTACAACTACGCTTTATAGCCGCTTGATGAAATGCAGTCTTATCCTATTTTTAATTTTATTGTACATAGAAACAGCAGATTGAGTGTACGATTTCAAATATTCTATGTTTCCTCCAATCAAATTACCATTCTCAACTATTTGTCATGAAATCTAAACGGAATTTTCGATTACACACATTAAAAGTTCAATAGTATCATAACAGAACACATTTCTTACTACCTCATCAACATTAAAACTTCTAAAATTCTAATACATCAAATCACTTTTCTTATCACCCGAACGCTGAAATGATCAAATGACATCTTCGGGCATTCAAAGACAAGTTTGTCTCCAACACCTAGCTGCAAACCATCTCGCAAAAGTTGCCATCCTGACTCGATCGTCCAACAATAGTTATAGTAACGATTACAAATGAGAAGCATCCATGTTCCATTTCCTGAATAAACCGTGATTGTCTGCATAGAGTCCCACATACTACACAGCTCTACAAAATCATTTGAAATATCCTACAAGGAAAATTTTGAAGCAATTTAGTAGTAAATCCAACTTGAAGATAATCTTTGATTAAGAAATAACATTGTACAACAAACTACTCTCACCACGACATGACAATCCTCCAACATATGCTTCGGTTCAATAGTTATTTCGAAATAACTACAAACCTCTTCTGGGTCAGAATTATATCCTGCAATCAAGGTACAAAGGAAACAAGCCAGAACATTATGTTGTGTTAGAAATTATAAAATAAAAACAACTGTAACATTTGTCTGATGTTTTGAAAATAAGTGCTTATTAATAAAACTAACGTTACCCTTTGACAATGGTGTTCCAGGAAATATAATTTCATAGCAAGCTTCGTCAAATGCTGAGATTGTCACAATTGATTTAGTATGAAATGCAAACAGTAGCATATGGATTGACCTTAATCCATCATTTCCTCCAATATAACATATATTATTCAATCCACTTAATTTTCCCGACTCATGACAGTAAGTACCCCCAAATTTCTGCCCGTTACTAAGGACAAATGTTACAGATTCTTCCAGGTACCTTCCACAACGCTCCAAAAAACTGGGAGGTAGTATCTATAAAGCAATTGCACCATCAGTTTCAACATAAAGTCACAAATGACAGTAAATGTATAGCAATACTGAACTTACAATTTCATTTAAATCTGATTTGTCTTCATAAATGTATTCAACACACCTCCATCCTCCATCACCAAAAGTAACTGCAATTTTTGTATAAGTTTGTATAGTGTATTAACAAAATGAATCCAAGTATATAACTTAACTACATAAAGTTTAGGAAAAGAGCAATGAGACATGAAAGAAGGAGAGTACTTACCTAGACTTGGCAAACATTCGAACCATTGAAACATGTTATTAGGGTAATTAATCTCTGAGCAGTTTGCACCCAGTATATACACATTAATATTTGAACGACCAAAGTACTCAAACACTAGCAATTCTCCCCCTTTCAGTTCAAAATTCTTGAAAAAACATAAGACACCTTTTAACATTCCTCTGTTTTTCTCAAATTCAACATGTAGCACATAACCATTGCGGACTTTCAGATGTACACTGCTAACCAAACGGCTACCGTATTTCTCACAAAAACGCCTAGGAAGAGTCTGTTACATTATAAACAAAATTCAAAAAATGATTTATATGCTACATATTACAATCATTGTAAATTCTAAAGTGCTGAAAGAAATAACAGAATTTACCATCTCATTTTTTTCTGTGTCGCCAGAATCGATTAACTTGCAAAACTTCTCCGCTACCAGCCCGGATGATTCCATTCCTGCTATTTTCACGGATTGTACAAAGTTGAAGAAGGATAGCTGTCCAACTCTGAAGAGTAAAGCAAAAGATTACAGACGAAAAGATGTGTACAGCTTTTCAATTAATTTATCCACTTCAGAAGATTAGAAATTCAATGCAACAATAAAGAGACAGTTTTTAAAATATAAAACCTCCATTATGTTTTTTTAATAATGCCTAAATCCTTTCACCATTTTTTTTTAATGTTCTTTAAACATTTTAAAATTTTATAATATATATAGCACACCGAAAAACACACTAAAAGCGTATTTCTTACAAACAATAAAAAGTACGATCTAATGGTTTATACAACGTATTTCTTCCATCTAACCTCAACATAATAATTATAATTATTGTTAACAGTTTGCCACTTAATAGACTTAATTAAGAGACTTTTTATAGATAATTGACGAATTTAATGGTTTATACAACTTATTACTTCCAGTTCTTTAAAAAATCTCTTAAACATTGATAAGGATAACTTACAGTAATATTGTTATTTTAACTATTATAAACCTATTAACAATCGGATAAAAAGTTAAGTTGCAACCTCATAAACTCGATGGTGAGTATAATTTCACAAAACCTATTTTACATTTATGTTATGCGAGTAGATTCAAATGAAGATTATCTGGTTCTTAAGAAGTATGGTTAGGTAAATATGATGTCTATATATACCTCTCCAATTAGATTTAATAGTAATATATAATTATAAAAAGAAAATGTTCATATATTACACATAGTATATCTATACTAGAACGAGAGGATAATTTCCCAAATCAGAAGAATTCTATGTGTTTATTCACGTCAATAACATCTATGTGTCATATCATTTAACAACTATAACCCAAAAAATGAACTTACATAGAATTCTATGTGTTTATTCACGTCAATAACATCTAACAAAAAGAAAGATGTTTAACATATCACTTAACATTTTCAAGTTATGTGATCATTCCAAAATAATCATGCACAAGTCATAAGGTGATATAATTTAACAGTTCTTATAGCGTTGTTAATCTTTCAAACGTATAATATTTCTTACTGGTTTCATATAGGTTAACTCTTATGCATCTACAATATAATATATTTGGTTTACTGTGGTCTTCAAAAATATACATCTACAATTATTAACGCTTTATAGATCATTCTATTTTTAGATGACCGTTACTATATTTAGTCAGTCCAAAACACCATTAACATTTCTAAAATTAAGTTTCTACAAGTTAATTTGTTGTTTCGTCGTACAAAAATGAACAAAAGCTTAAATTGTAAGAAGAATAAATTACCGGATAAAAACAACACACCGAAATGAATTTATTACAATGATTAAAAATTACTTACAATACAGTTCCAAGGTACTTTCAATGATTAAAAATGTAATCAAAATGAGATAATAAAAAGAACATAATAAAACAAATTTATTCAAGATTGGAGGAAAAAAATCAACAACATTTTCCCTAACTCACATTCCGAATTTAAATTTTTTTGTAAAAATTAATCTGCATCAAAACAATCAAGAACATAAAATAATACGGGAAAGACAAGAATCAAGAATCAAGAATCAAGATTCCATAATAAAAATTAATTACGACATCATATTCCGTACTGCTACGTGTACACTCAAGCATCCAGAATATACCATAATCAAATAATACGGGGGGGACGAATATTCGACAATGTAATAAAAAAACATACTTTATGGCATTGGATTCCCCTACCACATTTGACCGTTGACTACTCCTATCTGATGTTCTTATTGGGCTCTATTGCATTATTATTGAAGAAGTTAGATCTGAGAACTACGCACACAAACGCAGAATATCAGCAGCAAGGTAGTTCTTCATTACCCAACTGCCTTCTACAAAATTTAATACCGTCTTAATAACCTATTTCTGACATCTACAGGATGCAAGCTTTAGGGTTTTTCAACCAATACGATAAGGTGATGCATCTTCACAGTGAAAGAACTGAATGGACCTTACGTGTTCGGGCTCAGTCTATCTGGAAATCCATAAACAGACAGACCCAGGAATTTCGTGGCTTAAATGTCATCTTCATTGATGAAGAGGTAACAGATCTTATCTTTAAAATATCAGAAGTAAATATCTTTGCTCTGCCTTCTGAGATCTGTATTTAATTTCTCCTTCATTAATTTCTTGCTTAGAACTCGAGGATCCACGCATTTGTAAGTTCCAAAATCAGTGTTTTCTTTGCTGACAATCTTAAAGAAGGGGGCATCTACACCTTATCAAACTTTCATGTAAGGGACTATGGTGTTGATGAACAGAGTAGGGCTGTTAGATTTGGAAAGCATATATATTTTTCAAATCAAACTGAATTGGTTCAAGAAGTTGAGAATAGTACAAACATAGCACCTTATGCTTTTGATTTGTTTGGACTACACGAGTCGCACGGTTTGCTTATTGATAATCGCTTCTTGATTGGTAAAGTAGCAAATACCACCTTGACTATTTTTCATTAAACATTGTTCTGATAACAGTAAGATAATCTTTCCAATTTTTCTAATTGTAGACGTTGTTTCTGTCCTGGAAGACAAGAACATTCAACTGGTACAAAGTAAAGATGATGAGAAAAAATTCCACATTCGCTTTAAGATTACTGATGGCAGGTCATATCTTCAACTTTTCTTTGATGCTTAAATAAATTAACTATAGTCTGTGGTCATGATTAAATTAACTGATCTGAGCTTGATTGCATCCCATATAATTTGAAATATTAAATCAGGTGTTATGTACGTTACATTTAGTCATTTATTTCCTGAACTTCCATCACAGACTGATCAGTACCACCGACAATCGACTAACAATCAAACACAGATAAATGAAGTTTTTCATCTTTACTATATTATTACAAGTCATAGCTATACTTGGACTAATGTGATTTGTAGGAAAGTTTAGATTCAGAATCATAGATTTGATGGCAGCAGTATGCATACAAATCAATTAACTATAGTTTGTAGTCATTTTTCATTGATCTTAGCTTTAGAATTTAATTGTACGTTCATTTATAAATCAGGTCCTCTATGAATGTGACATTTTTTGGTGATTTGGCTGTTGAGTTTGAGAAGTCTGTCAAAGAAACTAAGGAGAGTAACATTGCTATAATTATTGCCAGTGCAAAAGTAAATCAACATGAAGGTATTGTATCCTAGAATACTAAATAATTATAGAAAGTATTTCACTATTCAGAGGTTCTTTCCGATGTTCATTGCTGCAATAATTTCTGATTCTCAGGGGTAATATGCTTGAACAACTACCCAGCTACACGTTTTTACATAAATCCACACCATCACAGTGTGAAAAAACTACATGAAAGGTATAACAAATTTAGTTAACACATAAATAAGTGACCTAAATATAATGATATATATTTAATATATTTAATTGGATAATGTTGTCATTTAGGATGCTTGATCCTGCCTACTGTGTGAAACCTGAAGAGCATGTTCCAGAGACAACTCCGCCATTGTTTTCAGTTGAAGACATAAAGAATTTAACCAAAGATTTCATTGAGGTTAACTTTTTTAGAAATTAACATGTACTTATTCAGAGTTTACTTCTTAGTATAAGAACATAACTAATGTCTTCAAATATCAATGTAGAGGAAAGTTAGGTGCCAAATAACTGTCAAAAGGGTTGATGAAAAGTCTAATTGGTACGACAACGTTTGTACTACGTGCGGATATGAGGTAACCATAGTTGAAGGAAGGTATCGATGTGTCGTGTGCTCTAGGAATGTCCCCTTCCCAGACAAAAGGTTATTTATATTTCTTTATTACTGATCTATTGATGTTGATCTATTTCTATATTAACTGATAATCTGGTAACATCTTCAACAGGTTCAGGCTTGGGACACTTTGTAATGATGCTACTGGGCTTATTGCTATTGTTTTCCCTGATGATGAGATACAACGCATCACTGGAAAGAATGCTTTTGATATAGAGGAAGAGGTATTACTATTTCATAAATTCTAAAATAGAATAATTTATAAGTAATCTCCAAGTGCAATTGTAGTAAAATTTCCAACAGCGATACATTAATCCAAAAAAAATTAAACAGCTTGCAGATGAGAAGATTTTCCCCCCTGTCCTCAAGGATTTTGAAAAAAAGGAATATGTCATCACATTAATTATTGGGGAAAGGAATGTTAGCAAAATCAGCAATATCTACAATGCTACTGATATAGCTGATCCTGTTGAAGTTCTTGGTAATCATAGCCCAGCAGAAGCTGAAGATGTTAAGCTCACTGATGATATTCCTCCAATGGTAAGTTAAATTAAATTAATTACTTAAACTGAATAATTGTTTACGTCTGAGATATTTGAACTAATATCATTTGAACTAAATGCAGGAAACTCCATGCACTAAGACAGCTCCTAAAGGTAGCCCAACTACAGCAGCATCAACCAACAAAGTCAGAAGTCGAGATAAGAAGACTGATATTTCATATGCACTAGAGGACAATGTTCCTATTGGGAAATGCAAAATCCCTAAAACTGACAAGGTTCATACTTTCAATTATATTAAATTATGTTTGATATAGTTAGATTTTTTAAAGTGTTAGTCCAAAAAATATTGATTATTATACTGATCTCTAAAAAAATATTTTCAATGCAGGCATGATGCTTTAGGTAGTCCCAGCTTTGCAGAGAAGGATCTCTTTTTGGAAACTTACATACAGGAGGCTTCTATAGCTTATTTTGTTCTTATCTGCTATGGTCATTTCTGACAATGAAACCTGTTCAAAACTTTTAGTATCTATTTTGATGAATGTTGACTTGAAGCATTGGATATTTCAGATAACATTTAGCCCTTTAGTGATGTAAAGTATTGATTATGGTGCTTTCTTTCAAAGTCGTGCAAAGCTGGTGATATTTTTGTTCTATTACAACTCTTATTATGATATTAGTTTATTCAGTATACAGAGTATTGGATCATTTTAATTAAGTTTCAACTACATTGAACATAAGACATTAAAAGCACAAGATCTCTTTGTGTGTACAGCTTGGACATAGCGCTTTGTCTGTACAAATTTGAAAGAGCTCTTCTATTCTATCTCTCCTATAATATATAAAGACCTTGACAGACCAAAAAAAAGCAAGTTGTTTAGAATCAAATTAAGATATGGCAACTAAAAAATTTGATAGCTTCAACAGCTTAACAACTACCAAATCCGAATGGAGGGTTCCCTCAAGGGTTCTCAATCTTTGGAGAGGTTATCGAAAGACCGGGGAACCTTTCAAGGGATTCAACCTCTTGCTGCTGGATCACAAGGTAGTTTTACAAAGTACTGAAAATTTTTCTTGGTGTCCACTGCATGTTTTTTACTAACACTTATAGTTCTTTTACCTTCCGCAGCGCTCCCGTGTGCATGCTTTCGTACCTTACAATCTAGCTGACCAGTTTGAGGCTATCATTGAAATTGGAAACTTATATCTTTTAACCAATTTTACTGTGAAAGAGTACACCACGGATGATAAATTTCGTTGCCTGCGTAAACATGTCCAAATTGTCTTTAACGAGGAAACTCAGCTGGATATTCTCCATGAAAATGTTGTTAACGTGGAAAACTGCTGTTTCGATTTCTTTGAGATCTCCGAGTTGCATACTCTATCAAAGCAAAACACATACCTGACGGGTAACTCATTTTTATTTTGACAAAGCTCAGTACATAGTTTTAAATATAAAATCATCCATTGATTTTCTGCCTTTGCTTTTTTCTTTTAATTTGAAGATGTCGTTGGCATAATGGAGGATCATGAGCCTATTAGAAAAATCAAGAATCGAAACGATGTCATACAATCACAATTTGTTTTCAATATCACTGATGGGAGGTATTGAAATAATTTTTGTGCTATTAACAAAATGATGTTAAACACCAGGGGAAAATTAACACTTTCTTTCATATAATAGTTCAAGTGTCCGAGTGACATTCTGGGATGATTTTGCAAAACACCTGGCTGATAGTTTGAAACAAGCTACTGACTTCCCTGTGATTCTTATAATTGGATGTGCTAGGGTCACAACATGGGGAGGTAAGTTTGGTCTAATTCACTGTACCTGTAACTAATACACTAACTTTAAATATGAGAAACACTGATTACATTCTTTAAATACAGAGCAAGTTGTTGTGACCAATGTTGGAGCAACAAATTTCTACATAAACTGCAATCATCGTAGTGTCGTGGAACTGCGTAAACTGTGAGTTTTCTATATAATATTATAAAGAATACTTTGTACAATACCTAAGTTTTACAGTAATTCATTATGTAAGGCTACTAAACTTTATTCTTTTTAACTAAAGGTTGTTGGAAAAGAAAATTACAAGCAAGAGTTTGTCCACAGAAAACAGATCTGCGGTACAATTTTACAAACTGGAAAGTATACCAAGGCTTGGACCTGATCATGTTGAGGTAACTTTTTCTACCATATATACATGACATATGAAATATTGTTGGCCCTTTAGTATAGTGTACTTAAAAGGTACAAGTCTCTACTTCTAATATCATTCTCAATTTACAGAGGCAAATCTTTTGTAAGGTGAAAATAACAAATTTCCAAGAGAACAAGATTTGGTTCAAAACAGTCTGCACTTCATGCTATGCAACAACTGTTAAACTAAATTCTGAAGACACATGCCAGGGCTGTCAAAGGGTTGTTCAGTACCCTGATAAGCAGTAAGTTTATTCTAATTTAAATTAAACTAATGACCAAACTGCTTTCATATTAACATGTTAACTCTATATTTTTAAACCAAAAGGTTTCAGTTGGTTGCAATGGCTTTTGATGATACTGGGTACATCCTAATAATCATGGAAGATAGAGAAGTCAAGAAATTAGTTGGGAAATCAGTCTTTCAGATTGGGGAAGAGGTGATTGCATTTTCCATTGGTTGCAAACTTAAAGGCTCTGCTATCATTTACTAATATCGTGAAGTTAATCTACAGGGTACCAAAGATGAAGAATTTCCTCCTATTCTGAACAATATACTAGGAAAAGTCTACACACTGAAGATCAGAATCAACAGTGAGAATGTTCTTAAAAAATCAAACTACTATCTGGTTACTGATATCATGGAAGGACTTTACCTAGAAGGTAATCAACAACAGTAGCTCAACATACCTCATCCAATAGAAAGCATTGAAGCTCAGGTACAACACAACACATTAGTGTCAATATTAAACACCTTCTTTTATGTATTATGCTGTGATACTAATTCTATTTGTTAACTCAAACGCTGTACCAGCCATCTGCTTCCACCTACACTGCAGGATCTATTTCAACTATGAACCTCAATTCTTAAAGTCCTGGAAACTTAGAAGAGAGCTGAAGAGAGAAACAGAGGAGTCTTAGTTATTTATTTATGTTAATCTTAATTAATCAAGAGTCACATGTTCTGGTGAACTCCTAAATTATTATCTAACTTATCCTAAACTATCTAAGTATGTGGAAGCTGTTTAATTATGTCCGATGACCTTATGCTATTAATCAGTTTATTACATGACCATGTTTATTATTTTCCTTAAAATATTAAGGTTTGGGATAACTGAAATTTGAAATTACTGTTAACTACTTGAGAAGGCGTGTAATGAACAAACCTTAATAGAGCAACTACATCTAAATGGATTAGTGGAATAATCAACATCTTTTAGCATAAAACACGTCAACAAAATCAGTCAATTTAGAATAAGGATTACATAGAAGTAGGAAAACAAGTGCAGAGTCTGAAGTACTACATTTGCCCTGATTGTCGATATTAATTAATTCTCTTTTTTAACCACCCGAACAGAGAAACGGTCATAACTCCCAGTGGCACTCTCAAAAACACACACATCACCTACCTCCAAACCAAGATCATCCCTAAATTCTATCCATCCATCATGAATTGTGGTCCGATATAACCTTGGGTTTTTTCTGTGCCTAACCTGAAGATTCCATGCTTTTTCAGCTGAGTAAACCTTGATGTAGTCCTTCTTCTTCCATTTGACCGATTGGTGATAGAATTCGTTTGATATATCCTATAAATAAATCAAAAAAAATAAAACATAAAAATGAATGAGGTCATATAGCTATTTATAGATTTATAGAAAAGAATATGAAACATAACATATAAAATAGGACTGTTTAACAACTCATGAGTTTGGAAATATCAATACCACTCCATAGCAGTACTTGCTCATGTGGAATGGTTGTACAGTGATTGAAAACGAACCATGAATGCTTGGATTAGTGGAAATTGAACCTTAAAAGATTGTTAATACAATAAATTATTAATAACACTTATATCTTCAAAAATTATCATATAAAACTGTAGTACAAAGATGGAAATTACCAACAGATAACGGCCCTCCAACAAACATGACCTCAACAAATGCATCATCAAATGCAGAGATCGTAACATTACCATAAAGCTCATACTGAAAGAGCAACAGGTTAAAACCACTAAAATCATCAATTCCAACATCTCTACAGAAAGCACTAAGGCCACGAAAGCGTCGCCGTTGAGCATCATAACGTGCCTCAAACTCTTTGCCGTTACTAAAAACAAAGCTCTGGTAAGCAGGAACCAATGGACATGATATCTCAAAAGACAAGGGAGGTTCCTATTAAAAAACAAAAACATACAACAAAAAAAATATGATTAGTGAAATGGCATAAACAAAGATGATAAGACATATGCCAATTTACTAAACACGTGGTCATAAAACTAAAAAAACTAAAACTTACAAATTCATCAGCCAAGGGATCCTGATCTGTAACAAAATTTATGAATCTTATACCACCATTCTTCATAGAGACTAAGACAAGTAAAGAATTAGAATCTATAATTAGAACATGAAATTTGTTTTTGGATTCATCCCCACTTTTAAAAAAATATATTAACATGCATACCAACACGAGGAACCCTTTTCTGAGTAGAGTGTACCAAGTGCGGATAATCAATTTCTCTCTTATCCTTTCCTATGACGTACACATTCAGATCAGTCATGCCATTATATTCAAACAAAAGCATTTCACCAGCAGTTAAATCGAAATCCTGGTACAATGTCTGCATTCCTTTGATGATGCCAGTATCTTTTGTGAATTTCACCGGCAGTTCATACCCATTCCGAAAATTGAAAAAGAAACGCTCTGGTAGTCGGTCCCCATATCTACCAAGGATCTTCTTTGGGACTTGCTGTGCACACAAGACAATTACAAAGTTTTTAAGCAGGACATAACTGAAATAAATAGTTGCATGTAAGCCATTAGTGAAACTTACAATCTCATCAGAATCGATATCCTTAATAGTCAGGAATTTCAAGAACTTCTCAAATATGAGCCCAGATGAATTCATACTGTACAAAGGGATGAAACTGTATAAGCTCCATGCACCCATTAAAGATTTTTACCCAAGAAATAGAAGGATAAAAGCTGAGTAACTAATAAAATATATGGTTAATGAGACAACAATTGATAAAGGATAAAATTATATCATACCTCACAATTACAAGACACAGCGAAGTGGTTTCAGACAAAGAAGATGATGAAGTGAAATGGGGCTTCTTGCTTAGTCTTGGGGAGATAAGTAGAAGAAAAGAATATAGGTTTTTTTGAAACTCCAGCATTAATAATTACTTTAATGAAAACGGCTGTGCAGGTCTGCAGGAGTTACACTATCGATACAATATTTAATGTACACATTCAACTTTAATCTTTATATTTTAATTAAATTTCACATAGCAATGTTACCTTTTATTTATTTATAAAAAATTATATTGAATTCTTATTCTTAAGAATATAACAAAATATATTAATCAAGGAAATAACATCACTAAGGAAAATTTAAACAAATTTTGCCAATGAAAAAACTTTTAGAATTATTTTTGATTTTATTTTTAAAAATTTTACAAATAATCTTTATCATGCCCATGCGTAGCGGGCAACAATTACTAGTTATATATTAACAGGGGAAAAAGTTGATTATAACTAAAAGATCTGCAAGATTATTGTAGAGCAATAACATGTCATCAAATAAATAAGGAGAGGCGTAGAGACAGGCAGTGGCGGATTTATATGGGGGGCTTTAGCCCACCCCTGAGCCATAACAACTTCAATTTTCTTTCTAAGTCCTGAGATTTGTATATTTTATAAATGAGTCCACCCCAATTATTTTGAGCCCATTCATTTTTATTGCAAGCCCAACCCATTGACTAAATAATCTACTACATTATACCCACCGCTCTCTCCTGCCGCAGGTGAAGTGAATTCAGTGAAGTGAATCAATTAAAAGAGAAAATAATGCTCTGCTGCTCTTGCTCAACTTAGTAGTTTAGTGCTTCATTGCTTCCCTACCCTTCCGCAAGATTCAACTTCAGCAAAAAAAAATTAATATTTATGAAGCCCCCTCCTCGGTAAAATTCTAGATCCGCTACTGGAGACAGGTCTTCCGGAATAACATCTCACTTAGGAATTGAAAAAAATTCTTTAAGTTGGATCATCTGTTTCTAAACATCGAGGTAAATGTAGAGTCATACTGGATAAGTAGATATACCTATGCTTGCGACACTGGGATATATACTCCATTAGCGAGTTACAAATGTATACTAGTCTACACAACTGAAAACACACATTACATTAACATTATTTTTCTCAGCCATTTAATTAGAAGGCAGTAACATGAAAAAGCAAGCAGCGAGGAAAACTACAAATTAGAACGTTACACACTCACTCAAAAATTGTAATGAGGGTTAATAAGATACCGAAAAGTGAAATCTTTTTTACAAAAATGTTATCAAATTCATTTAATATTTTCTCTTAAAAAGCAACAGAAGAAGTAATACACCAATGCTCAGCCCACAAATCATTCATACCCAAAAACTGTCTACCATAATGCTTAGCTTAAAAATGATTAAAAATACCTTGAAAAGCACTAGCAACATGATCATTATCAATCTCAGGCAAAACCCATTCTTTCTCACACCATATATCATTTCCACAAGGCCAACTAGTCTTTTATCAACAGAATATGAATCAGTTGAAAGATGGGTCCGTTTTAAAAGGAACGGACTGTGAAGAAAAGCCATGGTTTGAAATATTGGAACTGGAGGGGCTGGATAGTTCAGTTTGGGAAGTCAGGTTTCACAATTATTTGAACTCGTTGTGGTCTTCCCTTGCACAATTCACAAATATTTATATTTATTATAATAAATCTTGATTCCAATTTTATAATTTGGATAGGATCTTAAATACATTTTTAGTCTTGAATTACAATCCACTTATATTTAAATTAAATTTTTTTGATATATATATATATATACCTTTTTTTTTCTTTTCGCGTGCGGTGCGCGTACACAATTTCTAGTTAGATGCTTAAATATTCTAATCTCATAAATATCTGACATGTTCCGATCTCATTATATTTTATGAAACTTGAAATGTTAGATTTGAATCTAAACTATATATCTTTATATTTAAAATTTATAGTCTACCAATTAGATCACAATACAAAATCAAAAATTTAATTCAAATCAGATCCAAAAACGTAACCTTATTAAAACTCGATACTTGAGTATATGCATTATGACACAATTACACGCACATTTTTATTCGTAATATTTATTATACTTTGACCCCGTCGTGAACAACCCACTTCATGAAAACCCTAGTGTAAATCAAAATTAAATATATTCTCTCTCGTCTCAATCGTCGTTCTTTTGTCTCTTTTATTCAAACCCTAAATCTCATTTCAAATCTTCTAAAATCGTTCTTCAATCTTTCTGTTTCGTTACAATCTCTTTCGAACTAGATTCCAACATATGTGTAGCTTAGATTTATATAATTTTACATCAGAAAGGAGCTTTCCTAGATGATCCGTGAGTCCTGTGGTTATTGAATAGTTAGATATCTGGATGTGACTTGAATATAACTCGTAAAATCATAAATTATATTTAATGAATTAAGATTTGTTAAGTAAAAAATATATGCGAATCATTTTTGGACAACATAGCTCCTTCAAACTCAAGTAAACTTTAATTATTCGTTGAAATCTAGTGTTCAACTTATTTACTATTTAGTAGTATATGTTAATTGTTAAATATCACTCATCTTGATCTATCTAAAAGATAATACAATTTTGTAAAACACATTTTAATATGATCTATTTTAGAAGTAATTGAATTATATTCAATATGATTATTTTTATCAACTAAAACAAACAAAACGAGGTTCCATAGTCAATCGAGTAAACCCCGGACCCTTATAATCACAAAACAGATTTAAACTTAGCAATCTTGAAGATTTCGCTTTTAAGAAAACGAGAAGCCTTTCCAAAAAAAGTCTTATACAAGGCATGAGACCTAGCATACGGGATGGAATCTAGTATGAAGATTCGGAGCTCCTCCAGGCTGGTCTAGAGACTTTATGAGATTTCAGTGAGTCCAATATAGGTAAGTGGAGTCGGGAATGCACCTCGAATGGATCATGGGGTAATATCATAAAGAACTAGTTATTATTAATTTATATTTAATCACTAATATATACACACACACACATTCACACACACCTTCGTATATTAACAACTAACATATTTTACATTACATTAAATACATCCTCCGTAATTTAAAAAGATCATATATAAATTGAATTTACGCGGTTTGATTTGGTAATTTTTTTTTGACGCTTCAAAATATCTAAGTAGAACAAAATATAATTTGCATAACAATTCATTTTTGGAGTTGTCTATTTTATTTTTGAGTGGTAATTTTTGGTCATCAATAACCAGAATACTGATATCAAATTCCATTGATTTTCTGGATATCTAGAAAACGAGGAGAAAAGAAATACATGTAGAAGACGAGAAGTTGGTGGAGTGGATATGGATGGTGACACCTGACGTGTCGAGTCCAAGCTCGGACAAAAACATACGAAACCTATACTCCTCCCATCCTCAACCGGCTGCCGGGAAGTTAACCGACACGTGTGCGTCTCCCATTTTACCTATTTTTCCACAAAATAGAAACCTCACTCCCATCTCTCTCATCCAACTTGCTCTCCTCTCTCATCCACTCTCATTTCCGGCGATTCTCCCCGTCGCCACCCCTGTTCTCGCCGTTCGCCGGCGATGATGATCCAATCGCCGCCATCTCTTCCGGTAAGAACAGTCATTAAACGCTTTATCTTAACATAACAAATCATGAATATCAAACTCCTTTTAATCAGTGTATAGTTGATTAATTAGGTTTGTGTTCTGTGTGTGTATATTTTTGTGTGTTTCTTATTGAAGTTGAGTTGTTAATTAAAAGTGGCGAAAATGAGTTTGAGAACGGCCAGGGAAGAATCGGATGAAGATATGAGTTTACCAGCTGATATTGATTGGCATATGCTTGATAAATCCAAGTTTTTTTTCCTCGGGGCCGCGCTTTTTTCGGGCGTTTCAGTTGCGCTTTATCCGATTGTAGTCTTGAAGACGAGGCAACAGGTCTCGTTGTCTCAGGTTTCTTCTGTTAGAAATGCGGTGTCGATTTTTCGACATGAGGGATTGTGCGGTCTTTATAGAGGATTTGGTACTTCTTTGGTTGGGACGATTCCGGCTAGGGCTCTTTACATGACTGCTCTTGAGGTTACTAAGAGTAATGTTGGTACGGCTACGGTTAAGCTTGGGTTATCCGAGGCATCGGCTTCTGCCATTGCTAATGCTTCGGCTGGTTTGAGTGCTGCGATGGCTGCTCAGCTTGTGTGGACTCCGGTTGATGTTGTTAGTCAGAGATTAATGGTTCAGGGTCAACAAAATTTGAAGTTACCTTCGGCTTCTAAGTATCAGAATGGAATTGATGCATTTAGGAAAATTCTTAGGGCGGATGGAATTAGAGGGCTTTATAGAGGATTTGGGATATCTATACTGACTTATGCTCCGTCAAATGCAGTTTGGTGGGCGTCTTACTCTGTTACACAACGACTTGTTTGGGGAGGTGTTAGTTGTTACTCTGAGAATGGTGTAAATACTTTGAGACCGGATTCAAGAACGGTGATTACAGTTCAAGGTGTTAGTGCAGCCATGGCCGGAGGCGTTTCGGCTGTAATTACAATGCCATTCGATACAATCAAGACAAGATTGCAGGTCTTGGATGGACGGGACGACAATGGACGAAGAGGGCCCACAATTGGACAGACGTTTAGGAATCTAGTAAGGGAAGGTGGATGGTTAGCTTGTTACAAAGGTTTGGGACCTCGCGCAGCTTCCATGTCCATGTCTGCTACTACCATGATCACTACATATGAGCTTCTAAAACGACTATCAGCTAAAACACCGGAGGGTTCAACACCATGAATGCGATTAGTCTTTAGTCCTGGTTAAAAGAAAAACAAGTTTTACTTAAAGTTCAACTAGTTGTCTTTTGTTTTTCTATTTGGAAAGAGTCATAATCAATAATGCAATATTGACAAGTTGTTGCCATCTTCACCTTCTTCCCACCTTATCCATACATTATCTTATGTTAATAGTGTGTTATCCACAACCTTTTATAAAGCTACTATTTAATTCTCTCGTTAATCTCAAGATTAGTACTTTAAACTCAAAGATTATCTTTTCCTGACTTATTTGTCTCATAACATGGATAGATTCTGAATCCAAATTTTTAGCAATATTTTCATGACACAATGAAGGCACTAATCTTGTTAGGTTATTCGCAGGCATCCATTTAGTAATGGGTCCATGTTTCTTTTTTAATGTTATACGTTGTGGTGGGCAGAAGAATAGCTTTGAAATGTTGTAGTGATACAGAAGCTAAATCTTGATCAGTACACTGTACAAGCACCTACCATGTTCTTTTATCGTTTTTTCTTCCAAGTATTTATGATACTTGTGACATTGTTTTAAAAATTGATGATTAATCATCGATTAATTCATGACATGTAGTTTGACGAATTAATTAAATTTTCAATTATTCAATTAATTATCCGATTAATCCTTGTTCAGTGCTACTTATGAAAGGGGACAATGTTATGATATTCGTGAATCATTTCAAAGTTGTACCTTAATTTAAAAGGCCGGTACAAATCTATTTCACATTCACTATACAAGCATGTATAAATGCTTAAAATGTCTATGCAAGTGTCTAGATCCGATAGAATAAAAGAAAATCATATCTGTGCTCGTATCCAACGTGTAAGAAAAATATACTCCCTCCATTCCAAAATAATAGTCGCTTTGACTTTGTGCACGTATTTTGAAGTGCAAAAAAAACATACTTCTGCATGTTATTTTTGAAATTTTCTTCTTCTGAATAAAAATAGAGATGTTAAACTTTTATTCAGAAAAAGAAAATTTCAAAAATAATGTGTAGAAGTATGTTTTTTTTACACCTCAAAATACGTGCACAAAGTCAAAGCGACTATTATTTTGGAATGGAGGGAGTATTCAAATAGGTTATCATGATTTAGTTTGCAATGTATAACAACATGTCAACACTCGTTTTCTTGATCTGAGATATGAACTGCTTGTATTTGATTTTGTTGTTGTACTATATAACAACATAATTTGGATATGCTTAAACTTCCTACAGGCATCGAAATCTGTTGGGCCGAGCTGAAATCATGACATAATAATAACATACGATACAAATGTTAAACGACATAAGAAGTAGAACTAACCAAATCCAAAGTCCAATAAATGTCTTTGCTAAATGTAAGATCTTAGAAGTGAAGTCTAAATTTTCATAGTAAAAATCTTGTTTATAGTAAATACTGTGAAAATGAAAGAATATCTCTGGTCCAGAAAGCCGAAGACACTTGTTACACCACAAAATATGTTGGGGCAAGGCTTATATTAGGACTAAAGAGGGATAAGATCCAAACTACCATTAATATTTGAACGGTACACCAAGTAGAACTAATTGAAATCAAGTCTAATAAGTGTGTTTGCTAAATGTAAGATCTCAGAACTTGTCTTCAATATTGTGAAAACAAAGGAATAGCTCTGGTCTAAAAAGTTAAAGACACTTATTACACCAGACCATAATTTATCAAATTATGACTAGGTACCTTAGACAAATGTTTTAGAGATACGTATATGATAGAACAAAGATCGAGGTCAATAACGAGCTTTCTTGACTTGCTGCGATACGAACAAACTATATATATTGTGCTTTTATCTAAAAGCACTATATATCGTAAGATGTTATATCGTCAAGCACAAACCCATGTTCTAATCATTCCCATTTGTAACAAAATAATATAACATTATGGTCATTTCCCACTGCATCAAAGGAAGATATATATAGTGTCTTCATGAAGACACTTGTTACATTGGAGTCTAGAAGCATGATATTATACTGGAAAATGACTTTGTGTTTTGGCACAAAAGTTCTGAGATAGTACATAAACCCATTTAAGAAATGTAGCATTGTAGAGCACATCTAGATTCCCTTCTTCACAATCAATGGCGAGCTCTCTTGCACGAGCATTCCTCCTTGGTCTTTGAATATCCAGCCTCCTAATTTATTTACATATAATGATAAAATCATTGAGCAATTTAAGAAACATATATTTCCCATCCTATTTTCGTCATAAATGTTCATAAAACCAAGTCGAGACCGGTCATTCAGGCTACATTACCTAGACTTATGCAGACCGAGAAACAAATACAATACATGTTAAAGGCGGGCACTGCTTCCCATGTGATATAGAAATAAAGACCATGTATATATAAGAGCATCTCCAGCAATGTCCCAAGGAGGTTTCCTAAATATATGATAAGGAATTCAATTTCTAAAAAATAAGGACTCTATATTGATTGACAACTCCAACAATAATCCCTATTAGTATTAATTATAGTATTAAACTCAATTTTTTTTAATAAAAAGATAATAGAAAAAATGTGGGAAAGAGTGTGCAAAAGATGAGAGTTGGATATTTAATCATTAAAACCAAACGAGGAATGGGGATTACCTATTTATGAAGAATGAAAAATGGATCGTTGATGTTTAGGTGCTCGAGTAAATGTTTGTGCATATTCCTCAAAATTATAGCTCATGACATCATATAACTAATCTGATGGAGATGTTCTAAGTTGAAAAGCATAAGATTTCAAATATAGTATATATCACAATGACATGCACTCCAACATGTGAAATTACTACAACAAACATGTCTTTTTATGGAAGATAATTAACGACGGAACTACTGCACGCGCGAATTTACGACTGAATATATACAAGTCAAGCAATCATCTTTTTTTGGAAAATAGGATTTGGCTCAGTATTGCCCATTTTTATTAATTCCGGGAATTCTCTGAATCTCAAAGTTCTCATTTAGAAGGTTTCTGTACCAAGACTCGATCTAATTAAGTTGTTTTGAGATTAGCATCTGCTTTTGACTAGACACTTAATTAGCTACACCCGCAGGCAAAAGGAATGTGGTTCATGTTGTAAAAGCATTGGAGATATATGATGTTTATATACATTACTGCTTTATCACCAAGTAGAATACAATTTAGTTTACTTTGCTATTTTAGTTTTATTATATTATGTTGAGGATTATGCTTTCTTTTTATTAAGTGGACAAGATACAGAGTTGGATGCTAGTTGAACTTAGTTGAAATTATAGTACTTTATTTTAGCTGATTATAGCACAGACCTATAAATTAAAATATATAGATGGACCTTGCCAACCAAAAAATGTGAATTTGAACACAATCTGACAAACAATAGCACAAACCTGAATAATTACGATATTAGAAAATTTACTAAAATTGGCAGTGTGAAAAATATATAAAAAACAGAGCAATATGAAATCAAGATTGTAGCTAAGATGATATAATTTAAATTTGAAAAAATCTAGAATTTACGGATTTGTTGTTATTAACCTTTTACTGAATTTTTGTTTATATACATTGTAGAGCAAGAATATCGCCAATGGAGATGATGATGATGATATTGATAACAGCGGGAGTGACCACGAGAGTATGGACTCCGAACACTATGACATGAGTCATTACTGTACATAACTACATATAGGTGTCTCTAGGGTAAGTCTAGTAATTAGGGTTGAAGTTTAATTAGTATATTGTGAATGCAATTTGACTTCATGTGGATGTCTATGGATGTTTTTATGACTTTTAACCTTTTACTTGCGTATGATTATGTATTTAGGATGTTATTTTATAAAAATTATGGTATTCGGGATTTTATTTGTTTGGTTGGATTAGTTTCTATTATTTAAAATGTTATTATATTAGTAAAAGGTATGTCGGTGGAATGCATGCTTGGACAGGGTTCAAGATTGATTTTGAATATCATAAAATGGCGGGAATACAGAAAATACGGCAGATTATTTTCAAAAAGGACAAACATATGACGGTTACATATTGTCGAAAGTTCTGACTTTTTCCATATCTTATGACGGATGTTTATCAAGAATTTTCGTTGTTAGTTAACTTACGACACACATTTCTCCGTAATAAGATACAAAAGTATTGCTTGTTTCGTTTTATATTATAAAACAAAAAATAAGAAACCAGGATCCATAATTTATATTTTACGATGGACTATGTGTCGCAACTTTAGCTATTATTTCAGGAAAACTGTGGAGCCTATCAGGTTGAACTTGCAACGCTTTAACTGAACTTGTGACGTACAAGTGCATTTTGAATATGTCAATGGCATTGCATATCTAATCCACGTATGCAAAATGGAATCCGTGACAATTGAAGTACGCAAACACGCTTATAAATGAGATTACCTGTCACCGGTAGCTAATCCAGATCTGCCGGAAAAATAGTGAGCGGCAGCATCCAACCACGCTTCACTTCTTCGAGCAACAAAAGTTAATCAGTTCTTCTCAGGCATCACATCTCTAACAAAGTTAATAAACGGAGATTTTGGTAAATTTCGAGGAGATGCTTCACTAGGTGTATCGCTGACCTCCCACTGGCCATCAGGAAGACCATACCAGCGCAAATTGCCGTTTCCTTGAAAAAAAAATATAGAGTGCAGGGAATTACTTGTAGACATTGAGATAGGAAACTGGAACACGGGTAGAAAAGCAAAATCTTGGGCTGAAAAGAATTATTCATAGTAGATGATGTTACAGATAAATAAAACAAAGGTAATTACTAATTAGCAATGTATTGAAAAAAAATATCCGGAGAATTAGTCTACTTTCCAGCGTTTTGGTAATCATGTCGATATAAGACTGAAGAAATCAAACAGCATTAGATCTTAGAAACAACCTGCAACCACGTACAAGACAATAGGTTAAATTTAATCAGATTAAACAGTTCCCAAAAATATGCAAATTATTATCTTAAGAATTCGTACAATCAGATATATTTAGCGAGAGAGGGGGGCGACTGGCGAGGGGGTTTACCTGGATCACACTCACACAGCATATATAATTGAAAAACATCTGCAACCTAAAAAGTAAAACAAATTAGATTACGAAGAATGTGTAGAGAGATGTTGGAAAAGAAAGAAAGAAAGAAGAGGAAGTACCATCTATGAGTGAGATCTCTAATTAAGAATCGATCAGGGCGAGCCTTGAAATCATTACAAAATCTTTAACATCCCAAGCATTCGTCCATTTCTGTAAGTTACTGGACACAGAGAGGGAGAGAGGAGGAGTAAACGGTATGTGATGGGGTGCGACTCCAACGAGGGTTACTTAATTGGAATTCCATCTATCTTCGGCCGGATGTCTGCTCTTGGTAATAAACACGTGGCCGTTCCAAGGTGAAAGGTCAAAATCCTGCATCAAATACATACAATTAATTTTACTTTCGTATATTTAACTTCTTAAATTATTTATAATCAATTAAAACATTACCATGAGTTTAATAAATTACAACTTTTTTTAATGTTACCAAATTATATTGTAAAATCCTAACTTGAAAGGAAAATGGTATTCTAAAAAATTATTTCAATTTTTTTTTCAACTGATGTGTATTGGCTAATAATAATGAGACCCTCTTTGTTTGTATATCATTTACAATTTTCCACTTGTCTGCCCATAAAAAAATTTGAAAAATTATTTTGAATGGTTAGCAAATTTAAAAAATGAATAGTTAATTTCAATTCTGAAAATTTTGGATTCACATTGAGTTAACAACACAGTCGACATATACTTGTTTTTACACTTGAACCGATTCAAGTTGTGTTTTACATTTGAACTCGCGAGTTTGACGCGCATACAAATTTAAAAGTTGACTGTTTTTAAATGATCTGTTAATATGTGATTTAACGAGAAATATAACTATTTTAAGTTTATTTTAAATTTATAATCAGAATTTCATTATTACATTTTAATTTTATGTATATTTTTGTTCAGATTAACGATAAAAGTAATTCTTTTACAAGAATGTCCTAGTTACATATTTAATAAATTTTTTGCTTACACTAGAAGATGAGATAAATTAAGTAAAATTATAAAATATGCAAATATAAATAAAATAAATTAGTCTTAAAAAAAATCAAGTTAATGATTGCAAATCTAATACACACGTTTGCTTTCACATATATGTGTGCGTTGATATCCATATATTCATTAGAGATGAATGTGCATCTTATTCCTATGAACTTGCAGGCTCAATAGTTTAGGATTTTTTTAGCAAAGTTGTCCATTTTATATTTTGATATTATGTGCTATATTATGATTAATGAATTATTATTATTTTTTATTGGGGGTCTCAATGGATTTTTCAAATATTTACTATCTTATACATTTAATATTATTTTCTTAGTCCAAGTTGGAATTAATATTATTTATGATAAATTATTAATTTATCAAATATTCATTTATAGAAATTTTGCTCGGGTATAGTTAATTTAAATTGACCAAATAAAAATGAAATTTCAGATTTCATGATTGTTTACTCATGTATATGACTCTATCATGTACGGCAACAATCTGGGCCATGAAGAATAGTATAATAATAATATCAATTTATGTAATAAAAATAATTAAATGTGACATTAGTTCCTCGTTAATTAATTTGTAATGTGTATTAAAAATTTTAATACATATAATGATCATCTATATATATTTTCTTACACCGCTCTATATAAATAAATGTATGATTTGAATAGGCCTAATTTCTTCCTAACATGCACAAATCTTTCAACCATTCAGCAAGTAGAACAGTAATTTGAACCCAAGGTCCAATTATCTGGTGATGATATACAGGAAAATGACTGGGTATCTTAATTAGCTCAATTTTTTTGAAGATACATCATGGAACAAAGATCTAACTAATATTCAGGAGAATGTATATAGCTGCCGATGTTACACCAGTCAATGATGACGAGCTCTCTTGACCTTGTTGTAACGTCGACAACTACGCCGTTTGTGGCCTTGTTCTAGGTCAGCTCTCTTGATCTTGTTGAAATGTGGACAACTATGCGCTTCCTCGCCTTCTTCTACTTGTACTTCTTCTTCTTCATCTTTTGCTACTTGATTCTCGTCCTGTCCTTCCCTTTTACTTTTATCTCGGTCTTTCAGAGAATCGCACCCCTATATATTTTTGTTACCAAACAGTTACTAATCATATTATAAACCAATATAAGAAGCTGGTGGCAAGCTCAGATCCATTTTGAACATATGATAAACAAAGCAAAAGATATATGCACGCCGACTATTGTGTTATCACTTATCACTGCAGATATGCTCATCATATGCATATATAGAAAACATGTGAAGCGGCTGAGCACTACCAAACAAATAAAATTTGGACTAGAAAACCCTAGTTATTATATTATATGTACCTTGCCAACTGGTGAAAAATATGGAACAAGTTGGATTTTTGATTATATTGAAACAAAAGAAGTGCGCGGTTCTTACCACTTTGGGGCTTCCTTTGTTGTTTGTGCTACTTTGGGTCTCTGGTTCTTCCCAGCCAAACAGCTCATACAATGTTGGGAGATTATTTATCATATGGTGAAGCTGTTCCCTGCATATATACAGCACATAAAATGAATTGGCACACAATGTGAGATCCTTATAAAGTTATAATTTGTTTTGATCTAATTATACAAATCGACAAATTGACCTAATACAAGTTAACATATTCATATGCATTGATTCAAATATGTCAATGTGTATCTAACAAGTAACAATTATATATGTAAATTTATTTGGTAAACAGATAAAGTATGTCAATGAATATGCACGCACACATGTATAGGTTAATGCTATAAATCAGACTTGTAGAAAGAGATCTACCTGTCAGCTTTGTCAAAGCCAGATTTAGCAGCATAATAGAAAGCAACAGCGAGCAACCACGAATCACAGTGAAGAGCCACCAATGATACCCATTCTCTAACATGCATCCTCTTGAGATGAAGGTTTATACCTAAAACAGGAGCTGGGATTTCCCTCAGCTCCCATTTATCTGTAGCTGCGGTGACCAGCTCCCACTGTTTATCAGGAAGCCCATACAACCTCAAACTCTCCTTGACTGGAAAATTAAAATAAAAGTTTTAGAGTATGAGTACTTTACAATTGCAATTACCATAAGATTCAAAAAATAGGCCAATGAGTATTAAAAAGGTTTAAGATGATGCTACAGATATCCATTAAAAAAAACTAATAGGAACAAAATTATAAGAGAAAAGAATTAAATATTGATAGGATGAGAAATTTATAAGCTGCACCAAAGATCTTAAAAAACAATTGTGAAGTTGACCTTGACAGAAATGCAAAAATGAACCAAAAACCACAAGACAAAGCAGTACTCGAACTAAATAACTAGTACTCCATAGAAGTTACGTGGGGAAAGAGAGAGCTCACCAGAACGACACGTCAAATAAAAATCCCGTACATCTGCTAGAAGAAAAGAGAACACACTTGTAGATTAACACCAAAGAGAATTTAAAAAACAATCATAGAACATATATACAGAGAGGGGGAGAGAGAGAGAACCTGCAGTGAAAGCTCTGAGAAGACCCACACGGCGTCCTAGAAAATCATGAAATATATCTTCGACATTACAAGCCCTAGGAATATTTTGCTGGCTCTCTCGGGCGGCCATTTCTCACTCTTGTTACTATCTTGTTGTGGACTGGCGATGGCAGAGATACAGATGAGGGAGCTAGGGAAGATTACCTATAGAACTTGTTATATATAGGGCCGAGGGAAGAATTTGAACGTTACGCGGGTACTATTTATTCTCTTCTATATGATATGTATGTAAGAATATATTCACTTTTTGGAATATATTATACCGAATTAGTATCTTAGGTGCCTACACTGATAAATTCTTCCTTTTCAATAACAAGGTATCGATTTAAATGAGTATTTTGTTTGTAACCAAAACTTAGCGGAGAACAATTGTTTTGAAGACTTTTTATTTCTTTGAATGTGTATGGTTCTGCGGTAGAATTATAGTTTTATAGTGTTTTCAAGTTAAAATTTGTTTTACGATCCCTATCTAATTTTTATTAGTAAAATATGAGATATATATTTATTTGCTAAAGAAAATAAAATTGTAGGTAAATCAGTGAGAAAAATAATTAAAAAATATAAAATGAGACATACATCTAGTTATTAATTACTTAATAAATAATTTTAGTTTTAAAAGGTGGAATAGATTCTGGTATTGGAAATTGAATTCAAGTTGCTCAAAATGTTCATAATTGTGGTCATTTTCCATAAATATAACAAAAGAAATATATATTGGTCGGTGTGACAAGACGAAGACCCTTGTTTTCCTTCTATTCATGATATTATCATGAAAATATAAAAGTTTTAAGGTTATACAAGAACAGTAATATCAAAACCATTTAAAAATTATAGTACATCAAACTCTCATGCATCATCATATATCAACAATAAACTTTATTAACACATCAAAATGTCATGCATCACATATATCAACAACAAACTCTCTTGCACAAGCATTTCTCATATTCCCTAAATATCCAGCCACCTAATTAATTTTCAAATAATTATAAAAAAAAAAGAAGAAGAAGAAGTCATATGCTAGTTTACGAATAAATTTGACAGTTTTAATCGTTAATATGCATACAAAACAAGTAAAGCGCCAAAGAATGGAACATACTCAATAAAAATATATTAATTAGGACACGTATTACTTATTTTAAATATATTAAAAGTAAAAATGCTTACTATTCTAATATCATGTTAGAATTCTAATAAAATTATTATTACTGTATATATATATATATACACTACATATAAATATTATATGTGTGTGTATTTATATCTATATGTATATGTATATACATAGTCAAGTATATGGAATCTTGTAACCCACATATGTTCCGCAAGCAAAACAAATATTATCGTGCATAGCATAGAGTAATTTTGGTCAGTTAGCTAATAAATAAATTAGAGTTTAGATATATTTTAATAATATGATTCGCTTATATAATTTTGAACCACAAACTTGTTATCGAACTCGACTCGATTAATTTACAAGTTAAATTTATTCTTAACCTAATCAATTTTAAATTTAATTGATATGAGTTGAGGTACTTGTGAACTCGTTAAACGGAATAGAAATTAATATCAATATATCTATTTACAATAGAAAAAATAATAATAGCCAATTTATATTTATAAACAATTTTGAATTCGAACCAAAATTTTGAATTTTTTTAACTCAAATTTGGCATATACTCCATTTGACTCGTTTAGCTAAAAGATAGGCCGAAGCTGTTCAAATTTAAATTATATAAGAATTCCATCCGGAAGAAGATGAATATCAAGAGGGCGTCGTCGTCATACATAGCCACGTAGGGGCTGTTTGCGTTAACTTAAAAGAAGTAATTTATTTCTCAAATTAAAGAAGTGGAGTAGAAGTGAGAAATATATAAGTTAATAAATGTTTAGAAAAGAAGTAGAAGGAAGTTAGTATTTTCAACTTCTTAAAAATAATTCTACTTATATACATAAACGGGTCAAGAAAAACAGAAGTAGAGCTATGCTTCTACTAACCAAAATTTCTAAAGCGATATTTTCGACATTCAATATTGCGGTCGAAGTAAATTTTATTCTGACCAGCTTATTTTAACAAGTTTTATTACGCCATCCTTTGATCATATCTGCTATTTTTGACTGTTTCTGGTCGAAAGTAAACTGCAGTCGAAATTGGCGATTCAAAACTAACCGCTTTTTTACACTAGTTGATAGTTGCTAGGTACTAAATCCAAATTGACCCATTTCAATATGTTCAGCATTCAAATCAAATGTCTTCAAAGTTCAGACTTCAACAACTGGAAATAACAGTAAAGGAGCAAATAACAATATGGGTGCAACTTCAATATTTCAGAATCAATAACACAAATACACAATGTAGCTAAAGAATGCCCGGAAATAGTTCAGCTTTTTCTCGTCTGTTTGAACAGCAAGAACACTGGTTATTAAATGAATGAACTTAGCCAAGGATGATTTCCCTCTAAACCAACAATCTAACCTTTGGAGCTAATGCCGCCAAATTCAAGACTACTGCAAGACTTTGTTGGCTTTCCACCGCGTAGATCCATCCCAACATGAGCAGGGTAAGAAGAGAAACTTGTTTCTTGCTGCTGGAAGATGCTGCAGCTGTCATTGTCTGAAATGGTCATCATGTCATAGCACCAGCCTGTGGGCGAAGGATTTATATCGTAGGTCTTAGGTGAACAATGAAGTTCTGTTTTTAGTATTGTGCTGCACGTTTGGGATTGAGTTGATTCTGAGATTGGGTTAGAATCTTCAAGCTTCTTTTTGTTGAGAAAACGACCTCCAGATCCTCTAGCCCTCTTCAGGGCGTGAAGATGCCTCGACTCATGGAGATATGGCTGTACAATGTGTAAACAAAATTAGCGACAAGATAATTTATAGGTCATCAAAAATTGACCAATGACCATCAATGTTTCAGCACAGGCAAGGTGAAATTCACCTATGGATTCACCTTTCGGTTTCTTATGAGTTTCTTCTGAGCCTCCAGCTTGGCACGATATTCTCTTCGCCTTAGAATTGCACCATATTGTTTGGCATTTACATATATAGGTTCATCTTGAGAAAAGTCATTTGGTAGTGGCACTCGAGCAGAAGCTGCAGCCGTTATATGGGGATGATAGACCTGAGAAGAGAAATATTTACACATCCTAGACCAATCAAAAATAAATGAAGGCAAGGACCGGTACCAACGAAAAGATGACACTACTAGATGTAAAAACATGGAAATCCACAGCTAACCTCCATTGGTTCTGTCCCAGTAGAAGGTAATCCATGACAGTATGGATCAGGATATGAAAGTGGAACCCTCTCCTGAAAAAAAGAGCAATAAACAGCATTACTACTTGCAGACCTTATTGTTTAAGCTGAAAAGTAGATATTTAAAATGTATTCTTGGCTTACAAGTTGCTGTCTGAAATCAACCAGAGGAGGACAAACATAATCGCGAGCTTGCATTGACAAAATTTCTTTGCTGAAATCAAGTTTTTCATGGATTGTCTTGTAACCTGGTAATTGGAAAATTAAATTAATGCAATTGAAAACAGAATGTTATTTTGACAGATATAGGTGATAAACATCAGTGACTGATTTCAAACAGGACTGACCATAGCTATGTATAACAAGATACAAAAAGGATTGTAGAGAACTGAACTCTTAACTGGACTTTGTAGAGATCATGTCTTGTCCACATAGGTTGCTTGCTGCAGCACCAGCCACTTCAGGGTATGACTGACTAGACGACTGAGTTGGGGACAGGTCCAGGTCTTGGAATCGGAATTCCAGTTGTTTAAAACTCTGACAGTATGAAGATTGGGCTGCCATCTTCAAACTCAAACTTTTTGATAGACATGATTGTTCAGCATATGAATTATCTATGTGTGATTTGGCGGACGTCCACCAAGGTGAGGAGCCAATGATGCATGGGGCCACTGAATCAGCAGTGCTTAATACAAACTCTTCCTTCAGCAAGTCATGCATATTTGTAAACTCAGTCTGGCCTCTGTCTAGAACTTTGAACATGTAGCCCAAGGAGACGCCTCAAAAGGTTTTCCAGCCACTATTATGGTAAGCAAAAATGTAAAGTGCAAATATATACAAATCAAAGGAAAAGAGACCTTTCCGGCAAAGAGATGCTTTTAAGCTTTGAACAACTCAATGTCCTATGGACTGTCTTCTTCTCAGGCTGAAAGACAACAGAAACTATCAAACGTAGCTGTCATTTTACCTGTTGAAAAGAAAAATTAAAGATGCTGTCGTGAATGCCTCACAATCATTAGACACGATATAATACTCATATTTGAAGTTCTAAGATCATATGTTGTAAGAAGTTTCAATAGTCAATCCAATGTGAACTATCAAATGTCAGCTGACCCTCCCTATTCATAACCTCCGAAATTTCAATAACTTGAAATTCTTTCTTTAGTTTTTGCCTAACACATGCATAGTGAACTTGCGCAGAATCTAAAGGAATTGAATTTGATAATTCTATTGAAAATCAAACATCATGATTCAATGATAACTCCCTGCCAGAATATTATGCAGAGAGTATGGAAACAAAAAGAGGGAGAGCGTGGAAGTTGCTCTCTAGACATAAGAATCCGCCTATTTCGACTGGAACAGATGAGACATGTCCAGCACTCTATTGACTACGAATCTATGAACAGGACT
Organism: Daucus carota subsp. sativus; assembly: GCF_001625215.2. NCBI lineage: Eukaryota > Viridiplantae > Streptophyta > Magnoliopsida > Apiales > Apiaceae > Daucus > Daucus carota. The sequence goes on along the minus strand of NC_030387.2, from coordinate 41,272,034 downwards.
GAACATAAACACAAGCATCCATCATAACCAAAAGGTGGGAGTACTCTTGTAGATCTCCAATGACCAAAAAAGATGTTAGAGATGGGGGAAAACAGAGCATCTAACAGAAAAAGGGCACATACAGAAATCGACACCATGCAAATATTCAAACCCTGAGATCACAAAATTCATATAACAGGAAACACAAAAGAGAACCTAAAGCGCATAAATTCAGAAGCATAAACACATACACGTATGCAACTCTAGCCAATAAGAAAAAGTATGATTAGCCTGAAAACTCATTAACAGCTCAAACTCGACTCGTTTAGTATACGTAGTCATATAAAACCAGGAGAAGAAAGGACCTTAAAGATTTGGCCGGAAGTCTGGGGGTGAAGAGAGGGATGTTGGGATGGACTTGTGCCTGTCTCCTTCCCACAAACTCTCAAGATTCTTTGAAAATTCTTAATATTTGTTTGAATTTTCAACAGATTTAAGTGTACTTATCTTCTTGGTTTTGCTCTTAACTCTTTCAACCCCTAAACAGAAGCCAACTGCCACCTCTCACCCTACAGGCCTACTTCCTCCATTAATAAACACTGATCACCATTCACCACCCACCTTCTTCAATATTTTAGAATACTTAAAAATGTCTTTCTCACCTGTGCTTTCTTGCCAGAGTATCTTGATTACTTTAAAACCACTTTTTTTATTGTTGTTGTGTAGTGTGTTTTTAATAGTAGTATTGGTAGTAGGTACTATTACTAATATACCAAGTAAATTTCATAATACCTGACCTCTGCCAATCTATTGCTTGTAACCATCTTTGGACGTTTTAGTATCACTGGCGAATAATTTAAGATTAAAACTTTCAACGATTAAAAAAAATGCTTAAAGATGATTGCATCAATTGTTTGTCAGGGTCTGAGCCTCAAGTAAATTATGAATTGTATACACTTGTCCCTAAATTCTCAAGTTATAGTTTGAAACTTGTGTAAAGAAAAGGAAAGAACTCAAGTTCCCACCCTTCACTTTGTTCTAATTTCAAGATACACGAGGAATTCATGAATCTCATGATTTTACATAAGAAATTCAGCCCAAAATGTTGGTGCCCTTGATTATCAGTAGTAAAATACTTAAAATCAACTACATAATTTTGAGCATTTTATTCTCTAATCACGAGTCGAATAATGCTCTATTAGTATTTGAATAGCAGGGTTTTATGCTTAATTAACCTAACAGCAGCACTGCAGCAGCATACTAAGCAGTGATTAGCAACCCCACAAGTTGGAAAGATATGAACACTAGCTTTACTTTAGAAGCAAGATTAGGTACTAATCAACTACGATTAACTAATTAAATGACGATATAATCTAATGACGACACGTTTAGCATGAAGATATTATTCGTTCTTATCTTCACATATCAAATGAAGTTCTGAATCCTCGTACATAGGAATCTAACAATGCTTCTAATTTAATAACTTGTCGTTTAGATCAGACGACACCTGGAGACATGAGTGTTAATTTATCGTTCATCACTGTTAAAAATGATAAACAAGATTATCTGTAAATCATATATTTTATTATATAAATATGAAACTTTCACTAAATCTAGAAATAAAATTTGAAAGCCAAATGTAGTTTATGATTGTACGTGGTATACAATCATATTAGATGATTTTTTGAATTGAGCAAGAACCGAACCAGACGTCTTATCAATTATATCTGAGAACTACAGATGTACACTCAAACTACCAACAGAAAGGAGAATAAATTGAAAAACTGGAGGCATAAGCAAATCAACTGTATCTACACAAGCTTCATCAATGTTAAGGTCCATAAAATGAAGGACCACACTTGCATTTCCAGCCCTCAGGTTGATAATTAGCAGACTGAATCTCCAAATTTGCCTTGGTGGTGGGTACTTGGGTGGCCTCGCATGGAGTACAGCCATAGCACTTGTGCTCACAGCTTGGTGGGATCGAGCCTAGTAATTTGTTCATCATTACCTCCTTCAAAAACGGATCAATTCTAAGTTCTAAGAAATCAGAAATACAATGAGAGTATTAAGAATGACTATAATACCTTTTCTGAGCTCAAACTGGTTTCTGATGTCCAAGAATTCTGCTTTGTGCCTGTAGAAAAGAAGTATGTGACCACATGAGTAGGAGCTTGAGTTTTTATGCTGTAGTTATATCATCTAACACTTCTCAAGTAGTTTTACAATGTTTGTGAATTCTCATCAAAATAGTCTCTTTACACATAAGTAACTGGAAGTCCTGTTACTGCGACTAAGCCAAGCCAAGATATGATTATGATCGATCTATTTTGGTAATATCAAGAACTTTAACTGTTATTAGATCAGGCTAGCCTCACACTATACATATTACCTGCTGGCAGTGAGAGGCATCAGATCTAAATTGCAATAACATTTTTCAGAAACAAGAGATGTAAAATCATTTCTCTTCTTGTATTGAAAAGTAAAGATGCATAACAATTCTGGTTTCAGCTTAGTAGCTTACTCAAAATTATGCTTAAGCTAAAATTCATGACACCTGGGAAAATAAACAATGCATGTAGAATGATATTCTATTCTAATTTATACGTCAGACACTCGAACATGGCTAAAGACACTGAGACATTTTATTGTGAGCGCAAACATGCAACATTTTCAAAATATAGTCAGATCCAACACTCGTACACATGAAATTTACAAGAAAAAAGGCAGTGAATCCGGCGTTTGGACAGTTAGACATATGACGAGTCCAAGTAATACAAAAGATACTACATCGCTATTGCAAATAGTTTTGTTGCTTGGATAATCAACAGGCCATTAAAGAGAGATCTGAGGATGCTAGTCACAAACCTGTTGTTTGCTGAACAGTTGGAGCATGATCTGGGAAAAAAGGTCTGCCGCTGCTGTTCAATACACAAACACAACTCTCTATATGGAGGAGGATCATTATTACTACAAAAAGTATGAACCGTCTCCCTTTCATCTTCTTGTTTCTTGGAACTTCAGATGATGCCATAGCCATACATATAGAGAAAATGGTTCAGATACAAGTGACTTCTACTTTCTTTACTTCTTCTGCAACTCACTTCTGTCTAGTCACCTATAATTGACCATTAGAAAGAAAATCTTTGCTGCCTTGGCTGCAGAGCATCTCTTTTACATCAGTAATTAATACTACACTATTTTGGGACCATAAGGAGGAAAAGAAATTAAATTTGGCAAGTGACTGGCAGAACAATGCAGATAGCTTTTCAGAGAACCTCAGTACTGAAACATTGAATGAGTCTGTTAAGAACTTAATACACCTTTTATGCAAACCTATATTCAATATGCTACTTAACTTTCATCATTTCTATGAGTGTGTATACATGTCATGTGAATTAGGATCTATAGTGTCAGCTGGTAGAAACTAATATCTCCGTTCAGATCCATTTCAGGCTTTCTTTCTCATAAAGACAGCCACAATTCTCTTTTCGCCTTTCAAGAACCTTAGATAAGCCAACACGAGAATCAAAGCTCATATTTTCCGAATGGGCATAAAGAGGTGTTTGAAACCATGATGGGATGGGAACAGATATAATATTTTAAGAAACCCGTATTCAGTTCAGGCGAAACTTGATTCGCTATCCTTTCTAAATCATAATAGGGTCCTGTTCCTTGCCAACCGGTTGCCGGGAAAGGGTTATCTAACACACTGTACGGGGGCCATTAGATTTAGATTTCAAGGGCTCAGATCCAATTTTGAGTTTGGAATGCATCCGCGGATATTATCCGCGGAAAGGGGAACTCCCATTCCGCGGATAATATCCGCGGAAAGGAAAATTTCCCTTCCGCGGTTATTTATAGCGGATCCTTTGAAAACTCAAATTGGATCTGAGCCCTTGAAATCTAAATCTAATGGCCCCCGTACAGTGTGTTAGATAACCCCTTCCCGGCAACCGGTTGGCAAGGAACAGGACCCATCATAATATACCAGATATATCTTCAAAATTCTGAACTTGAAGAACAAATAATTAAGATATTAAGATAACAATATGACAGAGAACAAACAGGAATGCAAGTAGAAGCAGTGGAATAGCAACCACTTCTTTATTCCATCAATGCTCAAAAGTTCAGTGCCAGTTGTTGGAGATAAACTGATTTTAGCAACAAATCTTCAAGTTATTCTTAATCATTCTCCAGAAGAGTGGACAAGAAGATTTGAATCAAAAATTTGAGTTAGAATTTCTAAACATCCAGGTTTCTACAAAGGACAGTTAATAACTATGTCTTCAGCACTAGCAAAGAGTGTACAGACGAGTAATCAAATCGCAACAAACTCTTAGACATCCAAACTTACTTCTCATTCCAAAGCAGAAAATAAGAGGATAAAATGTCACTGTGAAACCCTTCTATCCTTTGTGAATAACTTTCTACTTCAAAAACCTAAACAGATAAAAAAAATCCCCTCCACTTGTGAATATCATACCTTGATAGCCTAAACAGCTGAAAACAATATGTTCTATCAAGGATATTTATAGCATGTTATCAAAAACTTAAATGCAGATGAAATAAAGGACTCAAGATTACACAATTCAGTAAGATGTATATCAACATTAAAACAATGTGTACATATCATTTCTTATACAAACATACAGTAAAAATAACAAATAATTGAAACATGTTCTTTGTTTCCTCCCTGACAATTACTTAACAGCATGTTACATATTACAGGATAAGCCGATAAGGTAAAGCAGCAAATGATCAACATCACGAATGACGGCTTATGCTAAAACAGTGTCTTACAGGGGACTACATCAATGCCTGATGATGTGCTTATTTTTTAGGATGGACTATTTCAACAATCGCTTCAGCAACAGCTTGAATCTCTTCCTTTGCCCGTTGAAAAACACCAGGACCTTTCACTGCCTCAACTGGTGTAGTTTCATCAATATCGTCACTTGTTCCATGCGTCTCCTTATGATGGTGAGGAGATCCATCCCTGTGAGCTACTGCCTCAACCTCCTCCTTGGCTCTTTCATATAAATTAGGTGCTTTCACATCCTTCTCTTCTAAATCACGCAAACCAAACGTAAGTACCTTAACATTTATCTCCCTAATCAACAGTATCTCCAAAATCTAAGCTCTTGCAATTATCACATCTTTTGATTCACAAACAAATACAATACGTTGTTCAGAGTAAAAAAAGTACACCTGTGGCATCAATGAAACAAACCGAAAACTAAGGCCACACATTGCGAAAAAATCAGTTCTTCTGAGATGGGTTGGTATTCATAATCTAATCCAATACTTTAGTGCTCAAGATTAACATCAACAACAAAAACTACAAAGTACAAATAGTTACTTTAAGTCCAACCAACTAAATCAAGAACTATAATATTAAAGACAGAATCTTTAGAACATTCATGCAATAATCAACGAATAACAACAATAAAAAGATCAAATTGGTAAATATAAAATTAGAAAGTAAAAAGTCAAGATTGAAGAAGGGTTTGTACCTGAATGAGTGTTCATAGTTCTGGGTCAGCTGTCTGTTTTCAGACACTTGAATTTTGACCTGTAATAACGCTTATTCAGATTATGGGTCCTGAATCAAGAGTCCAGTTTTAGTGAAAGAAGCCCAATGATCAAGTTAAGGCCTACTCTGAGAGGCTTTTATTTAGGATTTTGGGCTATCTTGTACATCTTACGAACCGGCTTCATTATATAATTAAATTTAAATCTAATTTTTTTAGTATTTTATGGATAAAAGTACAAATGTAATTTAAATTAAAAGAAAATAAAAAAGCAACAAAAATAATTTAAAGTACAAGTGTCAAATGATTTGAGATTGTATTCAGTGAACTAACCATTTGATGGACACCCAATCTTAAATAGTAGACCAGTGAAAACTATAAACTTTGTTAGTATTGATTTGTACTGATAAAGGCGGAAAGATATTTCATTTTTAACGGACCAATTCATAGAATCCAGATAATATTTTTTTTTAAATAAGTCTATTTTTATCATTTATAACGATTCAAATCCATATCAAAACAAAACAAAAACCATATCAAACCTAACAATTGTTAGTCACAGCGTCTCGGTTAACCAAGAATATAATCTCCAAACGAAGAATTTAATAATTATAGGATCCAACAAGTCATGTTGCATTTTAGTTGAATCAATAAAATGATGTACGGAAGAGTGGACGTCGGATTTGCTGTGGTTTTATACTAAAATTAGAACCAAAATCATTTCTTTATTTATTGATTTTATAATTGAATATAATATATCAATATATACACATGTATATATTGAATATAATCATTTCTTTACACCGTATAATATAATCAATATATACACATGTCTGTTTAATTTTTTTAAAACCAACTAAGATTATAAATTATTCATTCGTTTATTTAAAAAAAGTGGATTTATTATGAATTTTTAGTTGGTTTTAACCTAAAATAGGTGTCACCGGTGAGTTTGACTTTATACAACTTAGATGAGTTTAATTTTACACGATTCGATTTCTAATATCTTTCTGTTGGGTTATAAGCCTCTCAGCCCAACTTACCAAGGTCCAAAAGAGGCCCGGTCCATCATTTGAACTCCAACGTCACTATTGCAACGGTCGCGTGAGAGAATCCCGCCACCTTTACTCGCCATCACTTCCCTCCCGCATCGGGCGGGAGCGTTACAAACTCAGGCTCATCTCCCTCCTATATAAAGTGGGTAAATCAAAGGTAAAAGACACATTCACATACATACTCATACATACACACTTACGCTTGCAGTTCCATAAACCCCTTCCTAGAGCCACTAACTTATTCTCACGCCGGAGGTGAATCGGGGGGACAATCCCTCGCATTCTTCTCTATTTCAGGTCACTTTCAGGCTTCGGCATCCGGCGGAACTTTGGCTCCAACATTGGCGCCGTCTGTGGGAACTGCAAGTAGAATTTCTTATAAATCAACACCATGACAAACACAACCGAACAAACCACTGGAAACACCTCCAACCCAAACCCCGGTTTTGACTTTGGCAACAGTCCCGAAGGGCTGCTGCCCACCCCCGAGGAACAACAGCAGATGCTGTTGAAATGGCGGGAAGAACAGGCTGCTAAAGCCCAATCTTCCAAGACCAAAGAGCAAGAAGCTGCCCGATTAGCCAAGAAGAGGGAAGCCGATGAACTGCGGCTGAAGGCCCTCCAGCTACAAAGGGAAGAAATTGAGCTCCAGGAGAGAGCCCTCTGAGAGGCCTTGGAGGCCGAAGGAGATCGAGCGCCAGAAGGCGAAGGAAACAAGAAGAGGAATCGGGAAGACCAAGACGGGTCTTCGGACTCCGAGTCGCACTCCCGAGGGCCTCGTCACAGGCATGTCACACCTTCGGATTCCGAAGGGGAGGAAGGCCCCCACGTTAGGGACCGCCTCCGCCGAATGGAGAAGGCCATGTTTGGGGACAAGACGTTGACCCACGAACCAGTGATAGTCGAAGAGATCGAGCAATATCGGCCGCCCCCGGGGAGACAGTTCCCGAAAATGAATGAATTTAACGGGAAGGGCGACCCGATCGATCACTGCGACAAGTACGAGTCCCTTATGACCGGAATGGGGCATTGCGACGTCATGCTATGCAAAATGTTCAAGACCTACCTGAAGGGGTCTGCTACGATGTGGTACCGATCCCTGCGTCCAAGATCAGTCAGTTCTTATGATCAGTTGAAGCGCAAGTTCTTGAGGCACTACTCTCACTTGTGCCGAAGAGAGAAGGATACTGAGGCCCTTATTCATTGCCGACAGAGACCTAATGAGGAGCTGGGCGATTACTTGGCTAGGTTCAAGGAAGAAGCTGGGATGGTCACCAACCTGGATAAAGTGAAGGCTGCAGGATTCCTGACGGCTGGTCTGGATCCGGTGAAGGGTAAGAAGCTCCGATCATCTTTGTACGATATACCCCCCAAGTCGTTGAATGACATTTACTTGCGGGGGGAGAGCATCAGAAGGAAGATGGAGTCCATTGGGGGACATAAGAACGACCGAAAAGATGATCGGTGCAGTTCCCGTACGGATGGCAAGGGAAAAAGAAATGATGGCTACCGAGGCACAAGAGATGAAAGGGATGAGAAGCTGGACAGAGGGACCGAACGAAGGAGAGTTAGAGACAGCACTGTGTTCACTCCTCTGAACACATCTGTCTCCAAGATTCTGAACGAGATTAAGGGGAAACCAGGATTCGTTCGGCCACCGAAGATGAAGATCCCAGATTACAAGAAAAACTCTGATAAGTATTGTGACTATCATCGGGACAACGGTCATAATACCGATGAATGCTACCACTTGAAGAAGTTAATAGAAAGGATGGTCAAGGCTGGTGATTTAAACCAGTACGTTAAAGATCTGAGGGATCGGCTGGGTCCCAAAGAAGATAAAGGGAAGGCGCCCGAAGAGGGTGAGAGGTACAGAGGCGAGGTCCGAACGATATTTGGAGGAACAATTCTGGACCGAAGTAGCAAGACAGCCAAGAAGAAGTACGCCCGACAGGTCTACAACCTCTATAGCATCAACTCCACCAAACAGTCGTATCCTATAATGTTCTCACAAGAAGACTATGAGGACGTTATGCTGCCGCACGAGGATCCGTTGGTCATTAATCCCGTGATCGGTCAGAACAAGATCTGGAAGGTCCTGGTCGATGGAGGAAGTTCTGTTAACGTCCTCTACTACAACACCTACCAGAAGATGAACCTGGAAGGCAAGCAGATCGATACCTGCTATGAGGCACCTCTCTATGGGTTCGGCAATCAGCCCGTCCCGATCGAAGGTACGATCCACTTGCCCTTGTTGCTCTGTAAATCCCCTTATACTGTGGAAAAACAGGTCAAGTTCTATGTAGTCCGAGTCGAGAGTCCCTTCAATGCTATCTTGGGGAGACCTGTTCTCACTGCTTTTGAAGCCATTGCCTCTATTCCCCACCTCAAGTTGAAGTTCCCGACCGAGAAGGGAGTGGGGGAGATGAGAGGTGATCAGAAGGCCGCTCGGATCATTATGTTGGAGGACTTGGAGAAAGACAAGGATCTAGGCGGCGCCGAAGGAAATAAACGGCGCCGAACCGAAGATGGTCCTGGGGGTAGTGGCCATGCCTTACATATTGAGTTGGAGAAGTTTGGGAATGATCTTTCAAACCCGATAGCCGAACCAGGCACTGAGACCGAAGAGGTGGAATTATACGCAGGGTGCTCGGGAAAAATGGTTCGGATCGGTAAAGACATGGAATCAGGGCTGAAGGAGAAGGTGATTGATGTGGTCCGTCGGTATCATGATGTTTTTGCTTGGGAGCCCGAAGATATGCCGGGGTTGGATGAGTCGATCGCTCGGCACAGGCTAAATGTTCATCCACAGGCTGTGCCAGTTAAGCAGAAAAAGAGGAACTTCGCTGTGGAAAGGCAGAAGGTGATTGAGGCCGAAGTGGAAAAGTTACTGGAGGCCAAGTTTATTGAAGAAATCGAGTATCCTGAGTGGTTGGCAAATGTGGTAGTGGTCAAAAAGTCAAACAACAAATGGAGAATGTGTGTCGATTATACCGACCTCAACAAGAATTGCCCGAAGGATCACTACCCTCTGCCGAACATCGATCAACTGATAGATGCCACATCTGGCTATCAAATACTCAGCTTCTTGGACGTATTTTCAGGCTATCACCAGATCGCCATGGATGCCGAGGATATTCCCAAGACAGCATTCATCACCCCGAAGGGAACCTATGCTTACATCAAGATGCCCTTCGGTCTGAAAAACGCGGGGGCCACTTTTCAAAGGATGGTGAACAAAGTCTTTGCCGATCAGATAGGCCGAAACATGGAATGCTACGTCGACGATATGATAGTAAAATCCTTGTTTCGCGATCACGCCGATGACCTCAAAGAATGCTTTGAGACCCTAAGACGGAACAACATGAAGATCAACCCCGCCAAGTGCACCTTCAGGGTTTGTAGTGGCAAGTTCCCAGGGTACATGGTCAGTGCAAGGGGGATCGAAGCGAATCTTGAAAAGATAAAGGCAGTATTAGAAATGGAAGCCCCGAAGACCATTCGGGATATTCAGAAGTTAACTGGGCGACTGGCAGCCCTCTGAAGGTTCATCTCTCGGTCGGCGGAAAAAGCGCTCCCTTTCTTCGAAGTTTTGAAGGGAGCAAAGAATTTTGAGTGGGGGCCGAACTGCATAAAGGCCTTCGAAGAAATAAAGGAATATTTGGTTAAAGCCCCCCTGCTGCTGAGGCCCGATCCGAAGGAGACCCTCCAGCTGTACTTGGCAGTAAGTGACCGAACCCTTGATGCGGTCTTAGTGAAGGAACACGAGAAAAACCAACATCCGGTCTTCTATGTGTCTCATGTGCTGAGGGATGCCGATATCCGAATGCCGAGAAGTTCGCATATGGGCTGGTCATGGCCTCCCGAAAATTGCGACACTATTTCCAAGGGCGAACGATACAAGTGGTCACCGACCAACCTTTGAAGAAGATCCTCAGCCGACCAAAGGCTTCGGGCAGAGTCGTCGCCTGGTCCGTAGAATTGGGGGAATATGACTTAGAGTATGTTCCCCGAACAGCCATCAAAGCCCAAGCCTTGGTTGACTTCATGGTGGAGTGCATTTTTTCGGGGCCGAAGGATTTGGAGCCGAAAGAACAGCTCATCCGGACTCCAGGAAAGTGGAAGCTGTTTGTAGATGGGTCGGTGGCCGGGTCAAAGTGTGGGGCTGGATTGATCTTTTCTAGTCCCGATGGATTTGAGTTTGTCAAGCCATCCGATTCACTTTCCCTTTGACCAACAATGAGGCCGAATACGAAGCCCTCCTGGCAGGAATGGGTCTAGCAAAAAATCTGGAAGTAAGGCATTTGAGGGCTTTCAGCGACTCCATGCTGGTCGTCAAGCACTATTCTGGGGAATATGAACAGAAAGAGCCCCGAACGAAGGCTTACGCCGCCAAGGTACGGGAACAAACTCAGTTTTTCGAAACATTTGAATTAAGCGCCATCGGTAGGGAGGACAATGGCCGTGTCGATGCTCTCTCTCGCTTAGCCTCGGCCGAAACACAAAATTTGACGGGGTCCATCTACTTGACGGAGGTAAAAACTCCTTCGGTCAACAAGAAAGCTTGCCTGGAGATTCATCAAGGCATAAATTGGATGACCCCCATCAGAGCCTACTTAGAGAAGGGGTTCTTGCCTTTAGAGAAGAAGGAAGCTCAAAAGATAAAGTACCGAGTAGCTAGCTACACACTGATCGGGGGCCGACTCTTTAGGCGATCAGTCTCTCAGCCCCTGCTCCGATGCTTGGATTCAGAGGAACAGCTTCTAGCCCTGGAGACAGTTCACGAAGGAATCTGTGGCGAACATCTGGCCGGCCGATCCCTAGCCCTAAAGATACTCCGACAGGGTTTCTTCTGGCTGACCCTTAGAGAAGATGCAGCCAACTATTCAAAGAAATGCCGGCAATGTCAAATCCACAGCAATGTTCCGAAGCAACCCCCAGAAGAAATGACTTCGGTCCTCAGCCCAATACTATTCTCCATGTGGGCCATCGACATAGTGGGAATCCTACCGACCAGCACTCGGCAAGCCAAATACTGCATAGTGGCCATTGACTACATGACAAAGTGGGTCGAAGCCCGACCACTCTCAGCTATCACCGAACAGGCCGCCAAGAAATTCTTCTTGGAGCAGATAATTGTGAGGTTCGGCATACCAATGGTGTGTGTATCCGATAATGGCACTCAGTTTGTTGGGAGGAAGTTCAAAGAGTTCTTGGCCAGCTTCGGCATTCAACAAAGGTTCAGCTCGGTCGGTCATCCCCAAGGAAACGGGGCGATCGAGGCAGCTAACAAGATCATCTTTCACGGAATCAAGAAGCGCCTTGGAGAAGCTAAGGGACTGTGGGCCGAAGAGCTCCCTTGGGTCCTGTGGGCATACCGAACCACTCCTCGCTCTTCGACAGGAGAAACGCCGTTTCGGTTAGCTTATGGGACCGACTCGCTTGTTCCAGTCGAGGTTGGCCTGGAATCTTACCGAACCCAGGTCTTCAATCCTGATACCAATGAATTTGGCCTCCGAGGCAACCTGGATCTCCTAGAAGAAGAAAGAGAAGCCGCCCATCAAAGGAATGTCCGATACCAACAGCAAGCATCTCAATATTATGATTCGGGTATCCGAAAACGTTCTTTCAGAGTTGGGGACATGGTTCTCCGAGACTCGGCTACTTCTATGCCGACGAAGCAAGGAAAGCTTATGCCGAACTGGGAAGGACCTTACACTGTTGTCGAGATCGTTCGGCCGGGAACCTACAAACTAGCAGCTTCGGATGGGAGCCCCATTAAGAATACTTGGCACGCTTCCCAACTCCGGAAATACTATCAGTAAGGCTTCCCGCCTGAACATTTCACTTTCCATTTTACAGTTCTACAGTTATGTAATTATTTGCCTTACGATAAATAAAAGTTCCTATTTCAAATTCTGGATAGTTGTAACTTGTTTAACACTCCGATCGATTTTGTAACTCGGGACAACCTGATCAAGGTACGGGACCGAAGGAGTTGGCCATAATTAACCTAAATATATGCACGATTGTTCTTATCTATAATGGGGCCGATCGAATTCCTAACTTAGAGATAATAACAATCTCCAAATATTGGGGGAATCAAGAGGCATTAGGCTGAAGCCAATTTTTAGGCAAAAGATGTACACTTGTAAATTATGTTAACGTGTATCGAGACTCTTCGGTCGAAGACATACATAAAATTAAATTATCATTAACATGTATCGAGACCCGCTGAACGGTCTAAGACGTACATAGAAGAAAACTCGTATCCAGACCGATCGATCGGCCTAAAAGTTACGACAACTAAAACATGTGTGGAGACCGTTCGGTCGAAGACATACATCATGAATGAAAATCTGTACGCAGATACGAATAAGTATTTAAGGGCAAGCCCGAAGGCAAAATTAAATAAAAGCCCGAAGGCGAAAGATTTTTACAGGAGCCCGAAGGCAAATTGTTTCTACAAATAAAAGCCCGAAGGCCAACACATTACAAAAGAGAAACTATTCCGAGTAATCAGTCTCGGGATCAGAAGAGACAACAAGAGGCTCGTCCGGGTCTTCACGGCCGACCGGATCAAAAGCGCCTTCGTCCAAAAGCAACTTATGATCCAAGCCTTCCTTGTGAGCCCGACGAACCGCCTCGTCATATCCAATGTCGAGGAACCTATCCTCGATCTTCTCCAGGAGCTTCTTGGCCTTCTTCTCCTTCTTGCGGGCGGCTTTCAACGCCAAGTTACGGCGCTGAACCCTCCTGGTCAGGGTGTCGACCTGCCCCTTCAGACGGCCTTCGGACTCCCGAAGGTCCTTCAGATCCTGGTGGTCGGCATTCAGCTCCGTCTTCAGGGCCGCCAGGGTATCTTCAGCAAGATTGGCTCGTATAGTAAGGGCGTTGACCCCGGCCATCTGCTTCTGCATATCTTGAACCTTGTCGGTCACCGCCGCTGCCCAAGGAGAAGCCTGCACAGAAATACACAAGTTAAAGGATGTACGGGATTTATAAAAACAGAAGAAAAGTTGAAGGGTGAGAACACTTACTAAAGAAAGAAAGCACATCAGCTGCTCACAAGCCTGAAGAGCAGTAGCCGAATCATAAGTCCCTCGGTCGGCCGGAAGGACTTGCGGTCGACAGAGATCTCCAGCCACATCTTTAATCCGATCCGGGGCCAAGATCGCAATGGAGTCGGTCGCCAGAACAGACCACTCCGGAACATAAGGCCGGACATCAGAAGAGCCGTCCGGCCTGTTCCTCTTCCTCGAGGCCTCGATCGCCGGAGTCTCTTCGACCTCGGACGCCTTCTCAGCTACCAGATCCGGGCGACCGACTTCGGGAGTCTTCTCCCTGGAAGCATCGGCCTGGACTATAGCCCCGACTGTCGTTTCGCCGCGAGCCTTTGCTTCGGCCTCCTTCCTGGCCGCCATTGCCTTCGCAGTCTTCCGCTTCAGGGCCTCGGTCCGGGAAGACACTACGCAAGAAGACAAGTGTCAAAACAATAAGCAGATATAGACAAAGTAATTGACTATCAAAAGGAAAAGCATAGAAGAAATAAGAAAGACTACCGTCACTACCCCAAAGAGTGAAGAGCCACTCCTTTTCCCGACTCGTCGACAATAGGATTTGGTTCGGCTCCTGGACTTTGTTCAGCTTCTCAAAGTCTTCCAGGTCTTTGCCGACCAGAAGGGGAGTGGTGATGATTGAAGGGTCGACCTCCCTCCACATAGAGAACTTGTGGATCGAATGACCCCCCAAATAGAACCACCGCTCATGGGTCCCTTTATTGCTGGAGTTGGTCTCACACCAGTTCGGTCGGCCGGTTTTGCGGCCGATGGTGTAAAAACCATTGCTCTTGGCATTCTTTTTGAAATCATGGTGATTCCAGAAAAGAGCTGGCCGAGGAGACACGCCAGCCATCAGACACCGATGTTGGAATACGTTTATATACGTAAATCCATTCGGGTCCAACTGTCCCAGGGCGATCCCCGTCTGCTTCAGGAGTTTCTTCAGCAGGGGGAGCATCGGAAGCCGAAAGCCGCACTTGAAGGCGTTCTCGGAGATGCCCACGCACCTATGGCCGTCCTCTGACTCCGGAGTCTGATAGATGCAGTCATTCGCGATGGCCGGGTAAATATCCCACGACCGATGAATCTGGTATTTTATCCGAAACGTCTTCAGATCCGCTTCGGTCAGTAGGGAAGGAAAGTTGGCCATAGGAAACTTCAGCGCATCGCTGAAGTGATCCGCAGCCGAGTAAGAGGTCCCCACAACGTCACCCGAACGATCCATTTGCCTGCAAACGAGAGAAGGCAAACATAAGCCATGTACTCGGAAAGAAAGAAGAAAAGAAAAAGAGGTGAGCCCGAGTACAGAGGGCCGAATCGGGTCGGGCCGACGGGGCTTAAACAAAACCTAACCCTAGAAAACTAACCCAAGCGACAAGACAACACACAAAGAAAGCAGCAAACGGGGAGGAAAAAACAACGGCAAGGCCCGAGTTGAAAACTCGAGAACCGCCGGACAACCCCAGCCGCAATTCTAATCTACGACAACTCATCAAGATGGCATTACAATATAGACAAAACAACAAAAGTCAAAAACTACCAGGAACCAGCAAAAAACAACAAACCGGCGAGAAACTCCCGCCGGGAACAGAGTACGAGAACCGATAAAATCCGGCAAGCATTTTTAAAGCATAAAGACAGCAAGATAAATCGCTAAAGAAAGGAAGACTTACTCGTTGGAAAGAGGAAGAAAACGGTTGCAAGGAAAGGAACAATGAGCACCGCCGGTTGCCGAGTTGCGCCGGAGAAAGTAGAAAGAAAGTAAGGAGAAGTTTGAGAAGATAGTTTGGGAATATAAAAAGAAACTGGTGGTAATGATTCATATTTATAACCTCTCGTGAAAAGGCGCGCCCTATTAATGGCACCCTTTGGAATGCACGGCCCAGATTCAACGCATATCTCGAGGTAACGTCATCCAGCACTCAAGCGACGCCCTACGCCTTTCGGACCGAACGCTTTGAAATCATACCGAAGCACCTGTCGATCTCCCAGCCTAACGCCTCACCCGATCGGTCGGTCAAGACAAACTCAGACTTCGGCCGCGTTAGCAACCCGACCGAAGCCTGGGGACATGTTGGGTTATAAGCCTCTCAGCCCAACTTACCAAGGCCCAAAAGAGGCCCGGTCCATCATTTGAACTCCAACGTCACTATTGCAACGGTCGCGTGAGAGAATCCCGCCTCCTTTACTCGCCATCACTTCCCTCCCGCATCGGGCGGGAGCGTTACAAACTCAGGCTCATCTCCCTCCTATATAAAGTGGGTAAATCAAAGGTAAAAGACACATTCACATACATACTCATGCATACACACTTACGCTTGCAGTTCCATAAACCCAATTCTAGAGCCACTAACTTATTCTCACGCCGGAGGTGAATCGGGGGGACAATCCCTCGCATTCTTCTCTATTTCAGGTCACTTTCAGACTTCGGCATCCGGCGGAACTTTGGCTCCAACACTTTCAGTTTTAATTCGATTTATCACTCCGTTCCAATGTGAACTCTTCATCCAGAAATAACCAGAGATTTCAAGGTTTTGAATTCAATATTATTGAAGGCCAAATCGTACGAGAAGTTTATAACGAAATCCAGGTGCTTGTCTTTCTTTTTTTGTTAATTTTTGTTTTGTTGTTAATTTATGTTTTTTAACATGCCAAGGCTTGAAATAAGGTAGGTCTGGACGAAAGAAAGTGAGATGGGATAACCGCGTGACTCGTGTTTTGGACCGCAGATTGTAATAAGCTAGTAATATGAATGGGTCGGTCGGTACTCGCTTCAACACTTTAAATATGGACCGGTCAAGACTAACGTTTGATTACTTCTTACAACACGTTGGCCACTGGCCCCTGTTTCTACTCGCATCTCTACACTGTACAAAGTTATCACCCGTTGTACTTTTGTTAATCTTATATTTCCCGTTCACAATATCTGTATCCGCACTTTCGGCTGATTTAATCCAACTATTTTAGTAAAATATCGAAAGTAATTTTCATTTTTATTATGCAGTCACGGATTAGAGATAAAAAATAACTAAGTATTTAAACTGAGAATAATCATTGTTTAAATGATTACTCAAGAGCATGAATAGTCGAAAAATGAATAGTCACGGATTAAAGATAAAAAATAACTAAGTACTTAAAATGAGAATAATCATTTTTTAAATGATTACTCAAGAGCATGAATAGTCGAAAAATGATCGTCGTGATTTGGACATAAAAGAAAGTTAAAAATTGTAACTAAATCATGGTTAAAAAGTTTTACTACTTGGTTTAGCCTCTCATAATTTCAGTTAAAAAGTAATAATCGTCAATTTTTTATATATTTACATTAAATTATCATTTTTTTTTTAAAATTGATGATTGAAAATATCATTCCTTCATTCTCTTCCGATTATTTACGTTGAGGGTAAAGGGTTTAACCCTATTGAAATAATATCTTAAATATTCTAGAATGAATAATCTGATATATTTATATTCGATGAAGATAACTCATAAAATAATAGTTGTGAATTGTGATCAGTATTAAACATGTGGTGGTATATTTAAAAATTCTTAAGTTATCCTACATAGATGATAAATATTTCAAGATTAAAAGATGAAATATTAATAAATAATATTATTTTCAAATTAAATGTATCAGTTTTTTCAAAAGATTAAAAAAAATAATTTACATATGATATCTACTTTGAAAAAGAATATTTTTATAAAAAAAAATTACGGAAAACGATAATTTTATCCTTAATCCGGTTCAACTCCCTTAACAGTTAATGGAAACAGACGGTTATTTGGGTGAATCTGTTCTATCCATGTAATGTGGTGATGAGAGTGGATGGCGGTCTATTATTAAACTATACTACTTCTTCTATGACAAAATCTCATTACTTTTCATATTTATTAATTGACTCTCACGAGTCCTATCGATGTCTTGCGGTCTCACTATGCTAAGAAACTACTATACCTTGCTGGATACTCTTGCAGCTTTGAATCCTTCATGTTCAACTCCCCCTTGTAGTCGCAAAACCATTATACTCTAACAAGCAGAAAAAACAAGGAAATTATGGCCGAGAAAACAAGCCCTTTGAATTTTTCAATTCCTTTGTGTTCTCCACTTGAATGTTTGGCAAAATTTCCATTCAAAACAAACCCCCGTTCATGGGACAAAATTGTTCCCTCTGACAACAATTTTTCTAACACGTATATTATGGTACTAAACTTTTGATCATCTTATTCACTGGGTCCTACTTTCTTAATTTCTACATCATTTGTTCTTTTATGTTCTTGTTTTCTTGTTAGAACGGTTAGCACTATATATATGACTGCAACAGATCCATTTCTCTAGGAGTATATTTATCACAAGTTGCTACACACATATAACACATTCAGAAAAGACATTTTAGTCCATAAAGTCGAAAGCTTTTTGGTGCTTGTAAATTTTACTCCAGACACTCGAAAACTTTTGGTTTTCGATAGATTTTACTTTAGAAAGTCGAAAGCTTTTGGTTATTGATATATATATAGGTAATCAGCAACTTCTAAATTGGAACTTGGTTCCTGATCTCATAATGCTTCATCATCCAACATTCATAGTTTATTATTACAAATGAGTGTTCTTTCTTATTCATTGTATGTTTTCTTTTTAAATCCGCAGGTTCTTGAGTTCATAAGTCTGGCCAGGCAGTTTTATTGGTTGGACTGATCATACCGCCTGTGCAGATGGGAGTAGATTGTTTCTCGAAAAAGCCATGCCTTGAAGAATCTCCAAGCTTCAAGAATAGGGATTCGAAAAGGCTCAGCTTAAAGAGAACTGTGTCTTTTAAGAAAAGAATTCAGTGTGATGGAGATCATGAGTTCATGCACCACATAAATTCTCCGACTGATCGTCCCAAGACGCCAATTCTGTTCTCCCCAGGACCCGTCAGCGGTCTCGATGCAGCTGCACTGAAAGTGCAGAAAGTGTATAAAAGTTACAGAACCAGAAGAAACCTTGCAGATTGTGCTGTTGTAGTGGAAGAGCTCTGGTGTGCTCTCTTACTTTTTATGTTTTTGCAGAAACAATGAATTTTTATAATAATTAACTTAATTTAGCTATTTTTATTATGATTTGTAGGTGGAAAGCCTTAGATTTTGCAGCATTGGAGCGGAGCTCAGTATCATTCTTTAGCATTGAGAAACCAGAAAGCGCCGTTTCCAGATGGTCTAGGGCCAGGACCAGGGTAGCCAAGGTATAATTTTTCGAAACTCCTCTTTAGGTCTATTTTACTAGACCAAGAATGTGGAAAAACAATTTCAGGCAGTTCAAAGCTGTACTGTTTATAGGTTATTCAAAAGTGTTTTCTTTGACATGAGCAAATTTGAATTGACCTGAACAGTAAAGAATTCAAAAAAACTTTTTCTTTGACTTGATGTTCATTATAGCTTAATGAATACAGTGCATATGGTGCTTGCACTTTTGTAGGTTGGAAAGGGATTGTGCAAGGATGAGAAGGCTACAAAATTGGATCTCAAACATTGGCTTGAAGCTGTGAGTACAATGCACAATACTTATTCATGTCAAATCTAACTTTATTAAACAAATGTGTTGCTAGTCAAGCAAGGGATGCCAGAACTTTACTTAAATTATATATGTTGATTTAGTTTTAATATTGGTTGGCAGATTGATCCACGACATCGATATGGACACAATTTAAGTCTGTACTACGATGCATGGTTCATTAGTAAGAGCTGGCAACCATTCTTTTACTGGTAATTCTAGAAAGACATCTGAGAACATCTATATTATTATGAAGTGCTTCATTTCACTGCAACCTTTCTTTGCTTTCTAACATACTTCTTTGTCTCGTGACAAAATGAAGGCTGGATGTCGGAGATGGCAAAGAAATTAATCTTGAGAAATGCTCCAGGACTGTGCTACAGAAGCAATGCATCAGATATCTCGGCCCAGTAAGTTTTTCATGACAACAATTACCTGGTGTTCACTTTATATAATGAATTGCTATTGCATTTTGATGGTAGAAGAGTCCTCATGTTTGGATCGTATTCTAACGTGCAGATAGAGAGGGCGGAATTTGAAGTGATCATAGAGAATGGAAAACTTCTCTACAAACAAAGTGGGAAGTCTTTAGAGACTGTGAATGGCTGCAAGTACATTTTTGTCCTCAGTACCTCAAAAATTTTATATGTTGGGGCAAAGAAGAAAGGCCAGTTCCAGCATTCTAGTTTTTTATCCGGTGGTGCTGCCACTGCAGCGGGCCGCCTGGTAGCCCATAATGGAGTTCTTGAGGTAAGTTACATTTGTTATTGTAACCGCATTATGGCAATCATATGCATGCAGTATTTGTTCAGCCACAAACATATATTTCTGAGTATTACTGATTTTTACATTTTTTAGGCTATATGGCCTTACAGTGGTCATTATCATCCTACAGAGGAGAATTTCATGGAGTTTATTAGCTTCCTGGAAGATCACCGTGTTGACCTTAGCAATGTCAAGGTAATTGCATAGTCACACGCGCATTATTAATAACAATGATACGGCACTTCATGATACTACATAGTTCTAGTTATTTATATATTAATGATTGTTTGATGCAGAAATTCGCGGTGGATGAAGATGTTCCACCCTTAAAAGTCATTGCAAACGACAGGCCTAAGTCCGATGTAGTCAAGGCTCTATGTTCAGATAACATTCCATCTGCTAATGAACCATCAGCTGACAGCATCAATGTTGAGACTTCTCGGAGCACTGTAAAGGAGCCTCATTTTGAATTACGAAGAGCACTATCTTCCAAATGGACTACAGGGACTGGTCCTCGGATAGGTTGCGTAAGGGAATACCCTGCAGAGCTACAATTTCAGGCTCTGGAACAAGTCAATTTGTCTCCAAGAGTGCTCATGGCTGGCTCTTCAACAGCCTGCTGTCCAATACCTTCACCAAGACCATATCCAAGAATACATTTATCACCAAAAGTTTCTAACATTGGTCTGACTAGCCCCAGAATAACTCTTCATAAGTCTAACTAGAAATTTACAGACCGTTTCACTTAACTTATAAGTAACTCAACACAAGAGTTCCCGTTCTTTTCTTTTTTTCAAGGCTCTGTAATCCAAACCAGCAAATTTTTTTCTCGGCCTTGATTTTTTTTTATTCTTTTGCTAGAATTGGCCTTGAATTTTGTAGGTCAATTTACATTGGGATTTGGTTCATTTGTTGTAATCATGCTTGAATTATAGGCTAGATGAAGACAAATTGTTTAGTATAGAATAAAGAAATTTCATTATTTGAAATTTGAATGTCATGTTTGTACTACTTTTACATATGAATCTTTTCAGAATAAAGCTAGTTTCTTCTACAGTACACCAAAAAAGTAGTGTTCCAAACCAGAACATTTAATCTTATTATAATCTGTATTAATCAAGTACTAATTAATCAAACTTATTATTATGATAAGTACTTATAAGCGGGATTAGTAGTTCAAACTCATGCATCAGATAGCACTTTTCCCTCACTTTATACTTGCTCTTTTCTTTTCGACTTCAAATTTCAAATAAAAAACACTGTTCGATACGCTCTTTTTCGAACATTTCATTCTTTATATGACAAGTAACTGAGTGAAAACATTACACCAAAGAATTTGAAATGGGTGCCTCTGGAAAATGGATCATATGGTTCATTAGTCGCAGAAAAATTCAAACAACACGCGATCCAGTAAGTGAAAACTAAATTTTTATGCAGTTTTCTTTATTTTTTTGTTTTGTGTGTGAAATTATTTGGACTTGCAGCAGAAGATGGTAGCTGGAAAGAGTAGGAAATGGAAGTTATGGAAGAGTTCTTCGTCTGAGAATGAGGTTCAGACGTCGTTGAAGGTTCCTACGACGAAAGTGGAAGATCGGTTGTCTGTATCAGTGGACTCTGATTCTCCTTATGTGGTTGCTTTGGCTACGGTTGTTCGAGCTTCTGCTAGAGATTTTATGGTGGTTAGACAGGAATGGGCTTCTATTCGCATCCAAACTGCTTTTCGTGCTTTCTTGGTAACTATTTAGGATAATTTTTTTCATGTTTCAAGTGTCATTTTGGTTAGTCTTCCTTATTTTGACATAAGGTTTTATGATCTGAAGGCAAGACAGGCTTTAAGGGCCTTAAAAGCATTGGTGAGGCTTCAGGCTATAGTTCGGGGACGATTAGTCAGGAAGCAAGCTGCTGTGACATTGAAGTGCATGCAGGCTCTTGTTCGAGTACAGGCTCGAGCCAGAGCTCGTGCTTGCTCAGAAAGCCAAGCTTCTGAGGATGACCTCAATGACAATGGTTTTATCAACCAGGTTTTGTTAATCTAGTCCTCATATTTCATCTCTTCTGTTTATTTTTTTTATTTCAAGAATCATTCCAGTCAGATTACTAAAACTTTATCCATCACAAACAGGGTGAATGGTGTGATAGCCCCGGAACAATAGAGGAAATGCAAGCTAAACTAAAGATGAAGGAAGAAGGAGCAATCAAGAGAGAAAGAGCACTTACTTACGCCATCCAACAACAGGTAATCGATGATTTCTCTTGATAAAATCTTCGTATATTCCTTCGTCTTGTGTCCAAATAGTACATTTCAACTTGTTATCTTACAGCAACTGAGAAAGAAAGAATTTGGCCTTAATTCAAGAAAAAACAAGGTAGCCACGCCTAAAGTTAGCAAGAGCAGCTCCGGTTGGAACTGCTTAGAAGGTTGGATGACCCCTGTTTCTAAGCACAAACAAGATTACAGCGTTTGGCCTTGCTCCAATTCTTCAGAAAGTGATAGTGTCAAGATCACCCGGAACAACATATCCACTCGGATTTCTGCTAGACCTTGTATAACTAGTCCAATTATTCGCTCAACTTCAGGGCCATGCTCTGAACTGTTTTATGATGACAGTTCAACATCAAATTCATCCGCATCCACTTTTGGAACTCCGAGGTCCAGCAACTCGCAATCAGAGCGTACTACTGCTAAACGAAACTACATGAACCTCACGGAATCAATCAAGGCCAAACAACGAGCTTCCAACCATTTGTCTCGCAATGTGAAGGACCATGCAACAGAGAAGCTCCAATTGCGAAAGAAATCAAGTCCGCTTTCAAAAATGTTGGCTAGAAGAAGCAGTGATTGTGATATGTACTCCGATGATATGGAGGATCTATACCCTCCACTGATATAACAATCGTTTCACAGATTATTACATACTCTTTGGTTCTTCTCTTTCCGAGTTCAACAGCTTGTTGGCTAGCAAGTGAGGATCCCATTGTAATTTTCAAAATGCTAGACGTTTGTGATTTCTCCTGTAATTTTACGTTTTCTAAATTTTACAGTTACAGTCCCTTCATATATATTTATAATCTTTACAGAAGCAGCTTGAATACAGAGTATCAAATATGTAACTTCACTGTGTAAGTTCTAGTGTCTGTTTCTGTTACTCTGGCCTTTGTTCAATACTCATCTTGTCACCATGATCATTAGTTTTCAGTGATGAATGGAATTTTCTTTCTTTTTTTGTATGAACCTTGATCATATGATTTCTGACATACTATTCTGAACACAATGAAGAAATGCTGTATATCACATCATCAAAGGAGAAAGAGAGGAAGTATATCTTACTTCAAAATCGGAAAACAGTAAAGCTTCATCAACTCTGCCTAAGGCTCTAACTGGTAATTCTTGTATGGATAGAGCCGGTCTAGTCTAGAAGTACAAAGAAACCAAATCCAATAACCCTGATAATTTAAGGTAAAAGAATAACAGGGCGAAAAAAACACTGAGAAAATGCCGTGTCAGTAAAGAAACAGTACTGTGCTTGACATTTTACACAGCAAGCCAAGCTGCAAACCAGATTAATAGTGTGGAAAGCCTCATGTAAACAAACTAACTAAATCATCTGAAAGGAGTTCCAGTGCAAAGGATGGCAAAACTTGGAACCTGCCTGAATGTTGGACTGGTGATGGTAAATCCAATGTAGCTGCATCTTTAAATGTATGATACGTACTGGTTCTGTCAAACTCTGGAGGTTCTATTGAGGTTCTTGAATGGCACTAGCAATCCAGCTGGAGGCAGCTGTTTGGGCGTCTGCATCAGTAGACGGAGAAAGGGATAGCGTAGTAATTGCAACCTGTTAAAAAATATGACAGCAGACACTAATAAAATACTCGAAATATTATCAACTTCTAATTAACTAATTGCTTAAATTTTTTATGTATATGAAACTGGTTACAATCTAAAGGTACCCACTCTTAATGTAATTGAAAGTCATTTAACTCCAGCAATACAAGACATAATCATATCATCCGATGATCAGATATTCATATACTCTTACCGAACCATATAGAAAAAGTCATCAACTTACATATCCATTTTCTAGCGCTCTAAAATCTAGCTCCTCGCTTGTATCTTCAAGATCCTTGTCCACAAGCTGCAATAACAAGCATAAGACTTCAATGGTACACAGTAACTTATACAATTATACAATACTTTATACTGATGTATAGATTTAAAGAAACTTACTGACATAGATATTTTTGTTTTTTTCAATAGTTTTCTATATAAAGCACATATGTACTTACTAGAGTTGCACCCGTTGTTAATACATATATAAGAAAGAGTTATTGCAATCTTTATCTGAACCTGATTAGGATTTTTTTTTTTTTTTCAATCACTAATTTCCATAGATGAACAGGAGTACAGGACCGCAGTAATAATGTGCAAAGGACCCAAATAAAATAAGGGTTTGCAATAATTATGATTCCTAACAATTTATTTGGTTGCCAATTCAATATGAATGCTTCAAAGTGCAGAGCAAGTACTGTAGCATGTAGTTTTCTTACTTCTTGTATGAAGTACTTCACGGTACGGTTAGCGTCGGACTTCTTAGAAACTCCAACAGAATCAACCTCCACATTCTTTTGCTGGCTGCTCGAGCGTCGAGCTGCACCCTGTAAAACAACACAACTAACAGTATAGGAACTACGTGATACAAATTGCAGAATGAAGGATAACACACAGCATTGTATTATAGCTTCTTACAGCAGCAGAGGCATCTCGGCCGAGCTGTGCAAGTTGCATACCAAGACTTTGTTGGTTAGACATAAAGCGTGCAGCAGACGGCTGTCTGCTGGCTGAGACAGCTAGCCAACTAGGAGTAGACCTCCACAAACTTTTAGTGGTCGACTTGAATCCCTATACAATGAGACATAAAAGCAAACATATGAATACAATAGGAACTTTAACTCCAGCAAAGAAACATTTACATACAGCTACATTGGACAAATGTTCCAGCTACATTGGACATATGATTCCAAATGACAAAATATAGATGAACAAAATCAGGTAAACAAAGGTAATAAAACTAAAGACAGTGCCCAAAAAACTACTCCCTGCCCAAACCTGATATTTCAGCCTAATTAGCTATTAGCCTATTACCAACTTTCTTGCATCATAATCGTAAGTTACTAATTATTAGAGTATACACTAGAGTCTGACCAGATATTGAAGCATTGTATTATCAGTGGAATATAAAGGAAGTCTTTATAACAAATTCCAAAATTCTATGAAAGATCCAAAACTTAAGGTGCAGTAAAAAATTAGCATGCTACATAACAAATTTACTTATTTAGAAAATCTTTCATCAAATAGATAAGCCTGACAGAATATAAAGAGCTTGTTTTGCATGTGCACCCACGAGGATATTTCCTAATGGCTTAGTCAATTTACCAGTTCTAAAAAAGACAGTTAATGCTAAACTGAATATACTTATCACAGTGTAAAGGCGGCAATGTACCGCCTTAGCGGGCAGCGCCTAGGTGTCCCTTAGGCAAATTAGGTACTCTGCTAGATACATTAGATATTATGCAGTTAAAGTTTGATTGTTTCGAATGATTATAACATCAAGAGTTAATTACACTTTGTAACCTTTAGGCTTACTCCAGTACCTGAACTTTAAAACGTGGCAATATGCACCCTACACTTAACATTCCCGTGCAAGTTGTAACCCCTAGTCACTGTTTTGTCCAAATCTGCCGTTAACTTTAACTGTTTGAGAGATAACAGTGTGTATATTAGTTTCTAACAGCTACTTTAACCCCTGTGACCCCTCAAAAATTATGTATTATATTTTGAAATTATTTTTGAACACACACAACGATGTAAAAAAAATTAAAATAATTTTTAAAATATGTATCTAGATTTAGAATCGGAAAATTTATTTTTTTTCATAAACAATGTAACTTATTTTAAAATTTTAAAATAAATGCATATTTTAAAAATTATTTTAATTTTTTTTACATCGTTGTGTGTGTTCAGAAATAATTTCAAAATATAATACATAAACTTTGAGGGGTCACAGGGGGTAAAGTAGCTGTTAGAAACTAATATACACACTGTTACCTCTCAAACAGTTAAAGTTAACGACAGATTTGGACGGAATAATGACTAGGGGTTATAACTTGCACGGGAATGTTAAGTGTAGGGTGCATATTGCCACGTTTTAAAGTTCAGGTACTAAACTGCGTTTGGAGCAAACCTAAGAGTTACAAAGTGTAATTAACTCTAACATCAATGTACAGATTAATCAATTTGATTGAATCAAATGCTTTATTAACTTTTTTAAATTTAATTTTGAGACTGCTGTTATGAGTATAATGGTTTCAATAGTACAAGTCCTGAAGTTCACCACTCAAAGATGAAAATAACAAAACAAACATATATCGGAAAAATATTTCATATATGTACACACTACATAGTTAAATGCCTAAATTCACCTTCCCTATAAATACAACCCGGATTGGACGCCTATCTATTTTTGACTGTCTTTCCTCCTAGTCTAGGCAGCGCCTTGACAGCAATGAAATTAAATATTTGGCTCTAATTTTGGGGATCAGGCATCACCCAAGTTGTGAACATTCTAGCCAAACTAACCTTCATAGTTGTGAAGAGATACGTCACAGAGAAACGTACCGCCATTTTAAGCGAGTAAATTGAAAAAGGATATACTACCTTGGTGATAATTTTGAATTACCTTGTTTTTCAAAGGAGAAGTGGGAACATTGACATTCAGCGAGCAACTTTTGGGGAAATCTCCCTTTCCTATGTCAGTTATAGCTGCATTTATTAGTGGCAAACAGACAGACACTGCATCCTTTAAATTACTTTCTTGACTTTCATCTTTTTTCCTGCATTAGATCAATTTATTAATATTACACGGTGTATATCATTACTTAGGAAATAAGAGCATCAAAGAAATTACCATAAAAGTCACCTCACCAGTTTAGTGATATAGACATGGATGGTACACCGCCAAATAATGCTTCCCTAGCACAAGCTACAGCACCTGAATGAAACCTGTGAAAAAAATTAGAAACGTTTAAATTCATATTCAACAAAATATATTCTCTGGAGTCGATTTTTTATCCAGATAAACAGGAAGTCACTCTTATTCGATGTTTTAAGTATCAAGCAAGTAGGAATCAGTCATAGACCAACAATCACTTACATATTATGGCCACAACTTGAACCTCTATGGACTCCACTAATAATCTAAAAAGGTGAGCAGAAAACAGTAAGTTCTCAATGAATATTAACAAATAAACAATATTGCAGCTGACTTTATTAATGTAGAAATGCATACCAGAAGGGGCTTAGACCAAGAAAACAGTGCCCCAGATAATGCTAGTGTTACACAATCTGCGGGAGTCCCTAAAGCAGTAGAAAACAAAAAATAAACTTTTGTTTGAATCGTTAACTGCTTCAAATTACAAAGCATGATAAGAAGAAAAAAAACAATCATTGCTACAAAGATTCTTGACAAAATAGACAATTCACTCAATTTCTTGGAAAACAACAATTTGTTATAATACCAGAAAGTTCATAAGCAAATGCGCCATCTATCTGAGCTGAATAAACAGCAACAGATTCTCCCACAGTCAGAGAATGTCCAGTGTGAGATTTGTCCCTGAACCAAATCAACAAACCACCGAAAAATCTTAATTACAAACCATAGTCAAGCATTACACAGATAAAGAGCCCTCCTAATCAAGAAAACTCAACAACAGAAGACCGATATAACAACCTTAATTCCACAGAATACCCACAAATTCACAAAGACTATATCAAATCAAGACCAGCCACATTGCAAAACAACACATATCATCACAAAAAAAGTCACAATCAAATTCAAACACAATACAAATCACACAATCATGACAAATGATGATAAGTTGAGAACTTTACAAATGAGGAGCGCAAACAAAGACATTATAAAGGCCTTGAGCAACCAGGGCCTGCACAAGAAACCTAAGCCCAGGTGAATCAATTCCATCAGCATTTGTAACAAACACAATGGGCTTTGCCTCATCAAATTCAGCTTCAACTTTATCAGAGGAAGCCACTGATTCTGTGTTGGTTTCTTCTGGTTTTTCAGAGCCCTTTCTGTTGGAAAGCACGTTTTGAAGATTTGAGACCAGCCCAGGTGGCAATTTGTTGCTCATTTTGTGCGTGAAGTGAATCAGAACCCTAGAGTGAGAAGACAAGGGGAATGAAACGTGGGGGAGTGTGTAAGAAAAGATGGGGAGATTTTTGGGGTGGGAGAGAGATTGAGCGAGTCTAGTGCCGTGGGTTAGTGTAAGAAATGATTGTATACGGAGAGAGAGAGAGAGAGAGAGAGAGAGAGAGAGAGAGAGAGAGAGAGAGTCCAGCCTCCAGGTAAGAAAAGAGGCAAAGAACAAGTATTGGTCGTATTGGACCATTGAACAGAGAGAGAAACATGGGGAGAAGATGACGAACAAGGACTATTCGCATGTTCAGCGCGTGGACTTACATGGTAGCATTTACTATATTTATTTCCAAATTTAAGTTCGAGAGTTCTCTTATATTCCTAGCCTAGATAGTTTTCATACATTGATGATACAGTGTTCAGATTTTAAAGTTTTCACAGAGTATACCGTTCTGTTTATTTGAATGAAATGTATGCATAATTAAATAAGAATTTATAAAAGAAAATTAGAGAGAAAGAAGTATATATTAGAAAATAACAATCAGATATGAGTGACTAGAACTTTTAATCGATATATTTGTTTTTGTGATAAATAATTATCATAAACAAATTATTAATAATCATCTTTCATGATTAACTGTCATAAAAATATAGAATTCCCTTTCCATTTATTTTACTGCCATTCTCAGTTTAACAAATAGTAAACCTAATTAATCTAACTAAGGGGGTGTTTGGTTCATGGTTAACGAGGTCGGTTAACGGGAATCGGAACCTCATACCCATACATTGTGTTTGGATTAGCAAAATTTTTGTGTGGAATGGGAACCTCATTCCCTAACTCACTCCTTCCTCACCCCTTGGGTTACCCTTTCCCATACCCCATTCTCATACCCCTCATTCCCATTCCCATTCCCATTCCCACCAACCATCCAAACACCCCCTAAATTTCTATGTAATTCTTTTGATATAATCATTTCCGAAATGTTATGGCCCTAGGGGTTAGAAGTAGCGACGTACACAAGATATGGGCTCCAAAGTTTGGGCCAGTCCCCGAGTTAGGGGTAGGTTAAAAGTTGTTTTGGCTCCCACCAATTAAGACTTGAGAGCATCTCCAATAGACTCTTAAAATCACTCTTAAATATAATATAAATTATTAGCTCTTAGCAATTTAGTGTACATGTACTCCAACAATGTTCTTTATATCCACTCTTTATTTATTTTTATATTATTAAAAGTATATTGAACTCATAAAAAGACAAAAGAAAGTGGAAAGAAAGAGAGTAAGTGGAACAAACTTATAATAAAATATTAGTTAAGAGCTATCTAGTGGCTCCTACAATTGAGGAGAGAGAAGAGACTCTTAAGCTTTTAAAGAGCCTCTAAGAGTCTCTTGGAGCTCAAAATTTGACATGACTCTTTATTTTTTAATTTAAGAGCTCAAATAAAGAGCTTATTGGAGATGCTCTGAGAGGAACTTGCAGTTGTAGGAGTAGTACACATGACGCAGGAACAGAAACGACCGCTTCACACGTGGCGACCTGCTATTCATTGCATTTTTTCAGTTTTATTCCAGAGGATGATTCAAAAAATTTACAACCAAAACTATCGCTGCAATAAGCAAAAATAAAAGTATTTTAATATTTTTCATGAAAATATACAAGTATGAATCAAACGAATGACCTCATCTTTGAGGACTTCAGTTCATTGCTTGGGACAAAAGGTTAAGACATATGAATTATTATGTCCAATAATTAATCAAAGTGAAACTAAAATGATAATATCATGAAAGTGATGGACTCTCAAATTTACGGACTTGTAGTTAAAATTAAATTTTTAATCTTAGCTTATAAATATCATATTATCTAAATTTATATATTATATAAACAATTTTAAACTTATTAAATTAATAATATTTTAGACGCAATTTTATCCATTTGTAATCTTCGGGTATAATCATGTGAACATCTCAATGAAGGAATAAACAGTGATACTATGTACCTTTAGTCCTTTCTTGACTAGCAATGACAAAGTATAAAGTTTGCTAGAAGGTTAGTTCAAATCATGATGCACGTTAATTACTTGCCATGTTTACATATTTAAGGATCGTTAAACTCAGATTATCATATTCATAGGCATGCAAAGATGCCTAAAATTAATCATGACCTCTTATAGCAAAAATACATAGTTTATTATGTATTGTCCATTCCATATTATTTGAACAACTTTTTTTTCTGGGTATCTCAAAAAGAATGAACCATTTATTTATGATTTTTTTAAGAAAATTATTATAACCACACATTCATAAACTACACTCATCTAATATCCACCAACTCTTTTTATGTGATTGAAAATGAGTCAAGTATTCATTTCTTAAAAGTCGCTCTAGTCAAACAAGCTCAAACAAAATTAAAAAGAGGGAGTGTATGTTTATGAGTCATCTGGATTTAAAATCATGACTCTTAGCAACTTCAATCATAGAAAATCTTTAGCTAAAAAAATGAGTTGACATATCAAAAACAAAAAATTTAGTCAACCTCTTTGAAAATTCACACTCTAACTCCAACCATACCTATCTCTTATCTATGGATGTTTATATTTGTTGAACCTCTGCAGGCCTGTAAGAAATCTGTAACAAAATTACACCTCATTTATTACCATATTGAACGGATATATCTTATTTTAACAATACAAAATATTAATAACATTCTATTTTCAGATTATAATAAACCAATATAGCTAATATCATTGAAGCACAAATGTCTTACCGGTTCAGCAATTTTTTCATGTCTTACGGGTCCAATTTAGCCAACAATTATAGCCAATCGCTAATCACATTGGAAATAATCTAACATGTGATTTAATATGATAAATCGTGAGTTTAAAATATTTGTTCAGATAATTTTAACTTCTTAATATGATAAATTGTGAGTTTTAAAACATATGTCAAAAAGTCAAACGTCATAATTTAAAAAATAGATGTAGTATAAAAATATTTTTATAATAAACAAAGTTATTGAAATTAGCAATTTTATCGATTATATCATTCTTTTTAATTCTTACGAAGTACTTTCTATTTTTCAATTTATAAAATTCAACTAACCAACCGTAACACATTTTTCTAAATTCAATATAGTAATAAATTAAATATTATTATATTATTTTAATATGTTAATATCTCAATTAATCATTTCAACTAATCGTTAGTAAATAATTATTATAAATGCGAATATTGCAGCGACATTCTCCTAGTCCTCCACTTTGTCGCTAAAGTCCCTCCTCGCTCTAGGGTTCTATCTCTTTCCTTCTTCACCACCCAGGGTTTAACACCACCCTCATTTCTCTCCATTTCACCATGAGCAACGACCCAATCGACGTCTCCGATCTCGGCGCCGCCTTACCCGCCGCCGCCGCTGGTAATTTCGCCACTCATAAGTACTCATATCGCATTCTTTTTTTCATATATTATTTCATATTATTGATAATTGAATAGTCGTAGACATTTAATTGTGTTTAAAACTATGGTTATACTGTTCTGTAGCTCTCAGTGCTGAGGATAGAGCTGGTCTTGTGAATGCTCTTAAGGTGAAGCTGTGGCGAAATCGATGTTTCGCTTATTTTGTTTTGTTGATTTATTTAATTATGCAGTGATTGTTTGATTAATATTGTCCTAGTGGTTTGTGTAGAGTAAGCTTCAGAATTTGGCTGGGCAGCATTCTGATATTCTCGAGAATTTGACACCTGCTGTTAGGAAGCGTGTAGAGGCTTTGAAAGGAATTCAGGTTGGTTTGTTACGTTTCGTGGATTTGTGCTGTCACGGGTGTTGTTGATCATAACTATTTAGGTGAAATAAGTGGATCATATGGATTAGTGTTATTATGAACGCTGTGTTGCAACTTGTGATATTGATTGTGTCATTTCAGTGAAGTTCATTTTTTAATGCTTGGAAGTGTTTGTTTGCTGTGGCTATGTGAACTATGAAAACCTATTATTGAAAGTAGGAACTAACAGTTTGAAGTTGATAGGTCATTGGTAGTGGACGGTGTAATTGGATTGTATTTTAGATTTGTTTTTGAGAACGTTCCATCCTCTTAAATGTTGCCAATTACTGAATTTCAAAGATCAGAAATACTTTGTTTATTAAAACCTAAGCACTCTTGTGATGTTGATATCCTTTTTTTTCCCCTTTAAAAATCAATATACGGCTGTTTATCTGCACACAATTCCATTTCATATTGTCTACCATTGGGGTTTAAACCCTCAACCTCCTTTTACCAAGAGAAAATGGGCTTCCGGTAGGCCAAACCCTTACTAATCAGATTAAATTTTTTTGTACATGGGAGGTGAATGTGATGATTTGAACACATGACCTTTAGCCATTTGGAGGGGGGGATTTTAACATGTCCTTGCCATGAGGAGAGAGCAGCCGTGTCATTACTGAACAACAAATTTCCATCTGGCATAGACTTTTATAGCTGATAAAGTTAAATTTGTTTGTAATGGTCATTGGAGAGACCAGAGCTTTAAAGGTCTGAATTAAGACACGATGTGTTTCTCTATTATAGAGCCACCATGATGATTTAGAGGCAAAGTTCTTTGAGGAGAGGGCAAATCTTGAAGCTAAATACCAAAAACTCTATGAACCTCTATACACTAAGGTACATGAAATGTTGTTTAGCATCAAGAGCCATAAGTTTATATGACTTTTTGATTTCTTATTCTATCGGTTTTTGTTATCAATAACAGAGATATGAAATAGTAAATGGTATTGTCGAAGCTGAAGGAGTTAAAAGTGAAAACGCATTGAAGCAGGAAGAAGGTCAAGAAAAAGGTGTGCATCTGAGCTACCGATTCCCTTATGCTCCCTTAGTTTAAACTCTTGTCTTGTTTGTTTGTACTGGGAGCCTGATTTTAGTACTGAAACAATGGATGCTGAAACAGGTGTTCCTGAATTTTGGCTCACTGCAATGAAAAGTAACGAGATATTGGCCGAGGAGGTGTGTTTTTTGTTGTAGATCTGTGACTGTTGTACCTTATGCTCTGCTTTTCACAACACAACATTCACGTTATATCTGTAAGAAGTCTTGAACTGACTGTTATGTGTCTTCCTAGATATCTGAGCGCGATGAGGAGGCTCTCAAGTATTTAAAGGATATCAAGTGGTGTAAAATTAATGATCCCAAGGGTTTTAAGCTTGAATTCTTCTTTGATACCAATCCTATCTTTAAGAATTCAGTTTTGACAAAAACATATCACATGATTGATGAAGAAGAACCTATTTTGGAGAAGGCAATTGGGTAAATGGTCATCAAATGTGTATCAATTGCAGTCTGTAATTCTCTATGCATTGTTTCTTAGTATCTAATGTTCTATTGTTTATATGCATGTAGCACGGAGATTGAATGGTACCCAGGAAAATGCTTGACACACAAGATTTTAAAGAAGAAGCCAAAGAAGGGATCAAAGAATACAAAACCTATTACCAAGACCGAACCGTGTGATAGTTTCTTTAATTTCTTCAATCCCCCAGAGGTGCCTGAGGATGATGATGATTTAGATGAAGAAGCTGTAAGTTCTTAATCTCCTAAAACATCATTACCAATAAGACTTTTGAAAGATTTATTATGCTGATTGATCTGAGGAACTTTTGTAGGCTGAGGAGCTCCAAAACCAAATGGAACAAGATTATGACATTGGGTAAGTACTTAATTTAGTGGGGAAATTTTCTTTAATTACGTCTTGTTAATGTGTGTGTGTGTGTGCGCGCACACACACACAGCCGATCGTGTTTTTTTATGCAAGTATTTTCTAGTTAATTGCTTTGAAATATCACAAGACAGGGTACTTGCTCAGTTAGCCCCCCTATAAATCCAGTTACACAATATCTGTCATTTCCTGCAGGTCAACGATTCGGGACAAAATCATTCCTCATGCCGTGTCATGGTTTACTGGAGAAGCAGCACAGGGTGATGAGTTTGAAGATATGGAGGATGATGATGAAGACGATGATGAGGAAGGTGATGAAGATGAAGAGGATGAGGAGGAGGATGAAGATGAAGATGATGAGGAAGATGAAGATGATGTTAAGAACAGAAAGAAGGTATACTAACAAGTGTTCTTGTTCGAGTAAAAAGTTTGATTATTGCTCGTATTTGCTAACAAGTTATCTGCCAAATTGTCTGTTTTTGTTATTTCTTTTTGAAATCATCTTGCAGTTCAAAACATATGAATTATTCAACTTAACATATCTTTTGTGTTTTTACTGACTGTAGAAAACTGGAAGATCACAAGCTGGGGAAGGTCAGCAGGTTGAACGTCCTCCAGAGTGCAAACAGCAGTAATGTCTAAGGGAGAACCGACATATGGCAAGCCAAGTGTTTAATTTATTAAATATATTTTTTAAACTTGTTGGTGGTTCAGGGTTTATGCTCTTCAATATTTCACCTACCTGTTGCAGTTGGCAGTCGTCGTTTAAGGTGTTTCACAGATGACACTCATATTTCCATCTTATAGTCATGTGGTTAATTTGTTATTGTGTAGCATTTCTTTTGTTTTTACTTGAAATTGCATCTTTGCATATACTGCTGAATGTTGTGCTAGTTCATGAAAATGCAAAACATCTAACATGAAGGGGGTATTTTTTGTCTCATAATTTCATATTGTATTTTACAAATTTCTTGAATTTAATAGCTAACTTAAATGTAATGGCCGACTCCATTTGTTGTGCCTCTGGCAATGGATATGAATGTTTTCCTAATTACAGTAAAATTTAGTCAAATTAAAAAGCTGTAACCTACCACATATCACAACAAAATTTATGTTAAAATCACAATTTAAGTAAATACAGTCAAACTACCATATATTAATTATAACATCTTCTCTCCATGCAACAAATTTAAAAAAGAGAGGTTAAAAACAACCAAAAAAAAAAGAAGCCATCTCTGCATCTTCCCCATCACCCCCGGAACCGCCCGTAAGTTCTATATTTTCCCTTCCTAAAATCACTGCAACATGAACAACAAAAACAATAATCTGGAAACACGTGAAATAACTAGTAATACTCCTACTCCCCCTCCTGCTGCTACAAATAATAACATCCCAAGGTGTAACGCAAGCCAGGCCTGCGCGGCATGCAAGTACCAGCGCAGAAAGTGCGCCCCTGACTGCATTCTCGCACCGTATTTCCCTCACCTTCGGCAACGTCAGTTCCTCAACGCCCATAAATTGTTCGGCGTGAGCAACATTACCAAGATTATTCGGAATCTCGAAAAATACGATAAGGACGAGGCCATGCGGACGATTATTTACCAGGCTGATGTTCGGGCTAGTGACCCTGTTGGCGGGTGTTATCGAATTATACGTGAGTACGTTGCAGCGGCAGATTGAGTTTAATCGAGCCGAGCTCCAGCTCGTTCTTCATCAGCTGGCGTATTGTCGAGCTCAGAACGAATTTAATAACGTGTTTGATATGGTAAACGAAAACCGTGACAATGAAATGCAACGATATTATCATGAAGGTGATGATCAAGACAGAGGGCAGTACATTTTGCATGGTGATGATCAGGTGAATTTCGAGGAGATTAATTCGTGGGGGGCGACGGAGAATTCTGCGACGACGTTAGAGGTTAAGAGGAGTTACGAATGTGAAGAGAATTGGGAAGAGGATGTTAATCCGAAGCTACTCCCGTATGATCGAAGAGAGGAGTTTAAAATCGAAGCGGAAGAAAAATCATTCGACAGTGTTGACGATTTTAGGCTCAAAACTACTGATGCTATTTAGTTTTTAGTTTATTGGTACCTGATTTTCCAGAATCATTTGCAATTGCCGTTGGTTAAAGAGGCGCCTGTATCGTTGATATATGAACGTTAACAGGAATGGAAATGATTCAAAATTTCAAGATTTATTGAGAGAATGAATTACCGGACTTATCATATTCATATTCAAAACAGTTAAATTTCTAACATAAACCACTTAACAGGCTGATCAATGGTTTTTGGATCTTCATGTATAGCTTTTGTTTCCCTCTCTAATCTCTTACAAAAGAGGGGCTGTTTTATTGAATTTTTGATGGATAGAATGTATTGAAATGCGATGAATATGTACATACAGATGATATCTGCACTATTCTGAATTTTTTTTCTGGCATGAAATTTATGTTTCAAACCGTTATAATACCTTTCCTTTCTTCTACTTGTAGCTGAAATGACTTTGCTCCTTTTTAACGAAATGGATATGAAATCTATCTGCAAATAACTAATCCAGAAAAATATAGATACGGGCTACAGAAGGTAGTCTTCAACAATGAGAGTACCAGGCCCAGTCCAGTGTTGTGACTTGTGAGGGAGGTAAACATCGAAATAGGCCCAAAATCAAAAGCCGGCTACCAGTGTCAGCCAAATCCAGTGACAAATATAGTCCAAACCACGTATGTTTGTTAAAAATAAAGATTTATCATCCCAAGTCTATGTATCTTAGTTAATCTCAATTTTTTTCATGTATAGATTTTGTACAACAAATATATTTTTGTCTCAAGATTATTACTGTGCAGTGCATCTACTTAAGCCTTCCATCATGGGTGTACACGAGCCAAGCTAATACGGTCCGTAAAATATTTAAATTCAATTTAATAATAGTAATAATTGAGTCGAAAATCGAATTTGAGTCATTCAAATAGATTACCTAGCCCGACTTCAAATTTATATATACGATTATAGTTTTGGTCGAGTCGAATTTAAAATTTTCTCAATATTTAATAAAATAATATTGATTTGAGCTTCTATGATCGAGCTCAAACATAGCAAATTTTCAAATTTACTCGGTTCATTAATATTCTTTAAACTAATTAGAAAAAAATTGCAAGTCTTCTATATTGCTACCGAACCCAATTTAGTAAGGGTCATTGACACTTCTGGTTGATAGAAAAAACAAAAGAAAAATCTGGTGTAACAAGAGTCAAACATTTGTCCCACTAACACATTCAATATTATTGCTGCAAGTCATACCGTGGAAAAAACACTACTCATCTTATCAAATTTTTCTGCTAGTTATCATATCATAATCACACCCACCATTTTGTTTTAGATTTAAACAAGTTCGTTACTTGTCGTTTTACTCATTCAATTTTTACGACCTTTTTTTTCTATTTTCCTAATATTTCTTGACTAGCATTCCTCACTCATTCCCTATTTATGAAATTCAAAAATTTTGAAAATTAATATGACGGGAGTTCAAGTCTCGTAAAAAATAAGATGAATTCCGTCAAAACGCCAAAAGAAAAAAGAAAAAGAAAGACGGTGGGTGGAGCCATTGTCAGAAGACACTAAACAAGCCAGCCACTGTGGTGTTCTGAATGCATAGCTCCATTGATTAGGTTATTATTGAAAAATGCAATTACCACAAAACATAATGCCAAAACTTGTGATCAAGTTGAAACTAATAGTGCCAAGCACCAAACTTTCTAATTGTCCCCCATGTAATCATTAATTCAAAGTTGGTGATTTAATAGTATATATGCAAATCCAAACAAAGAATTCAAGAAAATTCAGAATATTTTTGCCTTTTCAACTCATTCATTGAAACCCTCCTTGATTTTTCTTTCTGTTCCCACTAAAACACTTTGTAAACTGTCTAGTTCTTGAGCTTTGTGTAACTATACTGTTTTTTCAGTTATATTCTGATGACCCAAGTCAAGAAAACAGTAATCCATTACAAACATCATAAGTTCTTGTCAAATTCTGAGCTTAGGCTTCAGCTAATCCATTTTTCTTGAGTTTTCAGTACTGTGTACTTTCTTCTTGTTGCTTCAGAGACACTGTTGCTGTCTCTACTTTATCTGGAAACTTATGTGTCTTTGTTCCTTTTAGGCCATGTGCAAATTCTTTTTGTGTCTTTTTCATGCTTTTGGTCATCAGACATGGTTGAGTATGTGAAAATTAATGATCTTTAAGCTTGGTTTTGTGGTTCTTGTGAGGAAGATGAAAATGCAGTTCTTTCTAATGGTGATCATTTGCTTCATGATTGTTGATGTCTGGGCAGTTCTTGGATTTGCAGGTAATGGGCTTCACTGTTTCTTCTTTTTTTAGTTTCTTTAATGATTGTTTATTCCAACAAAGAATTGTCATGTGCACTAATCTTGAAATCTGAATTCTCAATTGTTATTGTTCTATGGTCAACAATAAATCTAGTGTCAAATTTCGTATAATGTCATCTATTGCGGTCCAGTCGATTAGATTGTCAAGTCAGTTCCAGAACAAGATTGTAACATTCAGAGCTACTTGGTTTGGCAATAAGCTTTGTTCTGCGATGAATTCTAATGCGAAGCAATTAAATTTTATTAATAATTAAAACCATGTTACTCTTCTAAAAAGACTTCAGTAGTTTCAGAAATCAAATTAGGGCAATTAGGAAATCCTAATAAAATTGCTATATAAGCTATGGAAGAGCTTGTGATCTAGCATAATAAAATGGCTGACATTTCTGTTGCAGGCTTTAAAGTACCTACATCATCCATTGCGCCTACAACGCCATCTTTTCATCATCATGCTAATAAGCCAGAACTTGGTTCTTCACCTTCACCATCACCATCACAAACATATTTCAAACACCATCACAAAAGACAGAAGTTCAAAGACTTGGCCCCTGGTATATCTCATCAGCTCCATCCTCCTACTAATAGCCAACAAGGTTACTACACAACATAACTAAAATCTCCTTGATAAATATTATTATTTCTTTATCTTGTATTATATTTCATTCAGCAACGTATTTCTTTCTGCTGAATACAGGCCCTTCACTGTCTCCACTTATTTCTGCTTCCACTCCGACTAGGAGTTGGAGTGCAATCAGTCCTGCTCAGGCACCAACAATATCATCATTTCAGCCTCAAAGTATGGAAAAATTTCTTCTGCCTTTAATTTTTAGGGAAATTTGTCAATTCATTTACTGTCTGTACTAACATATGATATAATTCATCTTCTCCTACATCTTCAAGTATCTACTACTTCGCCTACAGTTTCTCCATTAAGCTCTTCTATGAAGAAGAAGATTTTACCGCCTCCAACGGTATTGACACTACCACCACCTCCTCCTAGTGAAGGTACACAACCAACATACTCTTTTTTTTTCTGTAGTCAGAGCTAACTTTGGTTGCAAATTAAGCAATTCTTCCCTTATTAATTGTAGGTTGTGCATCTGTGACATGCACGGTACCACTGACTTATACACCTGGTGGAGCTCCGTGTAGTTGTGTTTGGCCTATTGAAGTTAGACTAGGCCTCAGTGTCTCCCTGTATGTATTTTTTCCTTTAGTGTCAGAGCTAGCCAGAGAGGTCGCAACTGGCCTATCACTAAATCTAAGTCAAGTACGAATAATGGGTGCCAATGCAGCAGTCCAGCAGCCAGAAAAAACCATGGTCCTCATTAACTTGGTACCACTAAGAGAGAACTTTGATAATGATACAGCATTTATGATCTACAGAAAGTTCTGGAAGAAGCAGGTCTATATAAAAACTTCCCTCTTTGGTGCCTCCAGAGCGGTACATGTTAGTTATCCAGGTGATGTGCTAATACATGATCCTAATTGCTCGCTTCATCACTTCATAAATATTAGAGTGAATACTTCCTATGAAAAGAAGATTATTTTTGGCTGTGTAACTCTGGGAAAGCAAAGATGCCAACTTTGTTTGGGTGGGAAGAAGCTAATGTTGAAATTACATATCATGAAATTTAATCTGAACTAAAGATGACAATGGCAATAGTAGAAATCATGGTTGATGCCTGATCATAAGGTTCTATTGCCTAAAGAGAAACTTACAATCACATCATTATAAATAAGGCAGCGGAATTCTGAGTCCATCTTCCCTTCTGTATATGTTTCCATCACAGTTATCCGATTACAGATTTCTAAAGTTCTTTTAACTTCTATATCAACAGGTCTTCCTCCTTCTCCGCCATCAGCACATTCAAGTGCTGTTAATATAGATGATCATCAGTACCCTCACAGTGAAAATGATGGCATGCCTGAAAAACCATTAGGGGTTGATGTGGCAAGTGCAAGGAAGGGTGGGACTGACCGAAGCTTGGTAGCTGTAATTATTATATCATCAGTCACAGCATTTATTGTTTGTATGGGAGTCATCTGGTTTCTGTTGGTGAAATGTGGATGTTCCATTTGTCAACCAAATCAAACCGATATTGTATCCTCTCGCAGTAAACCATCAGGTATGCACAAATTCATAAAGATTGAGAACATAACGAGGTGACTAAAAACTTATCTCTTCATTTGGCTTAAATGGACAAATATTTCAATACAATTCATACTTGTGTTCTTAGAAACAATACTATTTTAGAGTTTATAATTAAGCAACTAAATAAAATAAACTCTGCAGGGACCAACAAGTCATTGATGTATGGAAGCAGACCCAGTTCAGCATCAATGTCGTATAGTTCTAGCATACTGGCATATACAGGGACTGCTAAAGTATTTAGTTTGAATGACATGCAAAGAGCTACTGAAAATTTTGCTGCTTCAAGAATTATTGGAGAGGGTGGCTTCGGACTAGTCTATAGTGGAACTCTTGATGATAGAAGGGAGGTGGCTGTGAAGGTTCTAAAAAGAGATGATCAGCAAGGTGGCCGTGAGTTCTTAGCAGAAGTTGAGATGCTTAGTCGTCTGCACCACAGAAACTTGGTGAAATTGATTGGTATATGCACGGATGACCAATATCGATGCCTGGTCTATGAACTTGTTCCCAATGGCAGTGTGGAATCCCACTTACATGGTATATACAAGTCTCAATAGCCCCTCCCTTCAATCTACACCGAGTATAATTCTGCTAATATTCATATTTTTAATTACGATATATTAGAGTGAAGTAGTGAACTCACAGTGCATCTTTCTTGTTCCTTAGGAAGTGACAAGGAAAGTGCTCCACTTGATTGGAGTGCCAGACTGAAGATCGCTCTGGGATCTGCCCGTGGTTTAGCTTATCTGCATGAAGACTCAAGCCCTCGCGTCATACACAGAGACTTTAAGGCAAGCAACATTCTTTTAGAACACGATTTTACACCTAAAGTTTC
The DNA here is from genome assembly GCF_001625215.2 of Daucus carota subsp. sativus. Taxonomy (NCBI): domain Eukaryota; kingdom Viridiplantae; phylum Streptophyta; class Magnoliopsida; order Apiales; family Apiaceae; genus Daucus; species Daucus carota. The sequence continues at coordinate 41,230,828 of NC_030387.2, read as the reverse complement.
AGATTTTGGATTGGCTAAAACAACACTTGACGGGGAGAACAGGCACATCTCAACGCATGTAATGGGAACTTTTGGGTATGCACTTTCTCAATTAATATACATTGTTTATACCATTGACCATCATTGTGATTATTTTTTATTCTTATATATGTATTAGAAATAAAATTATGCTCAGAATAAGCTATTTCAGTTCAACTTGTTTTGAACATAACACCAGTCAGTGTCTACAGTTCGGATAGAATGTTGAAAGGTGTCTACTACTGTAAGTACATTGTTGTACCAGTAAGCAATCAGTTCCGGAATGAAATGACCTTTAAGATATTAGGCAGATTACGATTTTTCTTCATTTGTAACTATGAAGGCGACATATATACTTAATTTGTGACAAATTTCAAATATTCTTGGTAAGATTTTATGGGTAATCTCTGCAATAATAGTCATATTATGACCAATTATTCCTTATTACTTTATCTGAACAATTTTTCTCCAGTTACTTGGCTCCGGAGTATGCTATGACTGGGCATCTGCTTGTTAAAAGTGATGTTTACAGCTACGGTGTAGTTCTCCTTGAACTTCTAACTGGAAGAAAGCCAGTGGATTTGTCACAGCCACCAGGTCAAGAAAATCTTGTCGCTTGGGCACGTCCTCTTCTCTCAAGTAAAGAATCTTTGGAAACACTAATTGATCATACATTCAAGCAAAACATCCCATTAGACAGTGTATCTAAAGTTGCAGCTATTGCATCAATGTGTGTCCAACCAGAAGTATCTCACCGTCCTTTTATGGGTGAGGTTGTTCAAGCCTTAAAGCTAGTGTGCAATGAGTTTGATGAAATAAAAGAGTCTATTACAAGAAGCAGCAGCCAGGAAGACTTTCTCATGGATAAGCACAATGAACACACCTCTGAACTTATGGAGGCCACAGGGATCGATGACCCTCTGTTCGGCTATGATCCCATACTGGATACCAAGATCCCAATGTCAGCTACGGATTTAAGGTATGCATCAGCTGGATTTGAGGAACAAGAGTCTATGTCTTTCAGAAGAATTTCTAATTCCGCACCCCTAAAAATGGTAAAGAAGAAGCAACTCTGGCAACGATTATGGGGCCTGTCTAGAGGAAGCATGAGTGAACATGGATCGACCGGGAACTAGTGGACATAGCTTGACTGAGAGAGATTCTTTTGCTGATGTAGTGTAAACACTCATCAGTTAAAAGGCTGGAAAAATTATCCAGTTCAATAAGGTGCTTTGTAAATGGCCGCGAGACAGTAATGCAGTTAAGATATTCTCACTAGTTCTGTTTTGTAATTATGTAGTTGACCATAGCTTTCCAAGCATATCCAATCCCAGTTCTGATCTAAGCATATGCTAATGTATGTACCATTGTACTTGAACTGTGTAACCCTTCTGTGGCTATAATGATATACAGTTATACCTCTCATAGCTGATCATTTCTGTTCAGAAACAAGTTAACAGAAGAATCAGGAAATCATGGTATTTGAGAAAAATAAAAATGGAAACGTATCGCAAAGTTTTGGCAGTAAGGGAGATGGATAGATGGTGATGGCAAGCAGGTGACATTCATAAGTTACAAGCACCAATTAGAGTAATACATAATCTGAATCATTTGAATACACCAAAGTGGAGTTGCTGAAATTCCATTCCTTTGTTTGCAGCCTATCTCTACAGTTAACTTCTTGCTGAAAAATGGCTTAATGAATAATTGCAGCGCGAGTCCTTCAGAAACCAGAAGCTCTTCCTAGCCGCTGTCTCAGTATTTTCACTCCCATGTACCTGCAAGAGTAAGACAGGAAGTACGATTACAGAGTGCAGATACACAAGTGAATTTTAAGTTTACATTTTCTAGTATTATGATCTTACCTTCCCATCATCAGTAGAGTGCCTTGAGGATTAGTGCCTGGAGAGAGCGAAAATGTTGAACCATCAATAACGCGAAGCCTATGGACACCAAGAACCTCGTAGTCTGGGCTTACCACCTTGCCCACGTGGCATCCGCCGTGGTAGTGCCAGATTGTGATAACAGTGTCCTTGCAGAATTGCTCCACTGACTTGGTATCATTGGTATGTTTGGGGATTAAATTAAAATTGGCACGGACACTCATATTGAGCAGCTTCCTAAAGGTTTCGTCCTCAGGTGGCATTAAATTGGTAAGGTGTTTTGAGCTAAGAAGCTTCTCCACGAGACGAATACCTTCGACACATTTCTGTACATCTTCTGGATGGCTAAAGTAGTTGAAGGACACATTGGGGTTATCATCGACGTTAGTGTTACTCAGGCTCAGCTGCCCTGTCGACTTTGGACTAGCTATCTTTTCCAAAATAAAACCTGCATTAAACACTTCTTGTGGAAAATTTCGTTTGTTTCTTTTGTAAGCTTCTATAGCTTCTCTTGTCCTTTGCTTTGGAGGAATGGTAGAGAGCTGCCCAATCTGTTAATAAGTAACACTGATGAGAGGTGATCGGACTATTCCAGAAAGAGTAAATAAATTATCCAAATTACAAGTTTTAAGACATTCTTCTAACTGCATTCTGCTTACCTCGGCAGATAAAATTCCATGATTGCAAGAAATGTTCTCAGTCGACTGCCCAAATCCGCTACTAGCCTCAAGGTAAACACCCATCTTGGTGATTCCAACAGTTTGAATCAAGCTCGGCTCCACAGGCCTGTTGAAAGGAACGTATACAGCATTCATAGGGTTGTCTGCCATTCCTTTGCCGACAAAGTAGTTATTGTGCACCACTGGGATGTTTAATTTTTCAAGGTCGCTTTTTGGTCCTATGCCACTAAGGAGTAGAAGTTGAGGGCTTCCGATTGCTCCAGATGACACTATAATTTCACTTCCCCGCCTCCTTGAAAGAATTGCTTGATGCTGCTTCCCAGTTTCATCTTTAAATGCAACTCCAACAGCCCTGGGCTTCTTCCCTGTAAAGACGATTGATGATCAGTTAACATATTGTTCAAGGTAATAATCAAGCAAGACATTGCTGATATGCTTGCTGATTCTGAGGTGCTATTCATACCTGTTTTGTCAAACACAATCTTTTGCACTGTTGCATGAATCAGAACGTCAAGATTTTTTCGGTTGGCTGATCGAAGTAGTTCTACAGCTGTGCGACGACGACCATAACTGTCAAAGATCGTTCCACCAACCTTGGTCCCGTAAAGGTGATCATAGGTGAATCCGTTATCAGGTGAAATCCCAATATCCAAAAGACCATCCTTAACTGCTTCCTGAAACGAAGACAGCTTAGGCATACGAACAATCTGATTCTCAATCCACGGGTACGACTCATTCACCAATTTTGCATCCAGATTCAACAATTTGATGTCCCTGCAAGCCAACCACATAAATCCACATATTTAAAACGAGTAAGCCATTACCATCTTATCTGTTAGCATTTTATCATTGCCAAAACATTAATCATACAGATAATTTTGCCAGAAAGATCTTAGTGAGGACTGAACTGTGAGGATTACAATATTACACAAATATACTTCGACATTATAAAAAGGATAGATCAGAAGAAAGTGGAACAACTATTCATCGACATCTGTGGAAATTGCCATTCTGGAATCGAACAGTTGGCTCTGCCAATCAGCTAATGTCTTGTCAATCAGGTGAGTATGGGGTACAGAATGTGGGTGGTTGTGTGGGGTTTGAGGTCAAGACACAGCATTTGTTCAATTGTCTCACCTATAACTGGAGTTCCTTTATTGTATCTTCATCTCGAAAACTACCTAATTTTCTCCTCTGAGGGTAAAATTGAAAGAGGGAGAATTGATCACTCTGAGCAAGGACCACAATTAAGTTGTTTGGAGCAAAAAACAATATTAGAAGCAACCCTTTAATTATCTGGTAATTACCTCAGTAAACATCCCGTGTTATTGTTAACAAGATGATACTATCAAACAATTCATATCTAATCAACTCGCGTCCTAGAACTCTGATAATGATTTGCAACAAGCCGCTCTACTGCTAAAGGATTCTATCAGTCCTTTAACGGAAAATAACCACGAAACTGATCACTGATGTTGGCATTTTCTTGATAAAGACACTAACAAAATTATAAAAACATAACCATTATTTTAAATATTCTGTTTTAATACCTTGCGCTTGGTCTGGTATAAAATCCAGCGTTGATACAAGTACCTCCACCCAAAACTCTGGCCCTGGCGTTATAAACTCCATCCGAAGAATAGAAGAATTGAGAGGCTGAAGTCGGAGAAACATCTGCTAGACTTATATGAAAGTTCTTCAAAAATGTGACATTTGGATTTGCAAATGGAACTCCACCTCTTTCTAATAACAAAACTCTGAACTTCTGCGACAATGTAGCAGCCAATGGACATCCCACCGTGCCACCACCGACTATTATATAGTCATACCCCTTTTCTCGAACATCTGGTGATCCTGAAGAAGCTGATGATGATGCTGGTGATGGCGAAAAAGAACTTGCATATCTGATAAATGGATACTCATCATCCCAATAATTAGTCTTTCCTGCAATTTTACAAATTCTAACGTCTCATTATCAAGAAATTCACTATATCCTGGTAAAAATCAAATCTTTATTCCATTTCATCAAGAAATTAAGTGCAACTAACTAAATTATTGTCACGAGTTTGTGTCCACAGAATGAAATAAATATAAGCTAACCACCAACTTAAAAATGAAAACTTTTTAAGGTTTTGTATACTTCTATCACCTTATAAGCTAACCATTTTTTCTAAAGTGAAATCTTTAAGCAAAGGTGGTACTACTTTTAGCTGTCCATGATTAGTTGATTTTGAGGACCAAGAAAATATTATGAGGAGAAAATTCATATAAAAGTGTGCATAAAATATAAATACATAAATTTCACTATAATTGATGCTCTATAATCATTCTTTCAACATATTATATGTGAAAGTGAACACATGGATAAATATAAATTGGAGATTGGGAAGGAGCAGGAACCTTGACAGAATGTGAGGAGCAGAAGGAACAGAGAGATGCTGATCATCATTGAGGGAAACACAAGCAGAGCCATTGTGAGAGAGAGAGAGAGAGAGAGAGAGAGAGAGAGAGAGAGAGGGAGAATAATTAGAGGTGCAGCAAATCCCCAGCAGATGATTCGAGTTAGTTCCCCTTGAATCTCTGCAAACAAGAGCTTGATGTGGCTGACGTTGGTTGGCCTTGTCCTGCAACTTCATACACACTGCATATTTATATACAATACAACACCACTGAACTATTTTATTTTTTTTTAGAATATAGGTTTATGTATTCTTCAAATACTAGAATAGAATGATTGACTCGTTGACCATATTTCATTTCAAGTTTAAAAAAATACCATAATCACACTTTCATGGTTCATATACTGTACATGCATGTTACTATAATACATAGAGTAATGCATACACCAAAAAACTAAACAATCATTATAAATTAATGTTTATTTGAATATGATCGCATAGCTCCATCTTTATATTTGAATTCGATTCTCGTATCCACTGTAGAAATAGTGATAAACTAAGATATATGTAGATAAATAAATAAATCTCCTAGAAAATATGGTGTGTCTTTACTTTTGAATTCGGTTTTCGTTTGACTTGAAATAGAAATAAAATTTAAAAAAGTTGAAGATAAATAGAGCATTGAAAAAATGCAGCTAAAATAACAGAGGGGGATAGGTTTAAAGGGCATACTTGTAGTCCACAAACAAATCTGAAGATGGAAAGGAAATAAATGAGCCCAACTGGAAGGAGAGATGGATATAGATACTCAGAATTGAATGCATGGTAAATTTTATAAATGCACACAGTTGAACTTGCAATAAATGTCTTCAAATTTCATGCTTCCCTCAATTATTGTTAGATCATCACTTAATGTTTTGGTAGGCTTTCATAAATTTTAATGAATGTACGAGTAATTTATCATGATAAATACTATAAAGTAAATCTCGAAATAATAATAATTTCAATAAATTATTAAATTTATGACGATTAATCGGGTTTCGGGTTTCGGAATCCAGTTATACAGTACGAGGCTATGAGCTCATCTGTTAATTTCCTGTAGCCAGATCCATCACAACTAATTTATGTCCAACAGATTTAACCAAAAATGCACCATTGACTACGCAGTGTCCAGTAGCCCCCTGTACACATTATGGTGTACCTACATATAACACAACGGCTGTATGTTTTTAATTTCGCCATTTATATGGAATGCGACTGATGAATACGATTTGGATTTCAACAGTAATGACATGGGCGCCATCTTTAACATTAATGATTAAGATGGACTTGTGGAAATAATATAAGAGAACGACATCGACACATTTTCGGTTCAAGAAATCAAAATAAGAAGATGGAGCAAAAAAGGAGCACGTATTCGCACTTATATGTCGTCCTGCCACCTACCCTCTCCCTAATTTGTCTGCTCAAAAATATCAACCAAACTGAAATAAAAATATCGACATATATAACATGCTAATAAATATATATGAAATATCAAATCATAATTTGAGGATATGTAACATGCTAATAAATGATTACGAAATTTATTTCGATTTAAAAGCATCAACAGAATCAGCCTAACCTGGTAACTTGGCACTCAAACTGCTTGCTAGTAGTCATCTTCAACCATGGTCTCAGTATAAAATTTGTTGCCCCAAGCTACCGGAATTAAACGAAAGAACATGTATATATACACCTTTATTCTCTAATTTGTCCTTTTTAATAGTCCACTTTGGACTCAAATTCGACTCAACTTCACATATATATTTTATAATTAAAAATATATATTATTCAATACATTTAATCTATTTTGTAATATAATTTTTTAATTTTTCTAAATAATAACATCCTTATTTTTTGACAAAAAAATTAATTTGACTATTAAAAATAAAAAACGGACAACTAAAAAGGATAGAGAGTATCTATACTAGCTTACAAAAGTCGTGATTATTCACCATGTAACGTTTTAAACTTTGAAAGTTTATCTATGATCTTTTATTGGCAGGATGATTTTAGTTATGTTCTTAATTATCAAAAGAAATTAACTTCTTTGAATTTTAGTTGTAATTTTATTGAAAAGATTTATTGCATTTGTGTAAATTGTGATATTAATGTTTACAAGTTTCTATATGCCATCGATAATATAAACTTACATCAAATAAAATTGCAAAAAACTCAAAACCAAAAAACAAGAAGAAGAAGAAAGCATTGTACAAATATATATGTTAGTTGTCACAGGAATGTCACAAGAAATGAATTAGCACCATACTTTCCCAGCAACAGTTTTTTTCACAGATGTGCCTCGTGAAGTTTATTATTATTTACTCACCTGTGCGCCTTCTGACAGAAATCAGTTCTAGTACGAAATCACAATAAATATATAAAGGACGATAATAAAACCTACTCTCAATAACATTCACAAAAATTATACTTAGTAACTGCCCACTGGTGTATCGATTAAAATTTTCACACACCAGTAAGAAAAATTTATCAGATAACCAAACATACTCCTCACACACCAGTAAAAGAAAATATTATCAGATAACCGAACATACTCGTTATATCCCGGGCTCTGAAACAGTGAGAGTAAAAACACAAATAACTGTATTTGCTTAGAGACTACTAATGGCTCTATCTATAAAATCTACAAGTACTTCCGTAGAACTGCATTGATGTTTTGTGCTTGGTCTGTCCTAGTGCACCTAACAAATTAAACACATCAAGGACTTGAACTTATGTAAAACTACTCTCTGAGTAAATGTCCATAGATGCGTTTGGTGAACTTACCAAATCAGTTCTCAGTCCCTCTTTATTATTTTTACTAGCATTTCATGCCAACATATTTATTGAGCTTCCTACACATCTAGAGTAGCCCCTATTCATTTACACTCAAAAGAAAATTCAACATCAGTAACAACTTTGTGAATTGTGATCAACTGTGATAGCTTAGAATATAGGCCTAACATTCTCAGATTATAAGCGCAAACAACAGCTTGAATTTTCCCTGCCGACAATTAGAAAGGATTTAGAAAAAAAAACAGAAAGCAACCAAAATAAACTAAGGAGATTTCCTGCTGGTAATTAAATAACCATGTCTACTGACTACTGAGAACTATATTACATTACAACTGCGTATGTCTAAATGTTATCTGTTTATAAAAAAAATCCAGAATTCCAAAACTGACTTCCCCCAAGAGAACCAAAACTGAAGATAAAACCATTTAGACTACTGAAAACTATATTACATTACAAATATAGTATGTCTATAGAATTATCAAATGTTATCTGTTTATAAAATACAATTCGGAAATCCAAAACTGACTTCCCCCAAGAGAACCAAAACTGAAGATGAAACCAATTAATTGGCAACCCTATAACATGGAAAAACCTTCTTAATATCTAATATCACAACAGGGATCAGAATTTTGAACCTATCAGCTAAAATCAGAAAACAAGGAAAAAGGGTAACATAAAGAATTCTCTATATAGTGGGCTTTTTCACAACCAACAATAGCCCTGATATATGTGGCACATACATAAAAACTAATGCCTCCGGATATATGTCTTCAAACATGCTCAAGATTTGACTTCAGACCCCATAATTATATATTCATAAAAATTGCCTCAACATGCAGAAAGCCTTTTTCTTCATATACACCAAAATGCTATGAAAAGACTGCTTTACTGAGTTTTGTCATGTACTATTGGACTTGAGTATTCAGTTCCATTTTCAGAACTAATTACCTCCGATGACGCACTCGATGATATATCACTACTGCCACTGGGAAAACTCTTTGATGCTAATGAGGGGTTTCTTTGATTAGTACTGGTAGGCACCTGTCCCTCCTCGGCAAGTTTCTTGAGAAGGTTCATTACAGTAGGAAGGAACTTGGTGGATAAAGACAGAAGCCCAGGAAGCTGCAAATGGTACAAGAAGAAAACATAAAATTGGGACATAGACAAGTCTATGGATTCATAAATTTCATGGCTTGTAAAAGCAATCTATAAAAGACTTTTCACGCAATTAGAGTGCCAAAAAGTAAATACCGGCACATGTAATTATTAATTACTACACAAGTAATTTACATGTAGCGATACTGACATTATTGTTGCTTTTTCCGATTTACTCAATCAAACAGCATTGGCATGTCCCAAGAGTTGAGTTATATCAACATAATTTTTCAAAGATACTATATGGGCCCATGTTAGATAACTACAAGAACAGAGTCCAAAGACAACGAGCTATAACACAATTGAACTTTATCTAAACAATGGAACTCATTCAAACACTTACAGCACCATGGCGGAATTCACCCGAAATATCTAGTTGCACCCAGAGGGCTTTGGTAAGGAGATAACCAACAAAAATGACAAGGAGCCACAGAGGATTCCTGCCATTAGGTGAGCAGAATATTGAGAGGATTTTCAGTAATTAGCACTTAAAGGAAGTTGCCATCATAGCACTAAAAGGCAAGAAAGGTCAAACAGAATAAAAATGAATTATATGATATGTATACCTTAAAAGTGTCATGAATTCGTTGAAACCTAGCAATATAATGGCCACAATAGCCCATGGAGGTGGCATCCAGTTGTTACTACGCTTGCTAGCCTCCTGAAAATCGGAAATGGGAGATGCAATCAGTAATATAAAATACGAAAGAGTAAGGTGATCTTTAGATTTTAAAAAACAAAAAAAATCATACCTGGGCAGCAATAGCCTGAGTAACTGTGTACTCAGTCTCTGTCTTAAATTGTCTCCATAAGGATTTGCATTGTACAGGAGTAATTAACGTTTTTGATGCAGGTACCTGGTCAGCAGAATCAAAAGAAGAGATTAAAGGGTTGAAAATAAGTCATCATGCAACGCCCATGTTCAGATTCAAAACTGGTAATCTAGTATTTGAAGCTGCAGGTTCCAATCCACGTGCAAACATTATCGGGACACGAGAATATATGAAAAATCAGGCCTAAGCTTTCTTAGATATATCATTGATCTGCTATAATTTCTCTTTATTCAAACTGTATATAGAACAGTTATTCTTGATATACAACCTAATGCATGTCTCATGGGAAGGTTAAAATTCAGAAACCACCTTCTCACGAGGACTACTTTAAGTTTTAACAATAAGTTGTTTTGTTGGCAAAAAAACATGTCTAAAAGTAATTAGAAGCAATCGCTGCACTACATTTAGATATATGTATATTATCAAGTACCGATAATAACTCCTGGAATTTAGAGGGTTATATTCCTCATCCAAACCAAAAAAACCTAGCAAATTTTACGTAGGAAGTACAAACCTTAGATCCAGCATTGTTCTATAGTTTCAAAAGATTCTTGCATGTTAAACATTACCTTTTCCCATGTGCTTGAGGCCAGTGCATCAAGCGAGGCAGCTTTATTTGATGCAGAACCACTGTTGGAATCAACCAAAGCAAGTGATAGGGTGTTTTCAATATTATCAATTTCATCGTCCAAACGTATCGCAGACATTACAGACAGCATCTTCAGCGACTGAAATAAGGTGGAGACTATGAATCTAAACAGGAAAGACTTAAGTATAAAATAAATGTATATGGGACATATACACACAAAGGAATTATACCGCAGATCGAGCTGTTTTGGTGATTGCCCTTATGTCTTCCTTTCCTGTCCAGATCCGCGGCATCGAATCAGAATCTTGGCTAAATAGTGTTGTAAACCTGTTGTAATTTTACAGTTAACTCTGTTTAATATAGGTCTAACAGAAAATCTTGAAGAAATTAAATGTTGAAATCCTGATTTTGCAAGAAACCAGTACCTGTCTTTCATACGTATCATAACTCTCCCAGCTTCTTCTTTTGCCTTCCCTTCAACAATTCCTCTTGCATAATCCTCTAAGCTGGAAATCATTTTGTCCTTGTCTTGTTCATCCATTTCAAACCCAGATAGTGCGGTAGAAAAACCAGACACTGCGGCTTCAGACTCGCGCTGAAGAAGTTTTCTAATTGAAGGCCAGGTGTCATCACTAGCACCATCTAGAAGAGCTTCCACAGGGGCTGATAATGCCTCACTTAGTTTTTTCTGCACCAGAAGATCACATCTGAGGTCAACTTCAGATACAAAGGTCCCAAAAGAGAACAGTGAGCCCCACTTTTTCCCCTAATATTATGCATATCTAAATTAAAACTATATAACTACCCACCTAACCTATGAACTAACAACACCCGAGATGATTTTTGAATCTAACCAATTGCAAGATATGATGTTGAAATCAGAATTTCCTACTATCATCTGTAGGGATGTAATATTAATATTGCATATAAACTATCAGTAGTGGTGCAATCGATAAGTTGGCATATACAGATTTTAGATAAACAAAGCACATCACCAGTTTTAGTTGTACAATAAACAAATTAACATGCTCATCACAAAGTGTGTCCATAAATAATGTTACTTATTAGAGGTACAATTACAAGTACCAGTACCTCATATGTTGTAGTAAGCTCAGACAGCTTAGAAGTACGAACTGCAGCAATATGTGCATCTATATCACGTTGAACCTTTTCCCTTACTTTTGCAGTGTCCCAATTTGCTTGCTTAATGATTGCATCTGCAAAGTCAGTCAATTATAATCTAACACAAGTTCACTAGAAGATTACTAAGCTAGGAATTTTACTATGCATGATGCACTAAATGCAATAGATACGTTAGTACTAATAGTAGTCATGAGCACATTTGATGATATATATATGTTCTTTAAACAAAAAAAATATTATATATAGTGTTTCTTTAAATAACAGTGCACCAAAAAAAAAGGAGCAATGTTGCGCAATATGGACCATAGGTTAGAAGTGTGTGATGAATTAGAGGTGGAAAAGTTGAATGAAGGATATGACAGGAGACGAGGGTGAGGTAAATGAAAATTCATATAATCTGTGAAAGAAAAGTGAGGGCACGAGAGAGAACATTCATTGGTAGAGTGAAACTAATGAATCTTACTTTAATGAGGTTGCCTGGGAGTAATTCATACTGTGCAGAAATGTCAACAAAATAGCCTAAAATTTATTGCATTGCTAAGACTGCATCATGTGGGGTAAATTTTACAGTAGGAAAATTGAAAACAGAGAAGAAGAGCATAGCAGATGCGTCAAATATGATCCACTCACCCTTGCCAATCGTCTAAGACATAGAAAGAGATGTATAGGAAAAGGGGGCTGACATCTCGACTAATTGTAGAGTTGATCTCCCGTTGCAACAGCAGAAGTGAAAACAATGACAGGCCTTTAGTTTTAGTCTATGCTTTCTGATTGTACCACATATCAGATAAGACAATAAAAACGGCCACGGTTTGGCACTGACTTGTTACAGGTTTGAGAGGATATAAGGGTATGTGAGATGCACTACGATATAGATTCAAACACAGAGGGGAAATAACAGCAGATCTCTAAGAAAATTGAAGAGAAAACAAAATAAAACACACACTCCAATGGCTCTTTTACTAGAAAATGGTACGGATAAAACAGAATGATAGGTACTGGGTGATTCGAGAGCCCCAGAATTCTCTCCCACAACTTTAGTACTCACAGCTTGCATAAAGAAAATGGACACTCCCTACTCCTTTTTTACCTGCCTTCAGGGACCCACTACTCCACTCCTATTCCCAGCATATTCTATTTCTAACACAATTCTCCAATTTGCCCTTACATTCTAATTTCTTTTCTTTCGCCTGGTATATATTTTTATTCCCTTTGACCTTTGACCAGCATGCATCACAGTATGATTGATGCCTATCAACTTAAATAAAGAATAACATAAATTATTGAGGCCCTTCTATTGATAAACAAACTATATGGTACGAGATCGTTTAGTCCTACTGAGCATTCCCATCCAGACCCCAATCCTCATCCTTATATTCTTACTAAAAATAGTAATTTCTTAAATTTATCCCTATAATATATTTATCATCTAAAAAGTTACTACATCCCATTCCCCATTTCTATCTCTATATATTTCTTTATTACTTCTTTCTCTTACTTCTCTACACAACTTTAACTACTAACTATTAATTTATCATTTCTCACTACTTTAACACATAAATATTGTATCGAATATAAATGGGGGATAAACAGTAAGTCCCCATTATTTGGGAACTCATTTTATAGTCCCTAAAATAGGGAATTGGATGCAAGCTCATTTTTCAACTAAAATTCAAGATTTCCTCGAAATTTAGGGATGGGGAATGAAATAGAGCACCCGATGTGAATGCTCTTATACGAAAATGTTGTTTGGGTGGGTTAAACATGATAATCTTCTCATAAAGGACAACATATAAAAAAACTGCTTTTACTTCTTAAATTTATTACCCAGGCAAAGCATATGAATACAAATGATACTCCCTCCATCCCAAATTAGATGAGCTCGTTGACTTCGGGCACGCATTTTAAAGTCTATTGACCGCATAGCTACATTACTTATTTTTAAAATTTTATTTTTGCAAATAAAAATTTAAATATGAAATTTTTGTTTGCAAAAGAAAATTTAAAAAAATAAACTTCGGAACTAGACGGTCAATGCACCTTAAGTTACGTGCCCAAAGTCAACTAGCTCATCTAATTTGGGATGGAGGGAGTACTAATTTGTAAAAATTGCAAAGATGGATGGTAGAGTAGAGACAATGAACATTTAACAACCGTTACAACTCATTTAATATCCATGCCTTTTTACAAGTTAAATACCTGCACTCTCTTCATCAAAAAATTTCAAGAAAGCCTTGGTGGAATATCGAGCAGCAACAGCAAACCCTTGTCCTCCTTTCAAAGCATCATCCAATGCATCTTTAAACTTGTCTAGTGTTCTTGATCGAATATGCCCAAGCATGGATTGATAGGCTGGTTGAACAATCTGTGAATCAGAAAGATATTAGGTGAAGATGCAAAACACATCCATCAGAAGTCCCAGAGTCCATTTGCAAACAGATATAAGGAAATTAATTTTAGATGCGAAATCCACAAAAAAAAAAAAAAAATTACCTGCAGCAGTTTCTCTTCCAATTGCTTTCTCTTTGAAGACCTAACGCCCTCTTCAAAATATGTAGCTTCTGCATCATATCTGGGGAAAAAAACTTTTTTCATGAATCAACGCTGGGTTTTTGGTGATTTGATAGTACCCACATTATAATTTTGAGCCAGAAGATAGGACATCAAAAAACAGCAAACAAACTTATAAGGTCAGTACTTTTGCTACATGTACAGAAAGCAATGCAACCAAAAAATATTTATGCATAGAACTCTTATATTCCTTTTACAGTACAAATCAAGTATCTCTCCTTCCCACTGACCATCGTAAAGCATTAGCTTATTATCTAAATGTAGAAAATTAATATATGATTACTTAATAAAGCACGGATGACAGTACTAAATGATATTCAATAGAAAATCATAATATAATGACGGAAAAAAAAATGAATCATTCTTCAAAACAATAACAGTTGAAATAACGTATATGCAATATTCAAGATAATGTAATGCCACATAGAGATTGACCTGAATAGATGTACTTACTCAGACAGACAAGTGTCAAGAATCGAACTAAGCTTCTTCCCAAAACCTGGTACAGGATGAGATTGCACAGCCTCTTCCACTTCCAACCAATCCTGCAGCAACGATATATCATAAGACTCATACAGATGACATGTACATGTACAATAATATTTTGATGCACACTATGATAAGATACCTTATTTGCAGTAAATGATGAATATTTTTCATTCGCAATCTCTTCACAACGTACAGTTGCAACCATGACCTATAGAAATATTGGAAACACAACATCACAGTAAGCTAAGATAATAAAACAATCTTGTTGATAGATTCAAAGTAAATTTTGACAAATTACCTTGTGTGCTGGCAGGTCAAGATCCTTATTCTCTTTAATGACTCTCCAGATTTCTTGTGAACTGAAAGAAAACCCTGAAGCGGGAACCACACCCCTCCTATCTCCTGCAAGCCCGCCAGGTGCTATGGACTGGTTGAATCGCTGCCTCAAGCTAGCAACCTTCACTTGTCCAAATAGAAACATATATGTAACAAAATTTAAGGTTTCTAAGAGTCTGTATCAAACATGATATCTTCCCGTGCCAGTAAAAAAGCCTCACCATATCACATGTAAATTCAAGTGTCACCGTGTATAGAGATAATAAAAAGTATATTTTATAATTTTCATCAAAATATATATTGAAAAAAAATTAAATTAACCAATAATCCATGCTATTGGATTGTAGATCCAATTTCTTCCATGTTGTCAGATGGAAATCAGCCTTGTGTATAGTAGTCATTTTTATACATACATTGTCATAGTCAGAGATGTCTTGGATATTAGTTATGTGCTATGAATAATATCAGGTGGATTCTCCTTAGGATCCAATAATCATCTAATCTCTTTCGTGGTCTCTCAGTCCCCCCATTATTTGGTTCTCTTTCTCCTACCACTGAAGGTCTAGTCTAGATTATCTGGATATCCAATTATCTGGATGAACTTCATTTAATGCTCGAATCCATATATATAAAAAGATTGATGTTACTTATGATCTCTTTTATTATATTATTATGTTGATGTTGTGAAGTTATCAAGAAACTTGTTAGTACAATAAGCAGATGAATAGATGATAACGAAGAACCATGAAAAGGTTGCTTAGCTAACAGCAAGTTTGTTATAAATTCTTCCATGAAAGCACAATAACAGAAGAAAAATAGAAGTTAAGATCTTCCGCCATGCAATACTGTCAACTGTCCCCTTAAATGAAAATACATATGCATGTTTGAGTTCAGAATGTACCTGCTCTCTGAATTGCTCTTCCTTCTCTTCGTAACTAGATAGAGCCACAACTTCAACCTAGGAAATTTAACCAAACATTAATGACTTGTACATGACTGTTATCTTAATTAATAGTTCATATTAAAATGTGTTAGGGTACTTACATTAAAAAACTCACTAAGTGGGGTTTCCTTGTGGGCTTGTGGCTTGGGAACAGAATCCCATATCTACAATGAAGGTATGATTAGAAAATTAACAAAAAAAATTATTTTGGAACATGAAAAAGCAGAACACACCTTACCTTTTGTACATCTTCCCTCAAAACAGGTTCCAAATTTTCCAGAGGCGTCTAACATGAAAACATATAAACTTCATGATAAGCAGCCAACTTATAATGCATTTTCAAGACAATCGTTCTACATCTAGTGTGCAGATTTATCAACAAATTTAAAGTAAATATATCAAGTCATACCAGACATAACAAAGTATTATGAATAGAGGAGCCTCACCCTTGTTTTATCACGTATGACAAACATTAAAGTTGTTTTACGAGGACTGAATAATCGCATCATGACCTGTAAATGGTCATCATTTTACGTCATAAGTTATGCTAAACCATGGATGCATTTGCGGCCTAAAACAAGAGCTTTACACATTATTTTTACCTGAAATACGGTCTTCAAAAGTGGCTTGTTTGCAGCCTGCTCCCTTCCAATGTCATGACACCACCTAAGTATCAAAAGATATAGGAGAACTGAAACTATATTTCTAACAATATATATAATTCATAATTAGTATTTTCTGACTGGGATACACAAGTGTGTGCTGAAAACTGAAGCGAACATACATATTTATTAGCATTATATCTAAACATACATATTTATTAGCACTATATCTGAAACAGCAAGGGCAAAGAGAGCACTCTGCTTTTCGAATGCAGTATCATCCTGAAAAAAAGAAGTTTACAGAGTTGAGGGAGTACCAAAATAATATTATTTTTTTTTCTATTTAGAAATCAAAGAAATTTAGTAGCAGATATACTACAAGAATTCTGATCAAATATGTTTGCTACAAAAGAAGTGAATCAATCAATTGTATCTCAATTTAGCACTGATCCTTGTCAGTATTTGAATTGCTAAGACGAGCAAAGTAAGTATATAAAGAAGTGACTAAATAGGATAGGTTGACAAAAAAAAATTAGTAAATACATAGCGTAATTGTTTAAAAATATTGGTGAAAATAAGAAATGACATAACACCTCTCCCCGTTCTCTTCCATCAGTACCCTCCAGATCCATTACGATGGTACAAGGCTCAATGCCAGCGCATCTTGCCATCCATATTCCTTTCGTAGTTTGGGACCTGATATGAGATAAATACTGTCAGATCCTTTGTGTACAGGCTAGGTTTCAAATATCATCCAAAAAAATTATCACGCATACCTCCCTCTATAGGCATCCATCTCCCTGAAGTTCGTGTGAAACAGATGATTGAGTAGTGTACTTTTTCCTGAAAAAATTACAGAATACCGTGAATAAACCGATGGAGAACTATTGCTTAATTAGGAACGCTCCATAAGTGATATTAGTACTTTCAGGTATTAAGAAGGGAATGGCATCAAACCTATATTCTTGGCCCCTTCAAATATCGCAAGTAATTATCATTATTAGACAGGATGCTACTTATCCAAAATACAATACATACCACTACTTTGTGGACCCATGATCGATACAACTGCATATGAAAGTCCGCATTCAGACAGCTTAACTTCTTTTATAAAATTTTCGAGCCCGGAAGCATTAAAAGTCCCATCGCCTTCTATGAGATGAGTGGAGCAACATTCACCGTCTTTACCTGAAACAATCGATATACACATATCCGCTCAGCACCCGTCACACACGAAAATTTTATGCAACATGGATCATGATCTTTGGATCTAGCATGAATATTTATTACTCCTATACAAACAGCATATGCTCATTTCTCACTCTATAAATTTCTCCTAATCAGGATTTTAAACCTCTTGTAATGTTTAATTAGAAACAGAACTGTTTTCAGCACTAATCAAATCTATAATTAGCGTAAAAACAGTAATGTATAACAATACAACTTTCTACAATGCCTTGAACTACATACAACTTGCTAACTAAGGTTTATCGAAGCCTTGGACCTCGTATCCATCACTCTACAATAAATAACCTACAGTAACTGTTCTCGAGTCTCCGATAGCTCTCATCTCCCATCCATCATCTAAAAACACATCAAACAACTTAACCAAGCTCCAATCAAGTTCAATCACTCGTCGAAACCATAATTCATCGCTCCAATTCAACTGATCCCTGATCTAACAAACTCAATCAATCGCATTCAAACAAAACATAATAACAATAAAAAACCTAACAAGAACAATATCAAATTGGAGCAGAGCAACCGAATTAAATCAATAATCAAGCAGTAATTAACGAAATCAAAGCAATAATACAATCAGATCATGTAGATCAGGAGTGTAATAGAAGTTGATACCCATGGCTTGAAGCTGGATTGGACTGGTGGTTGAAAGAATTGAAAGATATTTGACGGTGAAATAAACGAGATCCTCTCGCGAGGAAATTTTTTTAATTTAAAACCCCGTTGAAAAGTGGACTTCACTGTTCGATAATTAACATTTAAAACATTCCCCTTTTTCGTAAGTATGTGCAACGTTTAGCTGTGTATAAAATATAAAATAAAATTTAAAAAAAAAAAACAGGCTCGGCAACATTTTAAATATTTGAAAGTTCTGGTAGTAGTTTAACTCTTTTTTTTTTTTTGCCAGAGGTAGTAGTTTAACTTAAAAATATGTACATTGATAATTTTTTAAATTTTAGCAAGAAAAAAAACGCCGTGTTTAATGTTAAATATGTAGGGAACGTAATCTTGATTTTCAAATTGCATTTAAATTTCCAACACATAACACAATCATCCCAAAATTTTCATTTACATTCCTTTATCTATTTATATATTAGTTTAATTAAATAATAATAATTTATATAATTTTATTCATTTTACTTACTCAAAGAAATCAGCTAAGAGGAGTATATAAAAAAATTAAATGAAGGTACGTGCGGGGCAATATGTAGATAACGGAGTTTATACACAACGGCGTCTGGATCAACGGTTGTGATTAAAGGACGGAACATAGAAATCTGACCAAACACAATGGCGTGATGGGATCCACTGACCGTCCATGTCTTTTTAAAATTCAACAAAGCAAAGACGGCGCGCGGCAGAACATATTTATGGGTTGTTTTCCTCTCTGTGTGAGGCTGGGCTGTTGGACTATCACCTTTTATTTTTTTCTTTTACACCGGCCTAAGACAGAATATTACACCCCTCTATCTAATATTATGGGGAAAAAGTGCATTGTATGAGCGAGTGTAATTATGAGCGATTATTGGATAATCAAGTTAAGATAGAAAGTTGGGTGATAAAACATGTTTAAAAGAATTTAAGTGTAAATAGCATGCTTAATTTTGATGATAAAATGTTTTTAGTATTCTTAAAGTGTGATTTCCCCTCTAATCTTTTATATACTTGTCGGGTCGCGCTCGAGATAGAACCGGTCCTTAAGACGGAATTATAGAACTACTAAAGTTTTGCTGCAGAATCTTAAATATTAAATAGATTTTTAGAATCTAAATCTAATACATGTTTTTCATCGTTATGTGTGTTCAAATATAATTTTAGAGTATAATACATAGATATTGACATTTTTTGCATGTGCAGAACCCTAACTAATACTAGAAAGGTTCTATGGGTTCTCTCTTTAATGGTTCTCTATTGAACATGATCCTATATTTGTATATGATTGTTTAAATTTTACATGCATATTAATATGGTAGTATGTTATATGTATATGTTATGAGAGTCATGACAAATTGAGATTGTAGTCGGGGTTAAGATTTATGGTTGTACTTGATCCTCGGAGTGGTGGTGAAGAAAATAAGAGCGGCTGAAATGATAAGTTATGATTCGTGATTGTAAAGAGAATTAGAGTTTTCTTTTCTCTCAGAAATTTTGCAACAAACATATACAGGACATCGAGTCATATGTAAATTTTGTCAGCTATCGCTTAAAATTTTTAATAGAATTCGCTTTCTCATTCAGCCTCTTTCTAAATATTCGCTATAACTGGCCCTTCATGACTTATCCAAATACACTTTTTTATTCCGAGACAAGGACGACTCATCAAACTCCGCTTTGTAAAAAATATTATTAAGAAAATTTTCAACAATTTACCCGTAGTACATAGCAAAGCCTTTCGCCAATATTCTAATAAAAATAATATCGGTGTTTATATTTTCATTGATGAACAGAGATGAAGAAAGGATTACAAATACATAAGTACATATATAACTTGATTTGTTAAAATGATTATATTAGATATTATATATAGCCCAATATGCATTCAACGTTTGAACTCTATCTCATAATGAATTATATGGGACTTATATATAATCCAATATACATTAAATTACAATTAATTATTCGGGTGAAGCACCAAAATATCCATATTTTAAACAAGAATGCCCCAAATGTCTATAGGCGGAAGAGACTGCCCAAAATAACCAATCGGATGCGCATGCTAAACCTGCGTGGTCAAGTTTTACAATTTTTAACAAAAAATACGCATCTTGTACTTGCGTATATTCATTAGCAAAGTTTTGACTATGCATTCTAATAATACGTGTTGAATATGTAACTGGAATATTCTTATATGAAGGGTGCGCACCACGTAAATGCGTGTATCAAAAAGAAGATGATGCTAAGCAAAGAAGGATCTCAACACAGAAAATGGACCGTTGGCAAAAGGGAAAGATAACAGAGGATAGGGACAGGTGGACATCATGTACGCATCTCAGACATGCGTAGACAACTAGGTAAAAAAGACAATTTTCTCGAATACTGATATTATGGGCATGTGTCAATCAAAAATACATTATTTGAGTCATTTTCTCTAATTATTCTTAGATTTTATTCCTCGGTACTAATTGATAAATGAGGCTACTTATACTTAAAGCGCTCCTCCCCGCGCAAGCAAAAGTTTCCTAAACATTTCTCATGAAGATGATCACAAGAGGTATAAACATGATGTGTTATCTTATGTGATAATCCTTTTGCGGTCGGCTCACGAAGGTATGATTGAAATGTGATATTTTTATAATATTATATGTATTTCTTATTTTTGATATGACAACTCATATTTTAACTAAATTTTTTCACGAGTGGAGTTATTATATGCAAAAAACTAAGAGTTAAACATCTTATTATACTTCAAACAATGTTAACCGAAATACAAAGCAACCAGGTAATTTATATTAAACACAAGCTTATTAGCTTGCTATTAGGTAACTGTCAAAATTTAAAAATTCCAATTGATTATGATATGTTATATTGTTTTTAATAATATTAATAATTTTGTCTAGAACGTTTTACATAAATTTGTAAGGTTGTAATTAAATATATGCTAAAATAAGAATTACAGTGTATAATATTAATATATATTTCACTTATCACTTTTTACATTGACTACATTATACGTAATCTTATTTATAATTAAAGCGAACTAGTTCAAATATATGGTTAGGCTAATTGAAAATAAACATCTTTGCCAAAAAAAAAGAAAGTAAATATAATTTTTTTTATAAATCTATTATAAAAATTAACATAAAATATAATTGACTGTCCACCAAATTTAATTTATTATTTAAAATCCAATTTATTATATAATTTTAAATATTCTTTAATTTTAATTTTGAGATGGAATACACTTGACCCATTACCCAAGTTTGGGGCGGTGCCTGCGGCTACAGGACATACTAACCGGGCAGCTACACAGTGATTAAAGCAATAAATATATTTTACATATCGCGGCACCAATATTCGTGGGTGCGATTATCGTCTTGCCTTCTCCACGAGGTTAAATTCACAATCCACTTCAACTTTCGTTCCATTCATGCTTTGTAATAGTATGTCTTTTTTTAGCTTCAGCTCCTAACTTAGGGCACAATAATCAATTATTGATTTCATATTAGGTTTTGTTTTTGGGCATATAATTAATTGGAGACAGGCTGATTATCAGTTTTAATACTCATTTGTTTCATGTATGAACAAAAAAAAAAAATCGAATTATTAATTATATACTCTGTGTCTGGATGAAGATTTATTAGTAACATATAGATACTAATTGTTGATAATTTAATGAATATTTTAACTACTGAAGATTAAGAGGTGTTATATGTAGAAATTCGGTTATCAGAGTGGTTAACTGGTACTAAGGGGTTTGATCATGAGATTACAACCCGTTTAATGAGAATGGAAGAAATAAGTTTTAGTTTGATGTAGCATTGTATTCTGCTTATGTCTAAAATCTAACCAACTATTTTCTTAGTGAGTAGATTGATTCACAATGGCTAGTAGAAATCGTGTTCCTCGGGAGGCCCTTGACAATCGTCGGGGATATCACCCATATCACCCACAAGGACATGTTGGTCGTGGTCCTTTGCCACCCCACCCTGCTTTATTGGAGGAAGAACTTGAAATCCAGCATCTTGAAATCCGGAGGCTTTTCGGTGAAAATAGGAGGATGGTTGATGATCGAATAGCAATGCAGCAAGAGTTGGGGGCTGCTAAAGAAGAACTTAGTCGTATGAATTTCGTCATCAGTGAGATTCGTGCAGATCAAGAACGTCATTCAAGGGAGCTTATTGAGAGAGGCCAGAAGCTAGAAGCTGAACTTCATGCTACTGAGCCTTTAAAAAATGAGGCAGCCCAACTCCGTTCTGAAGTTAAAAAGCTGAATTCTGTTAATCAGAATCTATCTGTGCAAGTGAAAACTCTTACAAAAGACCTTGAGAAATTGCAAAAAGATAACCAGCAGATTCCACTTTTGAGGGCCGAGGTTGATGGACTGCACCAGGAACTTATGCGAGCCAGGTTGATATCTAGTTCTAATTTCCATAGCGGGGAGCAATTTTGCTCGAAATAAACCATGTTTTAGCTTCTTACATGTTCATACAGGGCTTACAACTATTGTTTTATGTTATAGAACTGCTTTTGATTATGAAAAGAAGGCAAACATCGAACTAATGGAGCAGAGACAAGCAATGGAGAAGAATTTGGTGTCCATGGCACGTGAAGTGGAAAAGCTTCGCGCTGAACATCCAAATGCTGATGTTAGACCATGGGCTGCTGGTAATGTTGTCTTATTTTCAACTATATTATTATATGCTCTACCAGCTAACAAAAAAGAGAAAGGATGTCTCATTTCATTAAAATTGTTTAAGTCCCTGATGCAACTAATGTTGTGCTCGATGTTTGATAACCTAGTCTAATGCTAGATAAAAGGAGACAAAAAAACCAAAATATTCTTAATAATATACTTAAATAATAATAATAATAATAATGATGATAATAATAATAATAGTAATAATAATAATATAAAAAAATTGGCTTAAAACAGGTTCATTCAAAATTGATGCAACTCTCCTTGGTTGTCTTCTGTACATACTAACATGTTGGTCGTATCATATCAATATTTTAAGTAGTAGTGGTTCGATTTTACGGTACGCGTGTCAGTGATATTGTCTTTGGTATTTGCTCTCTTGAGTAATATATATTATAATATGTAGATTTGTCATTACTTCTTACATATTAATGGCTTCATGCGCCCATATAGATGCCGTACGGACTCCATGACGGCCGCCATATCCTCGAGCCTCGTCATGTCATAAAAACCTTGCATTCGAGGCCAGGCCATGACAATTTCTGCTGCATGTCATCTTTCATGTTGGTTATTTAACTGAGTTTTTGAGGCTATATATAGGGGAGAAAGGAAGTAGGAAAATTTTAAAGTACTTGGTAGTTGGTACCATACTACCACTTGATGTAGGACAATAGGTGGAAGACAGGTAAAATAATATACATATACAACCCATCTCCACAACAGGAGAGACAGAAATAGATTCTCAAAATTTTCCAACAATTTATGGTATTGGTCTGTTTCTTTATTACAGTTGTTAACATAGATATCCCAAAAGTGGAAAAATACGTAAACTTGCTAGATGAAGGAAAACAATTTTTTGTTATTCCACTACTATAACATGCTAAAATCTTTAATATTTATAATTATGTACGTTCATATTAGTACTAAAACCCTCCCAAGGAGTAACTATATAATATTCTGAAGATAATATGTTATACTGTATATAGTATATACAAATTAATTTGATAATTCCTTTGTCCGTATCACGACCACACACTTACGTCAAACCACCTCAAACTCTTGCCTCAACCCACTGATCATAGTTCTAAATTTCCAATGCATGTTGCAATTGTCAGGAATTGACCTTTGAGTTTTCTGATTTTGTAAATGTTTTTGTGATTTTCTGTTAGGCTAGGATTGTGGAGAAACAAGTAACAATGTTTAATACTAGAGATTAGCAAGATAACATATAGAATTGTGAGAATTCTAGAGAGAAGTAGAGAGAAATTTTAGAGAAAGCTAGAGTTTTAGAGTGAGAAAGTAGTTACAGAGAGAGAAACAAGAGAGAGAAGCAGTTGGTGGAAATAGATTCCATTTTCTATATTCAAATTCAACATAATTGGAAATACAAAACTTATCAAGTATTTATAGGCAAACCTCAACTGTAAGTAACTTCTAGTAATGAAATGACAGTATGACACTACTAACATATCTCCCTCCTTGAAAATAAACCATGTCCTCATGGTTAATCTTGCACTTCTCCACTTTGTGTCTTCATGCATGTTGGATAATGATTCAGCCACTGTACTTTCTTTTTCCTTGAGTGCATAGGTCATTTCCCTTAACAAATCTAGTGACCAGTGTTTAAGCTTTGGAATACCAGTAGAAACACCAAGTAAAACACCTTGGAGTTTCCTCCTGAATCAAATATGTGTACTGTTAGACTTTTCCATGAAACATCAAGCAAACAGGGAAGAGATCTACTTGATCCAGGTGGAAGGAAGGGTGAAGGTCAGAGCAGAAGACCATGAGGACATGGTGCAATTTAAGGGGAGAGGAATGTTATGATTGCACCAACAACAGCATTAGCATTCTTCTTATTAGACTGTTAGTATCAGTATAGTACTAGGGAAGGGCAGTTTAGTACTTTCTTATTACTCAGAGGATGTGAACCCTATAAATAGAAGTCTGAGTTGTATTTATCAGGCATGTTGAATTTGAATACGGAGAATGGAATCTTATTCCACCAACTGCTTATTTCTTGTTTCTCTCTCTATAACTACTTTCTCACTCTAAAACCTGGCTTTTTTCAACAAGTTTCTCTCTACTTCTCTCTAGAATTCTCTCCATTCTATCTGTTATCTTGCTAATCACTAGTTGTAAACAGTGTTTCTTACTTGTTTCTCTACAATCCTTGCCTATAAACACAGAAAATCACAAAAACATTTACATCGGCAGCAACATATTGATTATTTGAAATCCTCCATGAACACAAACAATTTATCCTCAGCATGTTTCTATAAATCTAAGCTGTATATTTGCACATGTATAACCTGACGGCCTTAGAATAAAAGTATGATATTAAGCTCGAGATATTTTGTTATTCTATACCATTAACTAGACAGGTTTTTTCTCTGATACAAATACAATAACCGCTGGTTTGATAGGTTATTGTTTTCTGCGTGAAGAAAAAAAGGAGGCATGGTACTTTAGTGACTAGTGAATCTTCGGCAGTGTTAGAGTAGAGTGATAGTTTTGAGTTCACGTACATTAGTGGACTGCTAGTAAATCTTGAATTTGTTGTCCTTTTGACTTAGAAACCTTGTTTAACTGTTTTTGTCCAATACCATTTTATCATTTCTAAACCCCAACTCTGACAACCCTGTGATTGATTGCCCTGCATGACCTTTAAACTCATGCATCGCCATCAAAACTGATGTGTTGGTGAATTTACTAAATTCTTAGATCTCTGAGTCCTTGTCGAAGGTATTGAGCTTCTCTTCATTGCTGTCTGTAGAGGAAGTAAGAGACGGGCTGCTTGCCCTCTTCCATTGGTTGGAGATGGGAGTTAACTCCAGTTGTTTAAGTATCATATTCTGGACTTTTTTAGTCCATTCATTGCTGTGTCTTGTCACTTGTGTAACTCTTCCAGCTCATTGTCCTTACGTGTTAGATACTCTCTTCTAAAACCAATTGCATAGAAGAAACTGAAGTAAGTCTATTAGGATAGCAGAAGCTGAAAACTATGGATAAAACAGCTCTCAAGTTTCAGGTGAATTAATTATTGGCGTTATGTTAATCTGTTGTCAGCCACAGGTGGCAAATATGGGATGAATGTTAACACTTCGGAAGGAGGTTTCCATGCACCTTTTGGGGACGGATACAGGGTCCACATGGTACAGTTGCTGTAATGAATTGCTGATATTTAATCACTACATGTTATATGCAGCATGAGTTAACAAGTGAAAGTTTTCATGCTGCATTAGGGTGCTGTTGAGAAGAGCCCTTTATATGGTTCCCGTTCAGGTTCAGGCTCGGTTCCAGGTTCGTGGGGAGGACTAGAGAAACCTCACATGACCCGCCGCTGAGAGTTGTATTTATGTTTCAATAGCAGAAAGGGAGCATCTTGGTTTACTACAGAATGAAGTTGAAGTCTATGGTTCCTTTAAGCTCTTTCATACGGCAGTACTTGAGCCGACCTATATAGCTTTTAGGTTTATTTAACTATAAACTCGGTTTGATGTCTTCCATTACTAGCCAAGTGTATAAGGTTTCAAACGAATATTTTTATATTGGTTTTTAAATTCTTCTCACTTTGTGGTTGCTTCTTTTCTGGTTAACTTAATTGCTGGCATGATTTATTGCTCTGTGCAATCTATTTGGATATTCAGAGCTCCTTAACATTGAGAACATGAGAATATTAGAAAAATCCTGCTCGATTTGTTGTATGCGATAAAGTTTTTCTTAAATAGAGTTGTCAAAAGATGTGGAATGTTAGCCAGTAAAGCAGTTGTGATTCCTGGAAGAGTACTGATAGCAGAAGAGAAATTATGCCTGTGCACAGAGTATTCCTTGAAGTTATATTGTTTATGGATATTAAAGATGCTTATGTTTGCATCTACATGGAGAAAACACAGTATGTTTAGATATGTTCAATATATATTAGGATATTATACCTAGAAGCGTTGGGTATTAGATTGCCTGACTGTCGAAATATATTTTTAAGGAGGTCTGAAGAAATACTAAGTGAGTGCTTTTTCGTCAATGGTTGTTTTAGGTAAATTGCTTATATTAACATCTATTATTTAACTAATATACGAAGATTTAAGTCATCAGGTTTTTGAATTTGTTTGATAGGTTATGGTTCAAATATCTGTGCTTTTCTTCTTTATATTGTGAGGTCCTCGAGGCAAGGCCACAATGGCATGTTGGATGAAATGTCATGGCAGTTAGTAAGTATAGTGACGTCTGTACCTATTTTGTTACTGATTGTAATTGTAGGTCTACTTGTTTCATTGCTTGTCGTAGTTGTAAAACCAATCATGAAAAGGATGTAGGGTTCTAACACATTAAGAGTTTATATATTGTGAAAAAACATTTGAAGATAAGTTTATTGGGTGGATGCGTTTCAGTAGGAGAAGCCTTATGGTTAAATTGCAATTTAGGTTGGTGTCGGTGGTGATCAGAAATGCTTGCCGGAAGTGGAACTTGCAGGTGTATTGCTTTTTAGAAGTTGTGCAGTAAGGATTGGTGTTTCTATCTAAAGTGGGTAACTGTTCTACTTGGGAGTATGCAAGACAATGTTTCTAGGAAGATGCATTCTGGTATAGTATGCTAAATAGGTAATAAAACAGTTGCTTTATTGTTTAATTTGCGGGCTTTAAGCATACAACCAACCCTTATGATGCCATACTACAGTCAGCATGTCGAGTGCAAGATTGGCAGCTACACTGTTACAACAGATGAATTGACCTGTAAAAATCAACTATAGTGAATTATAAGCGTTTCTCTTGTTATCATCCACCTTCTCTATGCCCTCCGATTATGATAGAACAGTAGTCAAGTTGTGCTGCTATCTTCGTGCCGCGGCAAATTGTTTCTTGTGGCTATTTTTTTTGTACACATATTGCTCCTTATGCAACAGTATCAGGTTGGAGTGTTGAATGGAAGGATGAAGGGCATGCACTTGCCATTTGAAGGCTGACGACTACCTGACTTCTAACGATCATCATAGGCAAGAATTTTGTCTCTGCTATTTGGATTTAATGGCTCCTAATATATTGTTTACTGGTGCATAAATATGATAACAATTTCTCTATTTAAAAAAACAAATAAAATAGATTAATTCCTGACCTGTTTCTGTTTTTTGTCATGCTTCTATACTTTGTTTCGCCTAATGCGATGATGTGATCTGGATTAATGTTGAATTAACTAATTCCTAAATAGTTGGTCAAATTGTATGATGAATATCAGTTTTGAGCTTAAATATGGCAAGTGATACTTATCCAGCAATGAGTTCTATAGTAGGCTCCCCAAATTTTCGTGTACAAATAAAGATGAAGTAACTGAGAACAGTATGAACTAATACTTTTAATGTATCAATGTATATGGAAGAATAGTAAAACACTATGGATATACTATTTACTATTAGTTGGTCATTTGGACCAGAATAATATAACTGAAGGCTTGAAGCATATAGATATAAATAGATTGACTGGAGATAGAAATAGACAAACAACAGGTCATGGAAAAACAGTGAATTCTGGTATCCTTTCAACTTGAGTTTAAGTTGTCGCACTTTGAATGCTTCTTACAATGAAATTTCACACTAGGACGAGAGCAAAGCCTAAGGTGAGCTACTCATGTTTTTTCACTACAAGAAATTTTTGAACCACCAACATGTATAGCAAACTACAAATCACAGGAAAACTGGTATTTTATCTTTTAGATCCTATTTTATGCAGAGTGAAATTCTGATATCCTTTGAACTTGAGTTCTGGTTGTCACACTTTGTATGCTTTTTACATTGACAGTCTGACACTACAATAGGAGTCGAGCCAAAGTGAGCTACTTTCCTTCTGATGTCTTCATGTACAAGATTTTGGAATGAACCACCAACTCGTTTAATTGAACAAGCTACAAATTACAAGAAAACTGGTAGTTTATATTCTAGATTCTATTTTTTTGTATAGTGGCAAGGTATATATAAAGCTTCCGATATGATATTTGTTGCATTCAAAAATTAAAGCTGATGTCCCATTATTGTCCCTCCTCCCGTCAGCAAGGGTCCCTCTTATATACGCTGAGTTTCTTATGGCCTTTAATCTGATGCTGTGGTGTAGTTTGCAGGGTAAAGTTTAAGTTACTACTATTAGGAACTATTGGAATTAATGAACCATGCGGTGGGGTTCAAAAATGTCTTGTTTAAATCTGATGAGAATTGCGTTGCGTTTGAGTGGGAACTGTAGTATCATTGTAAACAGTAGACACATGTTTATTGTTTTGTATGATTTTAGGCATTTGTAGAGAATATACATGACGTCTTAAATAGGGATATAGAATAGGTTTGCAATTTATATGATTATTAGTTATGAACAAATCAGCTGAAGTTCCGAATTGTGAAGCGGATATGCGTTGTTTGCAGTCAGTTATGTATAGAAGGAAAATCTACTCGTCACCCCTGTTGCTGATAGGTCACAGTTATGGAGGTAGAATGCAAGTATGCAACTACTGGCTTGGTGAAATTTTCAATGTGCCAATGTGAACGTGTAGCATCATGCCACTCATAATAAAGCACTAGTTAACTTGGAGTTAGTGAGCCACGGAAGTTAATTGAAGCATCCATTTGTTTCAACTTACGCATGGAAAAGTCATCCAAGCATCTTTTAAGTTTTTTAATGGAGTCTGTGAACTCGATTGGTTTTCTCACAATTTATTCAAGTTCTGAACTGTGACCTTGAATGATTTCCTCACGACCTATTCAAGTTTTGAGAGAAAAATGTAATATGGAGAATTGTACCTTAGAAATCCAGAAGTGACAATAGATTTAGCAGCTCCTTGCGAAGTATAGTAGCAAGACCCCAGAACTTTACTTCAGCAGAAGCCAGAAGGAATAAACACATTGACCTGATTGTTTGCTGTGTAGGGTCTAAAGTAGCGGGTGCTTGCATGGTTGCAAGAATAGTTAACACTTAATGATGTTCCTTGTGTAGGGTCTAAAGATGTAGCGAGTGCTTGCGTAGGTGCGGGAATAGTTGAAAAATGATTAGGCTCTGTGATCTTTGTCGATTTGATATTAGTTAGAGGGATGGTGGAAAGAAGACAAAACTTGGATTTGCCTATTTAGTCCGGTCACATATACTGTGAAAGTGGGAAAGTGTCTGTTCAAAGATGTTAATACATTATTGGATATGGTTTGGACAAATATTTATCTTTTATATGGAGATAAATTGACAGGGATGGTGGACTCCTTGTCTGACTATATAATGCAATTACTTCTGCCTTGTCCCAGCAATGGAATTCACTATGAGCTCCACAGAGACAGAAACACGAGTAGTTCCATCAACCTACTATATGTTACATTTTCTCTTTTTTAATTTTGAGTTATTCTGTGTAAGGTGCTCATTTAAAAGTCAACTTTTGTTTCTCCTATTGGTATTCTTCTATATAATATGCAGATTCAAAGATGCTAGCTGGCAGCTTCTGTAGAGCAAGGGGTGGAATCAGGTATATTTTTTGTGCTGTGCATCAGTTGGGCAAGTTTTTCTGAAGCCTGTAATTTAAGAGAGGAACCACAACGAGAAAAAAGAGTATTTAGTGTGCTGCCATTTTGAAAGATAGATATTACTGAGTATCAATTGAACTATCATATGTTGGAGTAATATATACTGTATTAGTGTATTTCACCATTCAAGAAAATAAGATCTTAGTGTTTTGGTCAGCTAAAAAGCATAGAGTACAGTTCATCTTTCAGCTGTTCTCATTATAAATTATAAAACTTTAGATGAATGAATCCATCTGACATAATTTTGCACGTCGATGAACTTGAGAAATCTTAATAGATGGTGTATTCTTAAAACTAGAATTCTGTTACTTTCTGTCGTTTAAGCATAAATACAGGAGAAGTGACCGAGTTATGCAGCATAGAATGGAAAGCATGATGATTAACATGAAGTATGCCTTGTAGATTGAGTACCTTTTTTCTTGTTCTTTTGTTTAAAGCAGCACTTGGTACACCTTTACTAGCTTTCCTTATAAGCTGGGAAAGCTGAGATGATGGAAAGCTAAAATGTTTAGATTTTAAACAAAAGTTTCTGTAGCAACTTGGTAGAAAATTTTCTGACAATTTTCTAAGATAAAACTGACACTATTTTAACTTAATTTTATTAAAACCTTGTATCAACATGTTTTTGACCTTCAATTCCAACTTGTATTATTTATTTTACCAGAAACTTATAGTTTGTTCCCACAACACTTCTTCCCATAGTACTTTCCAGCATAAACATTTCTCCCAACAGGTTGTGGGCAGTAACTGACACTTAGTTGATAAAAGGCAAAATATGTACAACATTATCTTCTGCACATACTGCTGTAAGGATACGCTACTGTTGCATTTGGTAGGGGTTAATGGAATGGAATGAGTGAAATTTAAAAGGAAATACTGAGGGATAGAAGGGAAGACGTGAAAAAAAATGAGTGGGTGCAAATTTTCTATGATGTGATTTGGGTAGAAAATAAGCATGGTAGAAAATTAGAAGGAAATAATAAGGGATAGAAGGGAAGACGTGAAAAAAAAAGAGAGGGTGCAAATTTTCTATGATGAGATTTGGGTAGAAACTAAGTCTGATAGAGAATGAAGCATTCCTTCATAAAATGGGGGTTTGAGCTCTAGTTAAGGGTGCTAGGAATGATATGGTGGAAGGAATGAAAATTTAAAACATTTAGCTGTATTATAGTTCAATATCATTCCATTCTGTCCATTTTCAATCAACCCAACCAAACACAACATAAGAAATTTCAGTAAAGGAACTTCACCAGTTTTTTACCCAGAATGGATAAAAAGACTCATCCCATATATAAAATTACAAATAAACACAAATACATTTGTAACTAGTCTTGTTTGTCTTTCTTTATGTATGTCTTTTATGTATTATTGGTCTTGCTACTTGATCAAGTTAGGTCACTGCATGTGTACAGAGGCCATTTCATCAACTATGTTATGTAAATGCATGGGATTTTACCAAGTTAATTAATTGCCAACCTTTTTAGCTTACTAAAAAAATTTGAAAATATAGGTAAGAATCTGAAAATCATGCGTAATATCCACTGATTTTGGGCTTCTATTTTTCCAGAATTAACCACCTCTGGCTCTGTGGCATAAAAGTACACTGAAGGATGTAGAAGCATCTTGTGGATAAACTTAGAAGCATCTTGTGGATAAACTTTATTTGAAGCACAAATTACGTTGCCACTATGCACTTATGTGGTGCAAGTTGGAGGTAGAAATTTGGATCTTCTCCCTCTCATTGGTGCTTTTGTGTCCGGAAAATAGCCATTGTGTTCAACAAGGTCTTCGACGAGGCCGTCCTCCCTGACGCTCAGTGGGTAAGCAACTAAATGTATACCTTCCATATCAACTACTTTGTTTCCTTGATATAGTTTCCACATCTGGTCCCCTATTGAGTTGAACTTCTGCACACATTCTAAACTCTCAGGCCTGTGAAAAATTTCTGCGGCTTGTCCTGTATGTTCATACCACAATGAATTGCGATATCTGTGTATTTCACCTTGTGTAATTTTTCTTTCTTCATTGTCCATTTGGTAGCATCCTATTGCAATTTCAGTGTCCCTTTGCCCATCCATTGATCGCTGGTTTACGTTTGCAGATCCAATCAGCATGTACGTGTCATCAACTATAAGAAATCACAATAAACGGCAAATTAATAAGGTTTGAATTACCATGTCTCTGCATTGGTATTATCCCATTACTTACTAAAAATAATAAGGAGAGTAACTGATAATTATGTAAAAATTTGATTATTATACCTATCATGACTTTGGAATGGATATAAATCATGAATCTCCTCTGCATTTGAGCGTTCCAGTACTGTGTTGCATGATGAGGAGATGATGGAGGAATGAACTCTCCTTGTCTCTTTTCTTCCCGGTTAGCAAGGCAGAAAAAGTTTAAGTAATCTTTTGGATGGCCTGATTCGCCACTGTCTTGTAAAGCTTCACCTACTAGCTTAAACATCATCTTCATTGTTTCCCTGGTCCAGTGTAGTATGTCTTGTACAGTTTCACTCTCTGGAACTCCTTCTGGCCACATTGGTATGAGAATGTAAACTGCGAACCTTTCCTTTGTTTTAATCTTGCTAGCTATCTTGAGGGCTATCTCGACTGGTATTAAGTTTGTGCAGCCACATTGCTTATCTTTCTCCCACAAGTGGCATCCTCCAATAAAGTATTGGTTTTCGATGTATATAAATTTCTCAGCGCGCCTGATTGCTTCTACATAAGCTTCATGGATGCTTCTCTCAACTCGAAAGTTTATATTTGCCGAGATGTGATCAATTGATCGAAAGACTTGGACTTTCCAGTTCTTTTCAGCTGTGGTAGTTATTGAATTTGGTTGTTGAGAAAGTTCTTTTATAGAGTTTAGGGGGACTAGCAAAGAAGGGTCACATTGCTTTGTCCACCTTTGCTCAAAATTTGTCATCACATCCCTTGCAGCCTCCCCGGAAATACAGGCATGAACATCATGCCATGGCTCCCTTGGTCCACCTTTATGAAGGCTAGCGCCGGAAAGGTTTATTTGGTAGAAGTCTTGGGAATGAAATTCAGTATTGAGTGTTCGAAATAAGGAGTGTTCCTCTGTATCATATCGGCCGTCACAAAGATCTAAGCCTCCAATAAAACTTATGATTTCTCGATTACTTGAAAACAGCTGTCCTCTACTGTCGACAGTTATGGTTTTCTGATGGTGGGCAAACATAGTGGGGAATTTGTTGTGCAACCTGGGGCATAATTTGCATATAACCTTGGTGTGTTTAAAGTAGGCATATGCATCTTCATCATGTGTTCTCATCACTCCTGAGTTCTTGATTATAGGTAATGATGTTTCATCATCCCAAAGCATGATTCTCACAGCAACACCTTCTTCTGCTTTCCTTTTCAACAGTTCACCAAGTCTTACTCCTCGTGCATGTGGAATTTCTGTGTGAGAATCGCGAACCTACACATTTTACCCTTATTTCTCAGACTTGAGATGTGAAAAGAACTGAAGGGAAATAGATTGTTTTCACTTACCAGTACCAACTTGGGATTGAAAGACCATCCTGCTATGTAGACCAAATATTTTGCATCATCGATGGCTTTATAAACATCTTCCCACAATTTTCTTGGCGTGCCACAAAGATGGGCCGGGGGTTGAAATGTAGAGTGATGATGAGCATCTTGATATAGTGTGATGCTGCAGTTGGATCTCTGCGGAAACGTGGCATTCTTCTGTCCGTTGAACCCGCCATTATCAAGTAAGTTACCCCAGGTTGGTTCAAGTTCTGCTGGTTTAAACCATAGCATAAATCGTAGTTTTAGTTGTTGATCTGGCTTTCCATTTTCCATGCAGAGCGGGAAAAAACCATTGATTAAACTCTCTTTAGTTAAAATCTGGTGTGCAGGGATGCAGATTTTTCCTAAGGTGGAGCATTTGGTCTTTAAGGAGATTGTAATTGTCGCGTCAGGCAGATGGGCACAAAGAATATATAAGGTTTGATTCCAGATTCTGTCGATTTCTTGGCTTGTTGATGCTACCTTTTGTTTATTTATCTTGATGGTCACATAGGCTGGCTTTCCTGTTGATATGCACTGTTGAAGGGAATCTCATAATAGACAAGTTTGTGAGGCGCAATTTTGAGTTTCTGTAATATGGTATTGATAATAACTAAACAGTTGTAACTCAGATTTTAAGGATGCAACTAGAATCTAAATAAGATCAAGAAAAAAATACAAATAAATAAGAGATGGTCTTACATTGAATGGGAAAGATGGTATATATGGTGTGGCATGGAAAATGGTAGCTTCTAGTGTTCCATGTAGAAACTTGTTATAACCCTCCATTATCTTGAATCTTGTGAATATATTTTCTGTTGGACAATGTAATGGTAGATTTTGACGACATCCAAATAATATATAGGGGTAGCTAAATCTTATATTTTCAAGAAATCAATGGGTAGGTTTTAAGCATAGTGTATGCAATGAAACTTGCAAAGGTTTGGAAAACTAGTCTTAGAGGCAATCAAATAAGTTAGTCTTACTTGAAGCTGAAGTATGTAACCATTATTTATAAATATAGTTGGTGTAGAAGATTCCCAAATGACCTATAAGTGATCCCATTTTATATATATTGTGTCATATTGATGTCTACTACTAGTAATGATCTCAATATGCATGTGTGTATTTTCTAGGATTACATATTTCCTTGCATCCCTAAACTTACTTTGGCATGTTAAATTGTGGTATTGCGCAGATGAGCCTGGAACAAATTAAAACATGCACGAGCCTGTGCATGATTTGGTAGATCAAGCCAGTGGTGTCTATCTGCGACTATATCACTAAGGTTTGCTCCCAAGTGCAAGTGTCAGCCACGGTTTAAGGTTTCACTTGTGATTCATATTTGTATTTT
The DNA here is from genome assembly GCF_001625215.2 of Daucus carota subsp. sativus. Lineage (NCBI taxonomy): Eukaryota > Viridiplantae > Streptophyta > Magnoliopsida > Apiales > Apiaceae > Daucus > Daucus carota. Next base: position 41,195,309 of record NC_030387.2, on the reverse strand, counting down.
AGTCATTAAAATTGCTGGAGATCCTAAAATAAATCCCGAATCCTTGCGACAAATTTAAATTGGTTCGGCCTCGATTGTCTGTACTCGTACTTGGCCGAAAGAATCCAAGTGTTCAAGAATATTTTTTCCTATTATAAATATAAAAGAGTACAGGGAACTCAAACTAACAATAGAACATCCGTGAAATTGTAATGCTATATAGCAACCATCACTATGTTTTGTTGATAGTGATTTGTTTATGGTTTGGCGACAAAGTATTGACCAAATTCATGGGTTGGAGATGAGGAATAAAGTGATGCTATCTTGCTAATCTGCCCGTGGTGGATGTAGCTTAGCCGGCAGCCAATTTGTGTCCGGCACTCCACGCTACTTGTTACTCATGAGTCATGTCTTCAAGTTATATTTAACATATTCGTCCGAATAGCGAATAGCCAGCAAACAGAGCTAAAGAAATATTTTCAGGACCGGTCTTAAAAGTACGGTGTCCTAATTGAATTTTAAAAATGATGCTATATTAAAACAATAATATGTATATATACAGCTTTTTACAAATATCTTTTCAAATGTATTTTGCATTTTTGCAGAGTTTATATTTAACTTTCCTTTGATATTTTTTTAGCTGGAGGCATGTTGAATTTTGTTATGACGTGGATGCAGCTTTACTTCTTTCCGCCCCCCATTTTTTTTTCGAAGTTAGAGTATGAAAATTAATAAAAATATATAGAATAATACGAAAGAATAGAATAAACGAGGAAGATTGGGTACTAATTATAATCAGATCAGGAAGGACGTAATCGGTAGATGAATTAGTTCTTCTACTGTATTATTAAAATTTGTTATTAGTAAAGTTTTGGAAATAAAAAAATAAAAAAGGAGATGAATTGTTTTCCTATCAGAAAAGAAAAAAGAATTAAGAACAGATGGCACGTGGTGGTCAGTGTCAGTGGAACAAGCCACGTGGGTAGGAGCAAAGAGCAGTGATCATCTTCGTTGTGACGTTGCCGTCTTTATGTGTTCGTCGGCCCAGATAAATTGTTGAGTGCGCTCTTATCCTCCAGAACAGGTGTCGGCCCATTTCATGTTCATACTTGAACAAATTACATTAGTCATTAATTACACAAGTCAATTATTCAGCTCCACAAATTATGTGTATAAATCGTCGCTTCTAGTATCAGGAAATATCTTTATGAAACATATTAGTTGACACTTCTCTTTGGTGTCCAACGATTCTTTTCGTTAATAAAATTGTCTTACGTCGAAACCTAAATCTTAAAGATAATCAAGTGTTAAGATAATAACAAATCTATGATGTAACAACACAAATTTTTATTGACTTTGTTAGTAATCAAGATAACGGAGTAGCTGCTTTCAAAAAGATAACAGAGTAGCAAATGAAATCATTAGAATTCTCTGTTTAGTTAATTATTATACTCTTTTTACGCCACCTCCTACATGTTTGGTGTATACTATTTTATTAGATCTTTCGTTTTAGTGAAATTTAGTTTTCTTAAAAAACACAAATCGATGATATAAACGAATTCAATTATTTGCGAGTTATTTGGCTTTGTCTTATAAAATCTATGAGTCTCATTTGATTATGATTAGATGGAGCTCGAGTTATATGAATACCTTATCAAATCGAGTATGAATTCAAGTCATCGTTTTGTGAACCTAATCAAATATATATTTCTTTGAATATCTACTATTTAAAATAAAAAATATATCATAATTAATGGATTTCATCCCACAATGAGAAGAAGCTCGTTTCGGGTCGAAGCACTAAAAGTAAAGGACCGGGATTTTTTGAATATATATTTAATTCCAACTTTGGAATATGTATAAATTTTGCTGAGCAGAATTTCACATTTGTAAATTATGATTCAGACTCAAACTCTTCTTCTTCTTTCTTTTTTTTTAACGATCCGAGCTGAACTATTACTCAAATATCTGATTGAATTAGGATTTATTATATACTCGACTACTCGAGGCTTCACTGATTTGTCTGTATAAATGGATTTGATGAAATATGTTGGTCAGATGGAAAACTAATTTACTCAAGCTGAGACATGATAGGTTTATTTAATATATCCTGCAACGTGGAAGGTTTGTAGCCAATGGCTGGGACTACCCGCTTTGTACTTCCCGAGATATTTCACAAAATCTGCATTACTGACGTCAACCTTCGGCCAATCGCGATATTTCTGATGTCGTATTGCAATTTGCAGCAAGTTACGGAATAAAGGTAAACAAGAATTTTTTATTTTCCTCGGAATGTCTCTGACAAAATAATAATTCGAATATTTTCGCAAACGATTTGCGTACTAATGTTATAAAGGGGCTATTTGGGTGAACTTAAAATTATGGCTTTTTGCTTAAAATAAACAAATGGAGTAGAAGTCAGAAGAAAGATAAGACTTATAAGTGATTAAAGTGTTTGAGAAATAAGTAGAAACTCTGAAACAAAAACTAGCATTCCTAGCTTTTTATAAGTACTTCTTGATTTATTACACAAACGGTACGAATAAGTGCGCATAACTTATAATCCAGAAGCTCGACTTATAAATCCTAAACAAACACTCACTAATTAACAATACGAAGGTTTGACTCGTGTGTCCATGAGACACATGTTAAACATTAAATTTAATGTATTTAACTTTTTTGATTGATGGAATTTTTATGTATGCAAGATTCATCATCATTATTAAATAATAATCAAATAAATAAATTAAACATATGAAATTTGATCCTTAACATGTACCACCGAGGTCACATACATGAGTACTAGATGAGATAAATAAATAATCAGTTTAAAGTTGCTTATTAGGGCAAGGAAAGGTAGGGCACTCGAGTTCTTACATGGGGTTGATGTGCACGTGAATATCAAACAAACTTTAACCGGAAAAGGCAAAGGCAAAGTGAAGCATGATTGGTTATGGTAGACCTTGTTGCTGCTCTGGAGAGTAGGAGTAGTTAGCAGAGCACACAAAAATAGTCTTTCAGTGCCCAATACCAATTTGTACAAAAACTAGCCAACGATTTCAGTTTTTACTTCTATAGTCTATGTCGCTTAATCGATTTAAGTTTAAACTATAAAAACGCAATTGAACAAAGTTATTAGTGCCATATCAATCACTATAGTGATTTGGACCGTTTCTTATTTTTGATGATCATTTTTGCAGAAAATAATCACAAAAGTTCAAATATTTATATAATTATTTTTCTTTCATCTCACTTATTTTCTCTACAATCAGATCTTTAACATATAATTAAATAAATTGAAAATTATCAATAAATTATACTATTTTTCCAGTAAATTAATATAATTTATAAACAGAGCACGGTTGGATAGCTCAATGGTTAAGAGCTCATCCTTAGTCGTCCCAGGTACTGGGTTCGATCCTAGCTCACTCCGAGAATATCTTAGAACTATAAACCACGTTTGTCAAAAAAATAAATAAATATAATTTATAAACAAATACACCTGCCTGTTATGTCGATAATATCAACTTCATTAACGATTATATAATTAGATTGCACAAAAATTTGCCAAATTGACATACCCTTTGCATTATTAATACTCCTAATACAACAAGTCGACTGTTTAAACGCGTGCACTACATCATCTCTACAATTAACACCGCCTTATTATTTCCCTTTCTTACTCGTTTCTCGTCTCTCTCCCACCAATCTCTCTCTCAATTCTCCCCCAAGTCGCCGTCTGAAAATGACGAATTACGGCACAATACCGCCATCCTCCTCCTCCTCCGGCAAGGCCGTCGAGTATCTCTCCCGCGCCAAGCACCACTTCCGAGAAGGCCTCGCCACCTGCCGCCCCTGGAAAGAGCTCGCAAAGTCAATCTCTCTCCCCTCCGGCCTCCGCGACGCCACCGAGCGCCTCAAAATCAACCTCACTTACTTCCGCACAAACTACGCCATCATCGTCTTACTCATCCTCTTCTTCAGCCTCCTATGGCACCCGATCTCGCTCATCATCCTCGCCGCGCTCATCGTCCTCTGGCTCTACTTCTACTTCCTCCGTGACGAGCCGCTCATGATCTTCCACCGCCTCATCAGCGATCAGACGGTCCTGATTGTTCTCTCCGTGCTTACTTTCGTTGTCTTGCTTTTTACCGGCGCCTTCTGGAATGTCATATCGGCGGTTCTGATCGGAATCGCGGTTGTAGCGGTTCACGCTGTTGTTAGAAAGACCGATGACTTGTTTTTGGATGAAGAAGCCGCGGAGACGACCGGTTTGATGACTAGTTCATCTTGAGATTTTCCGAAATTTTCGGATTTTTCGAATTTGTTTTGTTTATTCTTCCTCTTCGGTCTTCACGTATAGTTGGATTGAAGCTGTTGAATTTGCAATTTGACTTATCTCTAAATTTGTCATGTATAATTGTTGTAATCATATCATTTGTTGCCTTGTGCATTGTTTTCTCCGTTAAACTTTTGACACTTTCCAGGATCATCTAGATAAAATCATAAAAAGACGTCATTTTTACCGTTACTGAATACGGAATCAGGTCCGAACTAACTTCGATTGAATACGGAATCAGGTCAGGACTAACCCATTCTTGCTCTCAGCCAGGTGGGAACTAACTCTAAGTACTGTTGATGTTGAAACAATATTTATTTAGTTGATTGTGCAAGTGGCAAATGTTGGGGGTAAGTAGACAAATTGAAGTCAATTGAGGTGCAAAGTACCGAACATTTAGGATCATAGCGGGGGACGAATTATTTTATTTAATATTGAGGTAATATTAATATATCTTCTGAATTTACGGTTGAGATTCAGATTCATAATTTATGACATAGGAAGGCGATGATACAGTAGTGTGGTATGGTAGGATTATACTTATTGCCCAGATGGTTTGGTGATATGGTAAGATCAATGAATCAGCAAGAATAAGAATGTAGTAAAAAGCTAACTTTTTCTATTCGATCTTTCTATGAGAATTTATACCATGTTCACGCTGATAATATGCTTACTTGTCATATTTCAGATAAACGAATCCTGGTCGAATATTTTATATGTTCAATGTCATAGTTTCTTACTATGATTTCCGGTAAACTAAACTTATACAAAAGCGACTTCACTGTTCCTTTCGAAACGGTTAACAGGAATATTAGCGAAGGACTTGACATAGATGATTGATCGATGGCATTGATCACAAAATTGAAAGTTATCTTAGTTCTTCATTCGAATGATGACCGCCTGGCTTTGTCCCTTCCCTGGAAAACAGACCTTTTAGCATCCAGTGAGAGCTTCCTACTAAACCCTTCCAGTTTCTTGTTTATTAGCTGTCCAGTTAGCGGTTCATTTCGTTGCTTTGGATGATGATCCAGATATATCCTTCCACTCTCACTGCCTATATCATGTCCAGGCGTTGATGAACGACTCGTATCTAGATATGCATCCCCCTCGAGTATGCGGATCACCTTCAGCCCAACCCCAATGAAAAAATAAAGTGATTCAGGCTTAAATTTTATAGGTAGAGTTTCAAACTGATCAGAAATAGTGGCAATGATGAATAATCTGATATTCAAAATGATTATCAATAGTATAGCTAATTACTTAACTAACATGTTAGTATTATTCGTGTTTCACAGGACAAGTTTTGCCGAGTTATTAGTAATACTCCATACCTGTGACATTCGTGGTCGTGAATGTGGATCACGGCTAATGCACAAGGATGCAGCATGCAACATGCAGCAGACCTCCTGTTCTGAGTAATTGTTCCTTAATCGCGGGTCAACTAACTCATCGATAGCATATGCATCCAACAATGGCCGTGCCTGTTACAACCATTAAGTATGATAACAAGTGTTCATGTTTTAATTTTGTCATCATAATATTAGAACATAAACCGGAAAAGCACATACCCATTCTGTGAGACATTGTTGCCCTCTGGGGCGGTTAAGATCCACTGCTTTTCGGCCAGTAACAAGCTCCACTAGAACAACTCCGAAAGAGTAAACATCGGCTTTTTCTGTAATCTCACCACTTTGAGCATATTCTGGAGCCAGATATCTGGTTTATCATAACAACTTTTTAAGTTTTTAATACATGGAGATGTTCCACATTAGAACAAAATCAACATCTTAAGACATACCCAAAAGTACCAATTACTCTGGTCTGCACTCCAGTATCCCCATCAGGCTGCCACCTCGCTAAGCCAAAATCCCCAACCTATCGTAACAAGAATCGAGTTGAAGTTATTAAAGAGTGCACCCTGATAACACCTCAAAGTTTCAACGTAAGTTCTTAGAATTGCAGAACCTTTTTAAAGAGTTCAAGTTAAAATTTATGTCTAGTAGAAAAATCAAACAGTACAACTGAATTTTCCATACCAGTGGTTCAAAATCATGGGTAATAAGAATGTTGTTGGGCCGCATGTCGCGGTGGACAATACAGCCAACTCTGCATTCTTCATGGAGATATCTCAGTCCTCGAGCAGCTCCAATTGCAATCTTCTGGCGTGCAGACCACTGCAGTGGATCTCGGCTGCGTCCTGCATAGAAAATGTTTATTTCAAATGGACAAATTATATTTAGTTACAAAAGAAGAAGTGCCTCAACAAATCCAAATAATCTTTCTTGATTATATTCCCAAATTTCTAAGATATACTTAAATTTACTTATTCATATACTACTGTTTCACAGTGATAAAATTACCATAGAGATGATAATCGAGTGACCCATGGCATATATATTCATAAACTAGCAACCTTCGTCCATCCTCAATACAGAATCCGATCAGCATAACAACATTTCGGTGCTGAGCACAGCTGAGAACTTCTACCTCCGAACAGAATTCTTGATCCCCCTGAGAACTTGCTAATTTGTATTGCTTGACAGCAACTGTCTGACCATTTGGCAGAACTCCTCTGTGAACAGACCCAAAACCTCCTTCAGCCAAAAAATTAGCTTTAGAAAAGCCTCTGGTAGCTAGATCTAGTTCTGCAAAACTGAACCATCTTGGCGGTTTTCCAAAAGCAGGTGTCCTATGCTGGCATATTGAGCATAATGGAGGGGCGCCGAGAGGTGCATGGGTAGACAAAGAAATTGCTTCTCTGACATTTCTACTGAATTCCAAATCAGGTTTGTACCTAACCCTTCCAATACCAGCATCTTGATCATGTTTAGAAGAGTTCTCATGCAAGGCATTCGAAGTAGAAGTTTGGACCTTGTATTCAGACATATGTGAACTTTTTTCCATGTGTCGGGAGGACTGACATTCTGAACTGTCAACATGCTTCATCCATCGTGGAAACAGTAAACTTGAGGATGACGTAGAAAGGTCGTCATCATCCGACTCGGAAGTTGATTCATCAAGATCACAATTTTTTTCTCGAGAGAACCGCTCCTTCAATTCTTTATTGGCTTCAGGAATGGAAAATGGTGAAGTTCCTGGATCAGAGCTAGAAAGTGATGATGTTCCAGCATCAGTAGCAGTGTAAAGCTCTGAACTACCAGTTGGAGTGACCACTTGTCCTAAATTAGAATCCAAGGAATTGTTCTTTCTGATTTGTTTATCAGAGGACTGACCTCCTCCTTCCGTTTCCTTATTAGGTGATCCAACCAAATTCAGTCTGAGAACTTTTGGATGCGATCTCTTCATTGACACAATGTTGCACTGTAGCTGTCCCAAGCAAAGTTTCTCCTCTTGTCTGAGCTTCCTGAGTAAAAATGTATCAAGTTCACATAAGCTAGTGAAAGTTCACCATAAAATGTTTATTACTGGAGTATTTGATATAAATAAACGTTATCTCCTTATCTTTATTGGATAGAATTAGAAAGCGATATTACTTATCGAATACGACCCAACTAGCTCTAGTCCTCTTAGCTTCCTCAGCTACTGCTCCATATGGGGATCCAGAAACAAGTTTTATCTTCACATTTATCTGTATAAATGAAGAACAAAATTGACACATCAGAACATACATAGCATATTAGATAACCATGCTTAAATACCAAGCCATGACTTATGGCACACTGACCTTTTGAGGATCATATACATCATGGAGCTGAAGTATCATCTGAGAAAAGGAATCTGTAATATCGATCTTCTGTTCTGAGCGTGTTCCTGGACGAGACCTTCTATGGCCACTAGCACAGTCCCCAGAAAACCTTGGGAATCCCCATTTTCTACCTAAATAGAGGGTAACTGTTAGTACACTGCCTACCAAAAGGAATGTGGATGCTACTTGCACAGATCAGTTCATGCCATACTAGGAACGATCACGGGAAGGCAACACAGATCAACTATGGTAAATATGAACAAGGAAATTTAATTGTTCATCTCACCTGAACAGCACAAAAAAAGTAAAAGAAAATGGGGTATCTGGTCTTAAATAACATGCCTTGAGTCGATTTATATCTAACACATCAAATTCAATTTATATATTTAAGAAACAGAGAGGCCGATAAGATGTTCATCTCTGCTGCTTAAAGTAATAATACACGCGTTATGCAGAAGCTACCTCGATGCTAAAGCAGATGAAGAAAGGTTAAGGACCTATAATCCATAAACAAAGGCATAATAGCTTGGCAATGCTTGATATAGCATCATCAAAGATAGTTATGATAAATATCTAAAAAATAGATAAAGCCAAGAATGATACCAGAACTTTGCGAAGGAACAACCACAAGCAGTGTGATGGAGTCACCAGGCTGAACAACATGAGTCAAAGCCCACACAAGAGCATTCTTAGGCACTTCCTTGGCCGCCTTGACCGCCACAATAACCTTCTCCACAGCAGCATCCGAACCCTTTTCGAGCTTTCCCAGCTTCAATTCCCTAGACATTGCTACCAGATAATAGAACACAAGTGCTTCCAAACTTTTAATTCCACAGAATTATTACCCTCACAAGCCTATCCCGGTATCCCCACACAAAATAGTACTTTCACAGGGACCTAACAGAAGAGAGTATATATGTCTTTATATTAGTGAAACAAAAGCAAAACATTATTTACAATGCATGTATCATCTGCCCCACCAAGAAAGGTTACACTCAGTTAATGTACAACCAACATATTCACTGCATTTTTAGATTTCTCACAGTAAATAAGCCTGAATGATTCCAAATACAAGAAACTTTCACCAAAAAGTGAAATCAAATTTCTCAACTCAATCAAGAAACTCATGTTAAACCTTCATCCAAAAGCTTGTAGCAAAGATATTGAAGTATCACAGAAAGGTAAAATAAACAGTAACCACACCAAAAAAGGACCCTTTAGTACTTTGACATCAGAATGCCCAAAAACTCACAACTGAATGAATCAAGAACCAAAAATAACACTACCCACTTCACATGAAACAACAAAAACTCTGTAATCAAGATTCTACCCACCTAGAGTATTAATACCTACATTATGAATAGCTCTCCATTTCAACTGATGTTTCAATAGACAAGTGGAGTCCTTGAGAAAAGACTCAACACCAGCAATGCAGGCTTTATTAAGCAATATTTATCCTACCCATATTATAACGACCCGAAAACTCCATGCATACCGAATCCAACAACCTATTACACATAAAAATAAGTTCGAAATTAGCAATCAATCTATTATACATTGGTTAGTGGCTTGTACTTATAAAGGTCCAAAACACTTTACTCATATCACAATCAACCTGCAAAAACCTGAAAAAAATGGGAATCAAAAATGCAAAAACACATACACATACATGCTACTAATTACAGATACAGTGCACAGTTGTTCTTTAAAAAAAGGTAGTAACTTTAAAGGAAATGGTGAGAAATGTCTGGAGTTTTGGTTGAGTAACGAAATCTGGCCACAGCTTTCTCTATCAGAACATCCAAAAAAGAGAGGGAAGGAAGATAAAACAGAACAGGCGGAGCCAAAAGATATACTAATAATAATGAGGAACCGAGAAGAAGAAATTAAATGAGAGAGGTGTAACGTGTGAAGTAAACAAATGAGTTCCAACAAACTCACCGAATCAAACTGAATAATCTTAACTACACCAAAGACATGCATGTGTGATACTGATACATGTGCTTCTTCAATTTATAAATCACTTACAAAGTCAGGAAATACACGGGGCTTGTATGTTTTCGAGAAGCAGAAGCTATTTTCGACTTCTACCATCCTTAACCTGTTTATATAAATAAGTAGAAATATTTTTACAAAGTTGAGGATGCTAGTTTTTCAATCACAGCTTCTCTTTCTTTATAAAACACTTTATTAATTTATTTATTTTTAATTTTTAATCTACTTCTTTAATTTAAGTAAGAAAATTGTATTAATCGTTTGCGGAACATATTTGTATCGACCTTAATATACATTGCATGTATAACACGCAAGTAACATACTCAAATACTAAATGTATCATAGTATACTCTACTGGTGAGTGCATTAATGATTAATGAATGTACATGCATACATGCTCGGTTTCTGCAGGCAGGTCTATGCAAATTCTGCTTTTGTACAATTTTATAAGATATGTAGCGGAAATGCTGTCCTTTAGGCTAACATAATTATATTACTCCCTCCTCATCAAACATATCGTACATATGTTTATAACGAGTTTGGTTAGCAGTGATTTGATTTATCCTAAACGAAAATTAAGTCGGGACACGAACTGATCCGTCCAAATTTTTTTCCATATTTTGCAGAATCATTTCGAGATTTCGTGAAACTAGTTTCAACTTATCAATCTTTTACCAAACTATAGGTAGTAAAATTTTATTATTTAATCAAAATCAAACTCGAAATTACAACTATTCAGTTCGGATAAGTTGACACATTTGCTGAAATTTAATTTGTAATGATGAATCCTGAGATTGTTGGTTAGAAATGAATGCAAGAGTATTAAACAGTTGCACCTTCTCCTGTGTCAACTGCTATCTCCTATCGGGTGGGTCCCATCCGCCGTAACCATCAGTCTCACAGTCTTTCAACTTTCACTTCCCGTCGGGCTAAGATGGCCATGCTCTTGCATTTTTCCCTAGGCTAACGTTAACGTCCGTTATGTAACCTGTACACATCACCTTCACCGGCGGCGGCATTAACTACGTACACGTACCGCACCCTCACCTATATTAAACCGGCAAACACGTCTCATAATATTTTTATTGTTTGCCATCTTTTTACTAGGAATTTTTGATTCGGAGTATATTGATTTTTTTTGAACATTTCAGACTCGACTCGTCAAAATGTTCGCCAGTAATTCCAATTCAACTCATTCATCGTAATAATAATTTATTATTATATTAATAATATTTATACTCAATAAATTATAAAAAACAAAAAAATTATCCAAATTTATAAGCCAAAGTTACTTCTCATTTATAATAACTTCTCATTTATAGCTGATAAGCACTTCTTTTAAAAATATGTCAAATAGCTTCTTAATATCAAAAATTCTTAGAAAAAACTCAAATTCAAGTTTGATCGGGAATATTTTTATCCGACTCGATCGGATTCGTTCACGTCCTGCATGTAACATAAGCCAGATGAAAATGGTGCAAATCAACCAGAGCGCATTTTACTTGTTAAATAAAAAACGAAAACACGAAGTGATTGACAACTTTTCATCCGCTTGTGCTTACGGAAGAACAAGTGACATGGAGCCCATAACCCATCAAACATGGCGACAACTGGTCCTTTAAAATATAGGCTTGAAATGGACTTGGCCCAATGAAACCGAGTGATTAATATGAGGAACTCATCAACCCAGTCATCATGGATTCATGGTCATGTTCCTGATAATCATACTATAGTGGATGACTGGTAGCTGATTACTCTGTACAACTATGTTGCCTCAGATTCATAGATCCAGAATCAATGAACATTGAACAGAACATTCTCGGAATCAGAATCCACTAAGCATATCCTCTTACTTTATCTCCAACTTTATGATTACGTGCATGGGCTTCTATAAGAATCCGATATGTCCTGCACTATAACTTTCGAATAAACAAAATTAATCGAGATTATTTGAAACTTCGGCTCGTAAATAATTCGAGCCGAGAAGAGTACAGTCCTGGATAAATGAACACAACTTTACGTTTGTTTTAATTCGATTTACATACATGTTTCACACAACGATCATACAAACTTCGAGTTCAAATTATGGATAAATTCTGGTTCATACACCGAAACAACAGAGAACTTGAAATGAAAAGCAGCACATGCAACTAGATTAAAAACAAGTAACACATCAGAAACGAACAGGAACAGCAACAGGCAGAGTTTGAGGTAGTGCTTCATGGACAGGCATTGCACTCGTCGAGAAATTATTGCACTCCACTGTAAACAACCTACTAGTAGTTCCGCAATCAACGTCTTTGATGCTGATGTTTTCGTCGTCATCGTCGTCGTCGTTGTCATTGTGATCCTCTCTGGAGATTTCATGGATAAGCTGAAGCAAGATTCTTGCGAATTCGTCTCCGTCACTCCATTCATGAATTTCTGCCTTGACAATGTCACGGTTTTCGCATATTAATTCCCAGACCGGGAAATTCTTCCTTGGCATCATATAATCTTCGGCTTTTAGCCTTAAACTTGGACAGTAATCGCCAGCCCCGTCTCCAAGGTAGATCATTTTCTTCACTGTTACTTCGCGTTGGATCCTCTCTATGATCAGCCCCTGTTACAACAACACGATGATCAAGTACTGTAGGTATTTCGCGGCAAATAAACAGAGCTGAATTAAGCGAAAAATATAACGAATGTACCTTGCACATATTTGGAGGGCACAGTTTACAGCCATGAGGAAAATCATGGTGACGCGAAATCCTCAGTCTCCCTTCTTTGTCGACAAAACTCGGGTTCGTGTTGATTTCGCTGAAACATTCTCCGATCCCGAAATGCTCCAAGACAGTCTCGATAAAAAAGTAATTAGCATCACTCACGATTCTCAGGTCACACCTGAATCGATTATCCACAAAAACTATGCGTTAACATGCTTGATTTTAACCAATGTCACTTACACATCTAAGCGATAAGTCGATAAAGACTTTACTCAACTTGTAATTATACATAAAATATTATTATTATAAGTATATTTTTGTCAAAATATATGTACAAAATTAACATTTTGATCCCACTAAAATATATTAATATTTTCGTCGAAATCTTATATATCATATTTGAAATTTATCAGAAAATTTCAAATTTTGACCCCAATAAATTGAATTTCTTACACCCCTGGACGCACATAGACATACCCTGAAGCATGAGCTGCCTTAACAGCAGTGATGATCTGGGGATGTATGGGAACCTTTTTCAGTACTTGTGCAATGTTGTCAATTGTTTTTCCTTTTAAATGAAGCTCTGTCATCATCCTGTCCTGTAATTCAATTTAAGTATGGTTATAAAAAGAACGAACTTAAATTATTGTACGAGTTCGATTCTCACTCATCCCGAAATTTATCATACTAACCATGAGAATGTTCCAGGGCATGGTGTCAAGAAGCTGATCAAAAACCGCAGTTGCACCCAGCTCATCGACAACCCAGTTATCGCTATCCACGTCGAGAATCGTCTTGTCGAAGTCGAAAACCACCACGATCCCCGCCATGGATAACTTAAGAGCCGAAACTATTTATTTCTCTTCGGTATGATTTTTAGTTGAAGGCTTTACAGCTTGAGAAGGACTATTTATAGCGAGAAAATGGTGGGTATGAAAAAGCATTACAGCTGGGAATCAGTATCGTAATCAGATAGCAAATGGAAAGGACGTGTATGGCAATTGCGATGGAATATTATTTGACGATTCGAAGGCATAACATATCCTGTTGGAAAAGGATGCTACGCAAACAATTTGCTAAAGGTGTTGCAATTGCAACATACGTTCGTATATAGAATATTCGGTACGAATATGTTGGAAGGGAATAAAGGTAATACTTCTGAATAATAAATGTTTTTATTTGATTTAGGGGTTAACCGTACTGTTAAAATAATAATTATTTAAAATTTGTTAATTTTTTACTCCAAAAAGTAACTCCAAAGTCCAATCATGAAAAACTCTTAGTTAGAAAATGAGTTGACATGCCAAAGTTAAAAAATATAATTGATGTCTTAAGAATAAAATAGGTCTTATGGTCCTTGTGAAGAGAATAAAAAAAAATGAGGAACTCGTGTAAATGCGGTGAGTTAAGATAGGTCATTCAGAGTCACAGATTGAAATAATTTATTTATTTTATTTACAATTTAAATGAATGATCTAGACTTCCCATATAATAACACGAAATTTAGGTGGTGTTTGTTTGCGAGAAGCCGTTTCTGCTTCTCGCTTCAGCTTTTCTTAACATGTTTGTGTAAAAAAGCAGGAGTATTTTTAAGAATCTGAGAATGATAGTTTCTCTCTCACCGTTTTGTTTTTTTTTTTTCCAAACAGTTAACTTATTTACTTATTATTTCTACTCCATTTTTTTTACTATAAGTAAGAAGTCACCTTTTTTTTAAGTTAACGCAAACGTCCCCTAAATGCATGTATTCCAACCTACGTTATGGTCTGGACTCGTGAATCGGATTCAATTCAAGTGGTGGTTGTTTGGCAGCTGCCTCGCATCTGCACAAGTGTGGCCTTTAATATATTAATGTCGCAGCCCCCATCGAATACATGCCTAACAAATAACAATACTATGATCATGTTTATTTAATCTAGATTGGGATCCGATTCCGTCTACGACACAGCACTTATGCACTGTGTGCGTACCAGATTAGCAGAACACATGTCATGCACGATTATACTTATCAGAATCTACTCACCGTATGCTGGAGCCTATGAGCACCCGTTTTTGTAGACCAACTCACCTACTTTTTTGATGATTCTAGGTACGAGACGTCGAATGTTTTCAACTAGTGGTTTACGATAAATGAAAATTGAGTCAAAATCGATTGACACAATAGTGATCTTTACTTCTAGAATATCGGTTAACATAAAAATTGATCATATAATTTGATTTGATTAAAAAAAACCTTACAATTTATACCAACCAACACACTAGATGAGCCTCAGTTTGATAATTGTTCTTTTTTCCCGCATATTAATCTAAAACTGACGCGAAATTAGGTTTTGAGGATGATCCCTAAGCTCTTTAATCTTGTTTGTGCGTGTAAGCGAAACTAGTGTTTCGAAATCGTCTTTGCTTCTCAAACGTTTTGTCCATGTTTGGGTGCGTACGTGTATGCGCAAAATATGTAAATAAAATCCACCTGCAACGTTATCTTTTGGGTGCGCGCTGAGTAAACCCACGACCACTTGCAATGATCTGCAAACTAAGTGAATTAGTGAATTAGGTAAAACGCATCTAAACAACTGACTTTGGTTCAGGAGGCAGTGATTGTTATATTTAATAAGGCATCTGACGGGATTCATTTTCAGATTATTAGATGACCTCTTATATAACATTCATTTTTTATTGTTAAATGAAAATCCACCTGTGGATTATGATCCTCAACATATACATGGCGCGGGAGTTTTTATTTTCTGATCGTGAAATAAATATTCAGCGGTCGTTAATTAGATGGATATTCAACGATTAGGATAATAATATTTTTTATGTTTTTTTTTATTGAACAGATAAAACACCCATTTCGATCGTCTAACTAAAATAAATTGATTGAATGTCAAAGAAAATAATATAATCGTGATCCTCATATGTTCACTCAATACCAAATATAAGAGGTGTGAGCTATACATATACCCGGGACCGATACGATTTAGTAATTGGGGACCAAGATAGTGATTTTGTCAGTTTGATTCTCTTTCACAAGTCCTGCGAGTCGGCCATTGGCCACAAGTTTTGATCCCATTGTATGGTTCAGCAAAAATTGCGCGCATCAATTAATACAAAACAGAGTCTTGTCAATATCTGGTTGATTTCTTTAAGTTGATGAGTTGCAAAGCAAGTACTACAAAATTAGTGCACAACCACAATGCAGGGGAAGTAAACAACACAATTACAGGACTTCCTAATGACGGACAGGCAGAGCTCGCGGCAGTGCTTCATGACCATGCATTGCTGCAATTGTCTGAAACCCGCAATCCGATGAAAACAACTGAGCTGAACTGATGCTTCTCTTCTCCTCTTCTGAAATACTGGCAATTAGTCCCAACAAAATTTGCTCCAGTTCTTGTCCATCCGTCCATTCGTGGATTTTTGCCTTGACAAGATCGCGATTTTCTGATATTAGACTCCAGACTGGGAAATTCTTCCTTGGCATCACAAAATTTTCTGGGCCTAGCTTTAACATGGGACAGTAATCGCCTGCACCGTCTCCGAGATAGATGATCTTTTCATTCTTCTCCAGAGAAGATTGGATTCTTTCGATTATCATACCCTGTTTAAAAAGAAATATAATCAACAAATCTGTATTTTATAGTAAATACTGTACAAATAGTGCTACATCAGAAACATTCAAAATCTGCGTACATCTCATCTTTCCGAGTGGAGTAATTGTTTACCTTGCACATATTGGGAGGACAGACATTACTGCAGCCATGCGGTGCCTTAAGAAAATCGACATAAGGCAGGATCCTCAACTTCCCTTCCTCATCAACAAAACCCGGATTTGTATTGATTTCTGAGAAATATTGGCTAATTCCGAGATGATTCAGAATTGTCTCTATATAGAACAGATGGGTTAATTATCAAGTTGGTCACTGAAGTGGGCTTAATGTATCAAATTGGTCACTGAACTCAAAACGGTATCAAGATGGTCACTGAAGTGGCCATAAATATCAAACAAGTACCTTTAAATATAAGTTCAAGTAGTAAAAATATTATTTATAAAGTTTTACACATTATTTTTGAATGTTACCAAAACCATGTAAAAGGTTATGACTTCTAATATTTATGATAATATATTTAGATTTTATTAAGTTTATTAATTATTTTTTTTAATTAAAACAAAGAAAATAACTATATAATAAAATATAAATAATAAATAAACTTGATAAAATATAAATATATTATTTTAAATACTAGAAGTCATAGCCTTTGAGCTGGTTGTGGTAAAATTTAAAAATAATGTGTAAAACTTTATAAATAATATTTTTACTACTTGAACTCATATTTCAAGATACTTGTTTGATATTTATGGTGACTTTAGTGACCATCTTGATACCGTTTTGAGTTCAGTGACCAACTTGATACATTAAACCCACTTCAGTGACCAACTTGATAATTAACCCTAGAACAGATTCGCATCGCTTACGATCCTCAACTCACACCTGCATTGCCCAAACAATAATTTAATCACACAAACGACATCTCGAGGTGAAAATTCGAGAATTAATTTCGAAAACGCTTAAACTTACCCTAAGGAATGAGCTGCTTTGATGGCTGGGACAACCCGCGGATGAATCGGAACCTGTTTAAGTATTGCCACAATGTCCTCAATCGTCTTTCCTTGTGAATGAAACTCCTTCATTACAGCGTCCTGTAATACAGAAATTACCGACATATTTAAAATGAGACGAGATATTTAAAATGGGACGGAAGGAGTAATAATTAACTTCGACGTAAAAGAGAAACAAACCATAGCAGAGTTCCAAGGCATGGTGGTCAGAAGGCGTTCGAACAAAGCGGTCCCACCCAATCCATCGATGACCCAATTATCGCTATCGATGTCGATAATGGTCTTATCGAAGTCGAAAATCACAACTATTCCGGCCATGTATATGATTTTCCGGCTAACAAATGGAAGATTTATAATATTTATGTTGGAGGTGATGTTCAAAACAGAGAGAAACGAGGTTTATATAGGACAGGAAAAAGTTTGGACCAAAAGATTCCAAAGAATATTACGTGAAAAATGCGAGTGAATTTTATCACTTGGCCGCCAAAGCGCCACCTTCAGAAGTTTCGTGATTCCTACGAACATGTTAACTTGTTTTAGATCCTGGCCGTAGATTTACTGATCGTATAATCCGACGGTGATGGTTTGGCTATAAAGTGGGAGGCCCATTAACAACCAGGGGCTGGACGCGGGAATATGAGGAATATTCCTCGTATTTTTTTTGGAAGATTATATCGACATTTATCGTGTAAAGAATAAAAAGTTAAAACGAAAAGATTATTTCCTCTGAAAAGTTAAAACAAATAAATTGTTGGTTTATCTTTTGTCACAAATTTGTGCGGGGCTGCCTTCACAAGTTCAGATTATGCAACTTTGTTCTTTCAATAAGAGAGCAATATTTTCTTTATGACGATACTCGCTCCATCTCGTATTTCATATTCTTTTTGTTCATTTTCTCACAAAATTATTAATTATATTTAGATAACATGAGAAATTTAAAGATTTTATATATTATACTTCTTTTACGATTTTAAATCATGATTGAATTAAAAATGAGGATATATTTTCAGACAAAATTAATGAAATAATATGGTATTAAGTCATCACTTATTTTTCTAACGTAGTTTTGTTTAGTAATGCTTATATATAATTGTGAACAGATTTAGCAAGTCGATTATTTAATTATTTAATCACCACTTTTTTTCCAAGTAATTAACAATTTGCACTCTTTAAACTCGATTTGGTCTCAAATAATATTTTTTGGCAATATGCACTCTAAAGTTTAAAAGACGCTTCGATTTGCACCCCTTTGATCATATTCCATCAAATTAACTGTTAAATCACAATTATGTAAAATCAAAAAATACAACCGCTCTATCATCGAACCCCTCTTCCTGCCCACTAGATTACTATATATTTTACCCCTGCCTCTGTTAATTTTAATAGTTAATTTGACGGAATATGATAAGGGGGTGCAAATCAAAGTGCTTTTTAAACTTTAGTATGCATATTGCCAAAAAAATTTATTTAAGACCGAATCGAAAAAACGCCTAAACTTGAGGAATGCAAAATGTCAATTACTCTTTTTTTTTCTTTTCAAGTACATTAGCTTCTTTTGGTAATGTTTATAAGATCAGCATGAACAAATTTAGCAATACTAATATTTAGTAAAATAATAAATACATGATTTCAATATTGTAAACAAGATTCAAAATATTTATATCCTCACTCTTTTGATAATTCAAATCTTGTATGACATAAAATATTTATATGAAAGAGCCTCGCTTTTTGTGAAGCTCAATAATTTTGGCCGCAGCTTTCACCCTCTACACCTTATCATCCTTCTTTTGAATTTCCATTTTTATTAACTCAGTCACAGGGCGTAGATTCATGATAATGAGCCTACAAAATCGAAATACAACATCCTTAGCTGGACAAATTCAAAAAAGTGAGGAAAAATTAATCAAATTTTATACAACAAACTACATTTAGAACTAGAAGGCTTGATCTTACTTACATCTTCGCGATACCCATCTTCCACCAGGGGGGACCTTATTTTGTTCCATCTCCAATCTCAAAATCCCCCGGTAGGATTATGTTCAAAATTAGCCCTAAAATCTTGTGAAACAGCACAGGGCACCGATGTGCAAACTTTAACAATTCTTTTTATTGCCCTTACAAGTCTCTTGGGCATGCTTCCACGCGCTGTCCCAATTGGCACAACAATATACATAATACAATTTTAGGAAAATTAAGTTAGTAAGCATTGTAATCACACACGCAGATAGAGGGACATATATACAGGGTGACCATCATGTAGAATAAGATACATTGATTAAATTTATACTCCAAGATCCATGCTGACCTTAATATGAAGAGGCTAAGAAATAGATAATAAATTTTAGAGAGGTAAAGTTACACAGAAATCGGTTAGTTTTAGGACAGAGGATCAAATGATGGGGAAGTTGGTAATAGATTCAACTAGGATAAAATGGAGGAAATATTGTTGCCGCGATGTGAAAAAAAGTGTTAGCTGGAGCTCGATGAAAGAAGCCTCGGTGCAGCAAGACAATGATACTTGTAATGTTACATATTTATAAGGATGATGCATGTTAATTAGGATTTTATATTGAATTTAGATTATAAATTATACTGGACTTTATATTATATCCTTTTAATTTGATTTCCTGGTTATAATCACTTTATATTATACTATTTAAGCTCCAATTCAATTTTTTTATTTATCCAAATCTCATTATCACCACTAATATGGATGAAATATGTGGAGAAGGCATGGGTAAATATGATATAAAATTTAGATTTGGAGCTTAAATAGTAAACTGTGGAGTTTATTTATCAATTACCTATATTTATTATATCATGTTTAAACATTAGTGGTCAACCTTGATATATTATTTCAATCTATATAACTATGATTGATTGATATTTGAAAAATATATTTTTTAATTATTAAACTCCTGGTAAGCATAAACAATTGGTCGGGAGTATTCTTTTGGTTTTCTCTGATGTGGGTTACATACGAGACGAGAGTATATAATTTTTTGACGGTCGCACACAATTAGGAGTTGAGGTAAGAGTTATAACACAGGTAGGCTATATAGTAAGAATCCTAACCGAAATAAAATAGACGTGAATGCATGATATATGATTTTATTTACAGGTAATAGGCCGGATACCCGGAGACGACCAAACAGGAAAAGAGATTTGTAAAGAGATGTTGGGTGATCGAACAATGATGTTTGGATTCTTCATCCTCTCAATTCCATTATTTGTCCCATTCTTAGGCCGCAAACTACTCGATACTCATTGTTACTCGTTACGTAAACCAAAAGATGATAACCTTGATGAGACCAATAACGAGGAACCTACGAAGCGACAAGAAGAACAACAAGTTGAGTTGAACAACTACTTATGGTCTGAACTTGATCCCAATCTATTGGGTAAAATTCTTGAAAAACTCTGTCTCGCAGACCAGCTTCGTTTTCATGTTGTTTGCAAGAACTGGCTGCATGCTCGTCCCTTTACTAGTGCAAAGAATCCATTACTATGGTATCTAAGTTTCGATCGCAGTCTGTTTGAGTTAAAACTCCATGACCCGTCATCATATTCCGACCCAGCTTCAGTTCAACACATACCATTAACTCAATTAGGTATTCCGTTTCCCCCCTCCTATGAAAACGTTCGAGCAACCCTCCTCGACCTAAATTGGTTATTTATTATAATCGCGATTCCGAAATTGTTTTTCTGGAAATCTAAATATAACTTGTTGTTCTCGCCTCTCACTAAAAAAATTATCCCCCTCCCTAAATTTGGCTATCCATGTACTTTTGCACATCTTACAGTATTAATGTCTTCCACCCAACCTGAATCACCAGATTGTGTGTTCTTTCTTTTAGACACCACTTGCAAAAATGCAGATAAAGTTATTTATATAATAACATATCACAATGGTGATAAAGACTGGACTGCTAAAGAATTCAGTACCAGGCTTACTAATTTTAAGCCTTGTCCTTGCTGGCCTGTCTACCTAGATGGAATTCTCTACATTGTCTCTCCTTTTGGACAACTAGCATCTTACGACGGGGAACTCAAGTTCGAAAGCTTGTTGGTAGATGCGCTGTTTCGTCGTAATATCCGTTCATCAAGGCAAATGAGAGCTTTCGAGTTAAATGGAGAGCTGATGCTGATATATTTTGACCTATACGAAAATAAAGATGCGACTTTACCTGGAAAACCATGCATACGCAGATACAGTTGGTCGAATAAGGTTTGGATTCCTGTAAGTAGCTTGGGCGACAAGTCATTATTATTTAGCGAGAAAACTTATCAAGTTGTGGTAATTAGTAGTAAAGATGATGATATGAGAAATAGTGGAGTATTATCCGATAAGATATATCAATTTTCCGATGACGGGTGCCTTATTTACTCCATTGAAGAGGATGGTGAATTGAGTAAATTCAAGTCTATTGATTCAAACTTGTCGGAGGAGGGTGACAGTAGTGATCATTTACCTGTACACAAGTATAAACGGGGTACTGGATTTTTGGGTTCAACTAACGCACTTTATTGGTTACAACCTCCTACTAAACCGGTCAAGGTAGACTGTAAATACTAATCTTCTTGTTATTTCCAGCTTGTGTGCAAAATTCTGTACCCAATTTTGTGCATGTAGCACGGCTCTTATTTATTATAATTTAACCATTTAGGATTATATGCATTTTGTCTATTTATTAGGTAGATTTGCTGAAACAATTACTAAGCTTGATGTTTTCTGGGATCAATATATGCACTGTGTACATTTCCGTGAAATGTTTTCTCTTGAAGGTGAGCATTAATGCAACGCATGATTTTTTTTTTTTTTTTAAATAGTTTTGTTTCATTGGTAAATAGTATACATTAAATGACCGGAGAGACCTAATACAAGCCAGGCACAGGTCGCCTGGGCTTGTGATAGTGTTCATAAATCATGCTCCAGCAAAGTTTAAAATCAAAGATAATTGTCTAAATTTTGTCCACATTTTCTATTTTCATTGCCCCAAAACTATTTTTCATGTTTTATTATTTTTCCCCAAGTTCCGCTATACCATTTTTACTCATCTTTGTAATAAATCAATTTTTCTACCAGCAGAGGCAACCGCCAATCTTATGTCTATAGTGTTGCAATTGCGACAAGACTGGGGACTTCGCCGTGCGCGTGCTAGCCAATTTCTTTTAAATTTATTGATATTAAATATAAATATACTCACATATAATTTTACACTGACAAAATATTTTTATTATTTTTACTCGTAATTTTTTGTCAAATTAGAATAACCATAGAGAGTATAATATAGACGGTTGCTCTGTCCCAATTGGCACAACAATATGCATAATACAATTTTAGGAAAATTAAGTTAGTAAGCATTGTAATCACACACACAGATAGAGGGACATATATACAATGTGACCATCATGTAGAATAAGATACATAGATTAAAGTTATACTCCAAGATCCATGCTGACCTTGATATGAAGAGGCTAAGAAATAGATAATAAATTTTAGAGAGGTAAAGTTACACACAAATCGGTTGGTTTTAGGACAGAGGATCAAATGATGGGGAAGTTGGTAATAGGTTCAACTAGGATAAAATGGAGGAAATATTGTTGGCCGTCAAATGGAAAAAAGTGTTAGCTGGAGCTCGACTAATCCTTTGTCAGCAAAAGTTTTCCCTCGTTGAGTGCTGTCTGTCCCCGGATTCTCTCCTCGTGAGGTTTCAAAGACCCAATCACCTAGCTCCTCTATATTTCCAAATTGTTCAATGACTGAAAGCAATCTGCAGAAATTTTGAAGGTACACTGCTCGAAGCAGTTTTTCCACCACGTAAGTCTCCTCAAGCTTCACTCCTAAGGCCTAGATATTTGTTACCAAGCTATTGCTCAGTTTCAGATAAAATTCATTGAGTTGCTCTGTCTCCTTCATGTTTAAAGCCTCAAATTCGCCTTTGCCTTCTTGATCACCTTGTCCTACGCCTCTTTTTGCTGTTTCACAAATCTTCTATGACGGTCTTGATGTCCTTGGGTTCTATTGCTTCCCACACTCCATGTGCTTCCATAAATATTTTCATCTTCATAACCCGTGCAGTGTAGTTGGTCTTAGTAAGCATTGGTTAGCTTAAATCAAACAAATCACTTTTGTTTTTCCCAGACTCCGTTTTCTTCGATCACAGGGGTTTAATAGGTTGTGACTTAATATAAGTAATTAAGATCATCTGTCATAAACTCTTCAAACAAGTTTTTACTTTAATTTTAAAGAAAATGAGAGAAAAATGTATTGATGCTGCTAGCTTAGATGTAAGAAATGTTGGTACTGACATGAAAATGATACTAATATTGTTATATATTTATGAGCTGTGAGCATAATGCATACCCTCCTCTTTCTTCTTAATTCTTTCTTTCTTTGTTTTTTTTTTTTTGGATAGAAGCATGATGCATCCCTAATTAGGTTTTTATATAGAAACTGGACTATAACAACTCTCGAATTTATATTATATTATTTCAAATTATCTTTTTGTGATTATAATCATTTATAATTATAATATCCATATTTAAACATAACTACTCAAGCTTATAATATTGGTTTAATATATACAACTATTAATTGATGTTATATAAAATTTATATTTATTAAATATTAAACTATAAAGTTATTTCCTTAAAATAACAAATTAATAGGTTAAAAATTTGAAAATAAAAAAATGCTTTATCTCTTTAAAACTTATTACTAAGCGATTTAATACGAAAATGACTAATTTAAAAATAAATTAGTCATTAATAATAAATTGATAAAAAGGTTATACTCAAAACCAAGAAACTTGTTTTTTGAAAATACACGGAATATATAATTTCATCCTCAGTTTTGTGCCGACTGAGGATAAACTCTTCAGTACTGAGCTATCCAACCGTAAAGCAACATTTTTAGTTGCACCAGTTTATATAACTAAGCAAAAATTTATATACAACACTACATTCAGATCCCATCTTCCAAAATGAAGCCCATTCTAGGTGGTTCTAGATCACATTTTTAGGACATAGAATGATAGGGAAGTTGGTTCTAGGTTGAACTAAGATAGAATATTGGAGGAAAAAATTTTGATATCTAAATGTAAAAAGTGGTGCTATAGGTAGATGGAAGAAATATTGATGGTGCACAGAAAATGATACCGATAGTGTTATATATTTATAAAGTTGTTGAGGCATGATTTTATATTGAATTGGACTAATAACCTTGAATTTATATTGTATTATTTTGAATATTTTTTTTCTTGATTATAATCAATTATATTTCTTATATTCAAATTTAAAAATAACTCATGAATCTTAATATATTATTATAATTTATAAAATTATTATTGTTAATATCTTGAAAATATCAATATTAATTATTAAATTGAAGGTTATACTTTTAAAATGAATAAAATAATAACTTATTAAATTTTAAAAACAATAAAATGTTTTATACACTTCAAAAGCTAAAAATATGACTAATTCACAGGAAAGAATGTCAATAAATAATTAACACATCTCTTGATAGTTAAACTCCGCTAATGAAATTTTACTTACAATATAAATTTTTCATTTACATATATATATCATTAATAACTATCTATATGTTGCTTACTCATCGACCAATTTTTTTTTAAATTAGTTATGTTCTTAATAAATTCCTTATTAATAATTTGAGAAGTGAATAGAGTATTTTATTATTTTTATATTCAATAAGCTATTATTTTGTCCATTAATTTAGAAGTATAACTTTTCATTTTAATATATAGGTATTTTCATATATCAACAATAAATATTTTATAAATTAAATAATATTAGGGTTGACTAGTTATTTTTAAATATGTGTATAAAATTATAATTGACTATAATCGGGAAAAATATATTTAAAATAATATAATATGAAGTCAAGGGTATTATAGTCCAATTTGTACATAAAACCCTAATTAGTCATACCTCGCCCTTATAAATATACAACATTATCGGTATCATTTTCTCGCCGCAGCAATATTTCTTTCATCTACTTGCAACAACTACATTTTTTCCATTTGACAATATTTCCTCCATTTTATCGTAGTTCAACCAATTTCCCTATCATTTGGTCCTTTGTCCTAAAAAACAATTTCTCCAACTTTACTTCTCTAAAATTGCTAGTCTACATTTTAGCCTCTTCGTATTTTAAGGCCACCATAGATCTTGGTATATAAGTTTAATCTATGTATCTATTTTAGATGATGGGTCCATGTATATCTATCACTCTGTGCGTGTGTGATTACAATGATTACTATTTTTTATTAATTATCTTTTAATTGTATTATGAACAGATTGTTATCCCAGCTGGGACAGTGCCTGGGAGCACGCTGAAGAGAGTTATAATGGCGACAAACTCAACGCTAAATGCATATATTGTGGCCATGTGGTTCAAGGCATCACAAGGCTAAAATACCATTTAGCCAACATAAAGGGAATTGTTAAAGTTTGCCCTTCGGTGCCCTATGCTGTTTCACAAGGTTTTAGGGCAAATTTTGAGAATGATCCTGCCGGTGGAATTATGAAATTGAAGGTGGAACAGAAGTGGGTTCCACTTGTGGAAGATGGGCATGGCGAAGATGTAAGATCAAGCCTTTTAGTTCTTTATGTAGTCCATTAAATAAAATTTTATTGCTCTTTTCTCACTTATATGAATTTGTCAGACTAAGGATATTGTAATATATCTTAATGTTGCAGGATCATTCTTATGAACCAACGCCCTGTGAACTAATGGAAATGGAAATTCAAAGGAAGGAGGATAAGGTGCAGAGGATGAAAGCTGAGTTGCACAAGGCTGAGGCGGAAATTGTTGAGCTCAAGAAGAAGCACTTCAAGAGGAAGCTCTGTGAATTTGGTTACTGTTGGAAAAACTAAGAAGCTGAGAAACGGTCGATAATAGCTTCCGGTCGAAAATAGCCGTTTTTCTTGCAGTGGAGGGTGCAAAAGCGTTTGTCCTTTCCTTTCTTCTTAAAAGCGACCCTTGCAGGGATAATAAAACTATAAGCTGTAATGCCATGTTATATTCTTCTTGTATTTTGGTTTATTCCCCAATAAAATGGATTTATCAACTTTTTAAGGGTCTTTCAATTTTATCTTGGTGAGTATTTTCTTTCATATGGTCAACCGTCTTTCTAGTTTTACTGTATAACCTTTGTACATGTTTTAATTTCTGATATATTTCCCAATGAAAAAGATTTTCAAACTTATATACAGTCTTTTCAAATTGGCAATTTCATCTTTTACATGGAAAGTTCCGCATTTAAAACCCTCACATATGCTCATGAGAAGGCAATTCTCCTACGATCTTTGAGTATCCAATGTACACTAATTTAGTGATACTAGATTATGTATACCGCAGACTAATATTCCCACTCTTATGTAGACCGCAGACTGAATGTCGGTGGCACAATGTTGGGAAACACTTAGAATTGAAGGCAGATATTTTTCATTGTAGTGAATTGCATGAGAAAATCGATCAATAGGGATAATCCACTTCTCAAAGAAAAATCTAAATTCAAATCTTAGCTAGCTTAGCATACATGACTTGTGAGTTAAAATGGTTGAAAGGTTTGTTGTTCATCATACCAAGGCTATCCCTTTATTCTGTGTTGGTTAATCTGCATCTATATCGGCAACAATCCTACTTTTAAGAGCGCGCTAATCTTATTCAAGTAGATTGCCATGTTGATCGTAGGTGGCCTCATTTCTCATATGTTCCAAGCAAATGTGCAATTGACATGTATTTTGACCAAAAGCACCTGGCCGTAGAAGCAATATCAGTTTTCAGATGGCAAGTTAGGCATTTACAACCCTCGTATATGCTCCAACTTAAAGTTGGATTACAAACTCTAATGCATTCTTTCACGAACAAATCAACACTAATTTACTAATTTATGGATACTATATTTTCTCCAATATTTAGACTGCAGTACCAGGTGGGAAGTGCCACCGGGCACCGCCAAGAAACTTATGAGGGTGACAAACTCTATGTTAAATTCATATACTCTAATCATGTGGTTTAAGGCACGACAAGGCTAAAATACAATCTAGCCAAGGGAAATGGAATTGTGAAAATTTGTGCACTGGTGCCGTTTCACATTCCGGGGCTGATTTTGATCAGAATGATCTTGACGACCTAATTAATTATGAGATTGAAGGTATTCGATGGGATCTCAGACAACACAAATAATTCATCCAGAAAAATAATTCCTGATCACAAATATAGAAAAAGAAGAAACAATATAATGATAGCAAATTTTGCAAAAAGGGATCATAATAGGTACTCCCTCCGTTTCAAATTACATGTCCACTTTAAAAAAATCACACAGTTTAAGAAAAGTAGTTGTTTACAAATTAACTGCATTAAATGACCCAAATGTGTGGTATTAGGTTGATCTAGGAAATATAAATAAGAGATATGTGGAGTGGAATTGACTTTGGAAATATGATTTTGCATTGAAAGTTGAAGTGGACAACTAATTTGAAACAAATTTTTTTTTCAAGAGTGGACATGTAAATTGAAACGGAGGGAGTAAATCATTACATTAATTAGGAATGAACCAAAAACAACACAAACACATTAGGTCTTTCAAATAAAACTAAAAATATGTCTGCAGGATGCTCAAAAATAAAAAGTCATTACATAGAACTAACTGAAAATGGTTTCGCCACTTGAAAAGGAAGAAAAGAAACAACAAGCCCTATCATCTCTAATCTTCAACACGCGGAACAGGGTTCTGTTCCATCTTCAATCTCATTGTCCCCTCTCCATCTGGCTCAAAGTTGGCCCGAAAAGCCTGTGAAACTGCATCAGGCACTGATGGACATACTTTGATTACCCCTCTCACCTTGCCCAGATGGTATTTCAACCTTGTGACTCCTTGCACCTCGTGACCACAGTATATGCATTTAGCATAGGCTTTGCCTTTGTTGCCCCTGTAAAGTTTTTGGGCATGTTGCCAGGCACTATCTGCATAATATCATTTTGAGGATATTTCTCGTGAGATTGATCATATCATAACTTGTTTATACAAAAAATCTTTTTATTTTAATATGTATTTAAAATATATAGTGCATTATAGGAGTATTGTTTTTATTTGAACACCCTATAAATAATTCTAAAAAGTATATGACAAGAATCAATTACAAATACTAGTTTAAGCTGGTGAATCTTTTAGTGTAGCATAAAAAATTATTAAATTAAATATAAATTATTTGCGATCCCAAATATTTTAAAAAAATTTGAATACACCATATATATTAAGCCTGGTGCTTTTTACTCTCGAAAGCAAATCATTCAACTACTTCCACCCGAACTAATTCTTCTTTAATATATTTATAGATGCATCTTATCAACAAAATACATATGCAATTCTAATTTCTAGACATATAGATTGGAAAATTAGAAATAACTCAGTAAATCAAATATTTTATCATTTATTTATAATTTTTGGATAATTAATCTACTATAAGTCCACACAATATATAATTTGATCAACTTTAGTGATAATTAGTATCGATGAATGAGTGCAAAGATCAATTCACAAATAAAAGAAAAAAATAATTAAATGTGATAAAAACAAAATTAAAAAATTACAACAAATATAACATAAAATGAAATCTATGTGATGACGAATAACAATGAACAAAACATATATGCAACACTAGACATATAGATCGGAAGATGGGAAACAAATCGACAAAAAAAATTAATCCCCAAAACATAAAGGGTTAAATAAAATAATAATAACATAGATGAACATTTATTTGTATTATAAATTAGTAGGATTGAGATCAAGATCAACTCACTAGACATACAGATCGGGAAATGAGAAACAAATCATAAATGCAACACTAGACATATAGATCGGGAAATGAGAAACAAATCGACAAAAAAAAAAATAACCCCAAAACATAAAGGGTTAAATAAAATAATAATAACATAGGTGAACATTTATTTGTATTCTAAATTAGTGAACATTTATTTGTATTATAAATTTATATGCATCACGAATAACAATTAACAAAACAAACTGCAACACTAGACATATAGATCGGAAGATGGGAAGCAAATCGATAAAAAAAAAAAAAATTAACCCCAAAAAATAAAGGGTCAAAAGAAATAATAACATACTTGAACATTTATTTGAACTATAAATTAGTAGAATTGAGATGAAGATCAACTCACCTGGATCCATGGAGACTAGGGCTAAGCTGTGGCGAATAGATCGGCTTTAGGCTATGAAGAGGGCTAAGATGTACAAAAGTGAGGCACAAAATTATGATTCAAAAAAGATTAGGACACCCTAGAGAGGATGAAATGTCACTCTGTCCTAAACTTTATATGCTTATAAGATGGGCCGATGAGGGTTTCACCTTAATAATGGGCTATATCAAGTTGGGCTTCTTAATTTTATTATTATAATTATAATTAAATATTATCATTAAAACCAGGTTTAATATGAATTAAACATGTATACTTTACTATGCAAGTTGAACAAATTAATTGCAATAAATTATTTTTATATGTATATTTGATTAACTTTTAATATTTGAAAAGTCTAATCTAAATTTAGATAATTACATATATAAAATAATTGAACATTAGATTTTTAAATATTATTTTAATATTTTAAATTTATTGAATTTTTGGATAGACAGTATATTAATTACTCCTCATACTTTAACTCTCAAGAGCCGGACGAATTAGAGTAAAATGTAAAATGATAGCTAAATTCAAATTTTAACAGTTTAGCCGTGCAAATTTACAAATGGGTGTCCAAGTATTATTCTTAAATTTCATAAAATTGGCCACCTCCACTTTTCTAAGATAAACTAATCCATTTCTCTAAAAAAACTACTCCTAGCATAGTTTTCATTCGTCCTCCTCCTTCCTCTCAATTACCATTCCCATCAACTTACAACTAATAGGGCGTTGATCCATGTATATATAACAGTGAGCCTGAATAATTAGAAATATAATACAAGTTATTTATTCACACACATTAACAAATTTAAGGGAAAATTAACCAATTTCAATTAGAAACAACATTTTTAACTAAAAGGCTTGATCTTATTTCATCAAGATGCTCATTTTTACAAGTGGAATGTCTTGTTCCCCCTTCAATATCATAATCCAGCTGGCAGGATTGTGCTCAAAGTTTCTCCTAAAACCTTGTGAAAAGGCATTGGACTGAAGTACCCATGGACAAACTTTAACAATTCCTTCTACTACAAAACCAATTCGGTGTGATCATGTAGTTTATTTTGTTTTGATGTTTGATCCTCCTTTCTTCCCCTTCTTTTCCTTCTTCTTCTTCGATTTTTTTGATTTGTTCAACTTTTTAATCAGGTGGTCGTTTATGTCGTTTAATTAATATACAATGACGTTGTGCGTACATATTTTTCATCTTCAAATAAGTAAGTATATTTAACAATAAAAAATAAAGAGCTGAAACCGACCACCAGACCTGTTGGTTTTAGTGACAGACCCGGTATACGCTATCTCGTTCAATCTAGCATATTCTTAAAAATTAAATTAAAAATATTCAAGAATATAACCGAACGATATATCATTCGGTTTTTAAGTGGTCACGTCAACCTTAAAACCGACCAAGTGTAATCTGTCAATTTAATTTTATGAAAATTTTGCCAACTAAGCAAGACGATTTCATCGCCTCTAAATCCGACCCTTAGATGTCGGTGGATTTTATCCCGTCATGTTTTTGTTGATGGATTTAGTCGGTCAGTTTTGTCGACTTTTTTTATAGTGAACCCTCGTACGTACTTTTATTCTCGAAAGCAAATCATGATCAACCAATAACATTAGAACTAATTCCTTAATTCCTTGTCTTATCTTTTTAGCTGTTCTTCTCTCTGGTAAGCAAGAGTTGCCTAACTGCCTGTTCCCATTTTCTCCACTCATCATCTGTCAGCAAAAATTTTCCCTCGTTGACTGCTGTCTGTCCCCGGATTCTCTCCTCGTGAGCTTTCAAAGACCCAATCACCTCTTCCAGTACTAACAGCTCCTCCTAATTTCCAAATTGTTCAATGGCTAAAGCAATCTGTAGAAATTTTGAAGGTACTGCTCAAAGCAGTTTTTCACCACGTAAGTCTCCTCAATCTTCTCTCTTAAGGCCCGAATATTTGTCACCAAGCCATTCGGTTTCATATAAAATTCATTGAGTTTCTCAGTCTCCCTCATTTTTAAAGCCTCAAATTCACCTCCGTCTTGTGTGCGCCTTGACACGCTCTCCTGATAACCTCCGACGCCTCCTTGACCTTTTTTTTTTGATCAAGTGTCAACAGCTAATCCTCAAGGGATTGAATAAAAGCCGATGCTCGTTTGTCGACCTTATCTTCTATGATCGTCTTGACGTCCTTGGGTTCTATTGCTTCCCACACTCCGTGTGCTTAAATATACACTTTCATGTTTATAGCCCATGCATATATAGTTAGTTTTAACAAATGACCCCTTAGTAAAGATACATGTCAACTGCACATTTGCTTGGAACATACTGGAACATATATACAACGGAGAAATGAGGCCACCTACGATCAAATGGCAATCTACTTGAATAAGGTTAGTGCGCTCTTAAAAATAGGATTGTTGCCGATATAGATGCAGATTGACCAACACAGAATAGAGGGATAGCCTTTTTATGCTGAACACTGAGATTTTCCCAACAAACCTTTCAACCATTTGAACTCATGAGTCATGTATGCTAAGCTAAGATTGAAATTTAATTAAGATTTGAATTTAAATTTTTCTTTGAGAAGTGAATTATCCCTATTGATCAATCTCGTGCAATTCACTAGCTACAATGAAAAATATATGCCTTCAATTTAATTTGTGTGTTTCCCGACATTGTGCCAGCGACATCGCAGTATAACCTTTGTACATGTTTTAATTTCTGATATATTTCCCAATGTTAAAGATTTTCAAACTTATATTTTCAAATTGGCAATTTCATCTTTTACATGGAAAGTTCCGCATTTAAAACCCTCATATATGCTCATGAGAAGGTGTTACAATATCTCATACGATCTTCGAGTATCCAATGTGCACTAATTTAGTGATACTAGATTATTCCCACTCTTATATATGTAGACCGCACACTAATATTCCCACTCTTATGTAGACAGCAGACTACAATGTCGGTGGCACAACACTTAAAATTGAAGGTAGATATTTCATTGTAGTGAATTGCATGAGAAAATCGATCAATAGGGATAATCCACTTATCAAAGAAAAATCTAAATTCAAATCTTAGCTAGCTTAGCATACATGACTTGTGAGTTAAAATGGTTGAAAAAGGTTTGTTGTTCAGCATACCAAGGCTATCCTTTTATTTTGTGTTGGTTAATTTGCATCTATATCAGCAACAATCCTACTTTTAAGAGCGTGCTAATTAATCTTATTCAAGTAGATTGCCATGTTGATCGTAGGTGGCCTCATTTCTCATATGTTCCAAGCAAATGTGCAATTGACATGTATTTTTACCAAAAGCACCTGGCCGTAGAAGCAATTTCAGTTTTCAGGTGGCAAGTTAGGCATTTACAATCCTCGTATATGCTCCAACTTAAAGTTGGATTACAAACTCTAATGCAATCTTTCACAAACAAATCAACACTAATTTACTAATTTATGGATACTATATTTTTTCCAATATTTAGACTGCAGTACCAGGTGGGAAATGCCACCGGGCACTGCCAAGAAACTTATGAGGGTGACAAACTCTATGTTAAATTCATATAAGATCTAATCATGTGGTGCACTGGTGCGGTTTCACATGGTTTCGGGGCTGATTTTGAGAATGATCTCGGCGACCTAATCATGAGATTGAAGGTATTAGATGGGATCTCAGACAACACAAATATAATACATCCAGAAACATAATTCCTGATCACAAATATAGAAAAAGAAGAAACAATATAATGATAGCAAATTTTGAGAAAAGGGATCATAATAGGTAAATTCATTACATTAATTAGGAATGAACCAAAAACAACACAAACACATTAGGTCTTTCAAATAAAACTAAAAATATGTCTGCAGGATGCTCAAAAACAAAAAGTCATCACATAGAACTAACTGAAAATGGTTTCGCCACTTGAAAAGGAAGAAAAGAAATAACAAGCCCTATCATCTCTAATCTTCAACACGCGGAACAGGGTTCTGTTCCATCTTCAATTTCATTGTCCCCTCTGCATCTGGCTCAAAGTTGGCCCGAAAAGCCTGTGAAACTGCATCAGGCACTGATGGACATACTTTGATTACCCCTCTCACCTTGCCCAGATGGTATTTCAACCTTGTGACTCCTTGCACCTCGTGACCACAGTATATGCATTTAGCATAGGCTTTGCCTTTGTTGCCCCTGTAAGTTTTTTGGGCATGTTGCCAGGCACTATCTGCATAATATCATTTTGAGGATATTTCTCGTGAGATTCATATCACAACTTGTTTGTACAAAAAAAAATTTATTTTAATATGTATTTAAAATATATAGTGCATTATAGGAGTATTGTTTTTATTTGAACACCTTATAAATAATTCTAAAAAGTATATGACAAGAATCAATTACAAATACTAGTTGAAGCTGGTGAATCTTTTAGTGTAGCATAAAAAATTATTAAATTAAATATAAATTATTTGTGATCTCAAATATTTTAAAAAATTTGAATACACCATATATATTAACCCTGGTGCTTTTTACGCTCGAAAACAGATCATCAGCAGTCAACTACTTCCATTAATATTGACTATTACTACCACCAAAACTAATTCTTCTTTAATATATTTGATAGATGCATCTTATCAACAAAATACATATGCAACTCTAGACATATAGATTGGAAAATTAGAAATAACTCATTAAATCAAATATTTTATCATTTATCTATAATTTTCGGATAATTAATCTACTATAAGTCCACACAATATATAATTTGATCAACTTTAGTGATAATTAGTATCGATGAATGAGTGCAAAGATCAATTCACAAATAAAAGAAAAAAAGTTAAATGTGATAAAACAAAATTAAAAAATTACAACAAATATAACATAAAATGAAATCTATATGATGACGAATAACAATGAACAAAACATATATGCAACACTAAACATATAGATCGGAAGATGGGAAACAAATCGGAAAAAAAAAAATAATCCACAAAACATAAAGGGTTAAATAAAATAATAATAACATAGATGAATATTTATTTGTATTATAAATTAGAAGAATTGAGATCAAGATCAACTCACTAGTCATACAGATCGGGAAATGAGAAACAAATCATAAATGCAACACTAGACATATAGATCGGAAAATGAAAAACAAATCGGAAAAAAAAATTTAACCCCCAAAACATAAAGGGTTAAATAAAATAATAATAACATAGGTGAACATTTATTTGTATTCTAAATTAGTAAACATTTATTTGTATTATAAATTTATATGCATGACGAATAACAATTAACAAAACAACAACACTAGACATATAGATCGGAAGATGGGAAGCAAATCGATAAAAAAAATAAAATTAACCCCAAAAAATAAAGGGTCAAAAGAAATAATAACATACTTTAACAATTGTTTTTACTACAAAACCAATTCGGTGTGATCACGAATTAAGAAGAAGAATTTATTTTGTTTTGATGTTTGATCCTCCTTTTTCCCCCTTCTTTTCCTTCTTCTTCTTTGATTTTTTTGATTTTGTTCAACTTTTCAATAACGATCAAAGCTGAGTTTTTGTAGTTCGGACAAAATTGATCGGTTGTCTAAAATAGGTGGTCGTTTATGTCGTTTAATTAATATACAATGACGTTGTGCGTAAATATTTTCCATCTTTAAATAAATAAGTATATTTAACAATGAAAAATAAAGAGTTGAAACTGACCACCAGACCTGTCGGTTTAGTCGTTTATGTCGTTTAATTAATATACAATGACGTTGTGCGTAAATATTTTCCATCTTTAAATAAATAAGTATATTTAATAATGAAAAATAAAGAGTTGAAACTGACCACCAGACTTGTCGGTTTTAGTGACAGACCCAGTACGTTATCTCGTTCAATCTAGCATATTCTTAAAAATTAAATTAAAAATATTCAAGAATATAACCGAACGATATATCAGTCCGTTTTTAAGTGGTCACGTCAACCTTAAAACCGACCAAGTGTAATCTGTCAATTTAATTTTATGAAAATTTGCCAATTAAGCAAGATGATGTCATCAGCCCTAAAACCGACCCTTAGATGTTGGTGGATTTTATCCCGTCATGTTTTTGTCGATGGATTTAGTCGGTCAGTTTTGTCGACCTTTTTTAATAGTGAACCCTCATACGCACTTTTACTCTCGAAAGCAGATCATGATCAACCAATAACATTAGAACTAATTCCTTAATTCCTTGTCTTATCTTTTTAGATGTTCTTCTCTGGTAAGGAAGAGTTGCCTAACTGCCTGCTCCCGTTTTCTCCACTCATCATCTGTCAGCAAAAATTTTCCCTCGTTGACTGCTGTCTGTCCCCGGATTCTCTCCTCGTGAGCTTTCAAAGACCCAATCACCTCTTCCAGTACTAACAGCTCCTCCTAATTTCCAAATTGTTCAATGGCTAAAGCAATCTGTAGAAATTTTGAAGGTACTGCTCAAAGCAGTTTTTCACCACGTAAGTCTCCTCAATCTTCTCTCTTTAAGGCCCGAATATTTGTTACCAAGCCATTCGGTTTCATATATATAAAATTCATTGAGTTTCTCAGTCTCCTTCATTTATAAAGCCTCAAATTCACCTCCGTCTTGTGTGCGCCTTGACACGCTCTCCTGATAACCACCGACGCCTCCTTGACTGTTTTTTTTGATCAAGTGTCAACAGCTAATCCTCAATGGATTCAATAAAAGCCGATGCTCATTTGTCGACCTTATCTTCTATGATCGTCTTGACGTCCTTGGGTTCTATTGCTTCCCACACTCCGTGTGCTTAAAATGGATTTATCAACTTTTTAAGGGTCTTTCAATTTTATCTTGGTGAGTATTTTCTTTCATGGTCAACCGTCTTTCTGTTGGTTTTGAGTATAAGATTCTAGTATAATTTAAGTATATAAAATATAGAATAGAACATAACAAGGAATAGAAGAAGTATTTTTCTGAGAATATTTGTTGTTCTGATATATTATCTCTTCCTCTTCAAGCTTCTCCATTTATAATAGGAGAATACAAACCATCATACATGAATTAAACTGATACATCTCTTCAGTTCAATGAATTACATTTATTCTAAAATATTAAAAGCATCCTTCTAGAATATTTTCAGAAACTCAAGAGTTAGTTTATTTAACAAATTCCTCCCTTAAACTAACTCTTTTCGATCCTTCATTCCCATGAGCCTTTTGTAAGTATCCCTTTGCAACTAACCGTGCCTTATATCTTTCTACTTCTCCTTGTGCATTCATTTTCTTCTTATAAACCCACTTAACATCGATGGGCTTACAACCTTCTGGAGGTTCCACTAGTTCCCAGGTTTTGTTCTTTTCGATTGCTTTGATTTCTTCATCCATTGCATCCTTCCACTTCTTGTCTTTCACCGCTTCTTCAAAAATAACTGTCTCTGCATCGGCCACCAAACACACCAGATGCACCTCATCTGTTGTTTGATATAAATCTTGCAAACTTCGTATTCTAGGATTCCGGGGCTCATCCTCATTTACTTCATCATCTTCTGGTGCATCAATATTTGTAGGCGAGATTTTAGAAATTGGAAATACACCTTCTTGTGTTTCTGCTTCTGGTGCTTTACTCCAGTTCCACGCATAGTCCTCTTGTACTTGTACGTCTCGACTTATATCCACTTTCATAGTGATAGGATCAAGAAGTCTGTAGGCTTTTGTCTTCTCATCATATCCAACAAATATATATTTTTTGCTTTTGTCCTCCAATTTTGTTCTTCTTTGATCTGGTACATGAGAGTATGCCAAACTCCCAAAAACTTTCAAGTGAGATACAGTAGGCTTCTTTCCATTCCACAATTCCTGAGGTGTTTTATCTCCCAAAATTGAGTGTACACAGCGATTCTGAATATACACTGCACACTGAACAGCTTCTGCCCATAGTTCCTTTGGCAGTTCCTTGCACTTTAACATTGATCGAACCATGTCTAATATAGTCCGATTTTTTCTCTCAGCCACGCCGTTCTGCTGTGGTGAATATGGGGCTGTTAGGAATCTTCTAATGCCCTGTTCTTCACAGTATTCCGTGAAAGCATTTGATGTATATTCTCCTCCTCTATCTGAACGCAATGCCTTGATATTCTTTCCCGTCTTCTTCTCTACCAACATTTTGAATTTCTTGAATACTTTCAACGCCTCAGATTTTTCATTTAAAAAATAAACCCATGTCCTCCGAGAATAGTCATCAATAAACGTAAGAAAATACCTCTTGGAGCTATATGACTTGGGTGTGATAGGCCCACAAATATCCGTATGCACCAACTCGAGAGGCTTTGTAGCACGAAAGATGGCCTTCTTTTGAAAAGAATTTCTTGTTTGCTTCCCCAATACACAATCTTCACAAAAATTTCCTGAAAAATCCATGCGTGGTATTCCATGAACTATTCCTTTTTTTGACATCTCCTTTAGACCACCATAGTGTAGGTGTCCAAGTCTCCTGTGCCACAAGGTTGCTTTGTCCTCCATCTTTACTTGCATACATGTCTCCTGTATATTCCTCAAGTTTAATTTGAACATCCGATTATGAGACATTCCCACACGAGCTATTGTTCTGCCACTTTTGTCCTTCAAGAACATGGCCTTTTCTTCCATAAAAATTGAGTATCCTTTTTCAACCAGTTGTCCAAGGCTAAGAATATTGTTCTTCATGTCTGGAACATAATAGACATCTTCAATTCTGCCTTGTCTGCCATCCTTGCTAGAAAAACATACTTCACCTTTTCCTTTGACTTCAATCTTTGAGGCATCTCCAAAAGAAACAAAACCAGAATCTAGTTCTTTTAAGTCAGTAAATAGATGTTTGAGCCCTGACATATGGTTGCTGGCACCGCTGTCAAGATACCAAAGAACCTCCTCTTCCGGAATAGTATCTTTGCAGGCCATTAACAAAACTCCATCTTGTTGCTCTCCTGTTTCAGCTATGTTTGCCTTTTCTTCAACCCTTTTGTTAAACCAGCAATCTTTGGCAAAGTGACCAAATTTTCCACAATTATAACATTCAATGAATCTGCCACCTCTTCCAGAATTTGATCTGCCTCCTCTGCTGCGACCACGTCCTTGTCCTCGCCAGTTTGGTTGATTTGTCTGCTCTCTTCCTTCAAATCTATTGCTTACATATCCACGTCCTCTGCCTCGGTTAAAATTTTGATTTGCATGTCCACGGCCTCTTCCTCTAGTATGTTGTGAATACAGCAGCTTGTCTTTGTCTTCAACAGAGGCATTAGTTTTTAACACCTGGGATTCTGTCTCCTCCTTTTTCAATAATCTTTCAGAATATGCTTGTAATGATCCCATGAGTTGATCAGTGGTCATGGTTTCGGTATCATTTGATTCTTCAATAGAGATTCCAACAAGTTGCAATTTTGTATTCAAAGATCTCAGTATCTTTTCATTGACACGAGAATCTTCGATTTTTTCTCCATAATTCTTCATTTGGTTTACAACAGAAGAAACCCTTGTGAAATAATCTGGGACTGATTCTGATTCTTTCATATGCAATGCTTCAAATTCACCACGTAGGGTTTGTAATCGTACCTTTTTTACTTTGTCAACACCTTTAAAATTGTTCTGCAAAATCTCCCAGGCCTCCTTCGCTTTTGTTGCTGATGCCACCTTTTCAAACATGGCTTCATCTAAGCCCATGTGTATAATTGACAAAGCCTGCTGATCTTGTTTCCGTGCTTTCAGTAGATTGTTTTTCTGAGCTTGATTCAAGGCTCCCTCATTCTCAGGTTCATCATAGCCCTTATCAACAATTTCCCATGCTTCCTGTGATCCTAGCAAAGCTTTCATTCGGATACACCAGTGGCTATAGTTTTCTTTGGTAAGTTTTGGAACAGCAAAAGAGTTATTCATGGTTGTTGGCTCTGATACCAATTTGTTGGTTTTGAGTATAAGATTCTAGTATAATTTAAGTATATAAAATATAGAATAGAACATAACAAGGAATAGAAGAAGTATTTTTCTGAGAATATTTGTTGTTCTGATATATTATCTCTTCCTCTTCAAGCTTCTCCATTTATAATAGGAGAATACAAACCATCATACATGAATTAAACTGATACATCTCTTCAGTTCAATGAATTACATTTATTCTAAAATATTAAAAGCATCCTTCTAGAATATTTTCAGAAACTCAAGAGTTAGTTTATTTAACACTTTCTAGTTTTACTGTATAACCTTTGTACATGTTTTAATTTCTGATATATTTCCCGATGAAAAAGATTTTCAAACTTATATACAGTCTTTTCAAATTGGCAATTTCATCTTTTACATGGAAAGTTCCGCATTTAAAACCCTCACATATGCTCATGAGAAGGCAATTCTCATACGATCTCCGAGTATTCAATGTGCACTAATTTAGTGATACTAGATTATTCCCACTCTTATGTAGACCGCAGACTAATATTCCCACTCTTATGTAGACCGCAGACTGCAATTAATGTTGGTGGCACAACGTTGGGAAACACTTAAAAATGAAGGCAGATATTTTTCATTGTAGTGAATTGCATGAGAAAATCATCAATAGGGATAATCCACTTCTCAAAGAGAAATCTAAATTCAAATCTTAGCTAGCTTATCATACCTGACTAATTGTGAGTTAAAATGGTTGAAAGGTTTGTTGTTCATCATACCAAGGCTATCACTTTATTCTGTGTTGGTTAATCTGCATCTATATCGGCAACAATCCTACTTTTAAGAGCGCGCTAATCTTATTCAAGTAGATTGCCATGTTGATCGTAGGTGGCCTCATTTCTCATATGTTCCAAGCAAATGTGCAATTGACATGTATTTTTACCAAAAGCACCTGGCCGTAGAAGCAATTTCAGTTTTCAGCTGGTGGCAAACTTAGGCATTTACAACCCTCGTATATGCTCCAACTTAAAGTTGGATCGATTACAAACTGTAATGCAATCTTTCACGAACAATCAACACTAATTTACTAATTTATGGATATACTATATTTTTTCCAATATTTAGACCGCAGTACCAGGTGGGAAGTGCCACCGGGCACCGCCAAGAAACTTATGAGGGTGACAAACTCTATGTTAAATTCATATACTCTAATCATGTGGTTTAAGGCACGACAAGGCTAAAATACCATCTAGCCAAGGGAAATGGAATTGTGAAAATTTGTGCACTGGTGCGGTTTCACATGGTTTGGGGGCTAATTTTAAGGATGATCTTGGCGACCTAATCATGAGATTGAAGGTAGATGGGATCTCAGACAACACAAATAATTCATCCAGAAACATAATTCCTGATCACAAATATAGAAAAGGAAGAAACAATATAATGATAGCAAATTTTGAGAAAAGGGATCATAATAGGTAAATTCATTACATTAATTAGGAATGAACCAAAAACAACACAAACACATTAGGTCTTTCAAATAAAACTAAAAATATGTCTGCAGGATGCTCAAAAACAAAAAGTCATCACATAGAACTAACTGAAAATGGTTTCGCCACTTGAAAAGGAAGAAAAGAAATAACAAGCCCTATCATCTCTAATCTTCAACACGCGGAACAGGGTTCTGTTCCATCTTCAATTTCATTGTCCCCTCTGCATCTGGCTCAAAGTTGGCCCGAAAAGCCTGTGAAACTGCATCAGGCACTGATGGACATACTTTGATTACCCCTCTCACCTTGCCCAGATGGTATTTCAACCTTGTGACTCCTTGCACCTCGTGACCACAGTATATGCATTTAGCATAGGCTTTGCCTTTGTTGCCCCTGTAAAGTTTTTGGGCATGTTGCCAGGCACTATCTGCATAATATCATTTTGAGGATATTTCTCGTGAGATTCATATCATAACTTGTTTATACAAAAAATCTTTTTATTTTAATATGTATTTATAATATATAGTGCATTATAGGAGTATTGTTTTTATTTGAACACCCTATAAATAATTCTAAAAAAATATATGACAAGAATCAATTACAAATACTAGTTGAAGCTGGTGAATCTTTTAGTGTAGCATAAAAAATTATTAAATTAAATATAAATTATTTGTGATCCCAAATATTTTAAAAAATTTGAATACACCATATATATTAACCCTGGTGCTTTTTACTCTTGAAAGCAAATCATCAGCAGTCGAACTACTTCCACTAATATTGACTATTACTACCACCAGAACTAATTCTTCTTTAATATATTTGATAGATGCATCTTATCAACAAAATACATATGCAACTCTAGACATATAGATTGGAAAATTAGAAATAACTGAGTAAAATCAAATATTTAATCATTTATCTATAATTTTCGGACAATTAATCTACTATAAGTCCACACAATATATAATTTGATCAACTTTAGTGATAATTACTATCGATGAATGAGTGCAGAGATCAATTCACAAATAAAAAATAAGTTAAATAAGATAAGAACAAAATTAAAAAATTACAACAAATATAACATAAAATGAAATCTATGTGATGACGAATAACAATTAACAAAACATATATGCAACACTAGACATATAGATCCGGAAATGAGAAACAAATCGACAAAAAAAATTAATCCCCAAAACATAAAGGGTTAACTAAAATAATAATAACATAGATGAACATTTATTTGTATTATAAATTAGTAGAATTGAGATCAAGATCAACTCACTAGACATACCGATCGAGAAATGGGAAACAAATCATAAATGCAACAATAGACATATAGATCGGAAAACGAGAAACAAATCGACAAAAAAAATTACCCCTAAAACATAAAGGGTTAAATAAAATAATAATAACATAGGTGAACAGTTATTTGTATTATAAATTAGTGAACATTTATTTGTATTATAAATTTATATGCATCACGAATAACAATTAACAAAACATAACTCTAACACTAGACATATAGATCGGGAAATGGGAAGCAAATCAATAAAAAAAATAACCCCAAAAAATAAAGGGTCAAAAGAAATAATAACATACTTGAACATTTATTTGAACTATAAATTAGTAGAATTGAGATGAAGATCAACTCACCTGGATCCATGGAGACTAGGGCTAAGATGTGGCAATAGATTGGCTTTAGGCTATGAAGAGGGCTGAGATGTACAAAAGTGAGGCACAAAATTATGATTCAAAGAAGATTAAGACCCCTATACAGGATGAAATGTCACTCTGTCCTAAATTTTATATTCTTATAAGATGGGCCGATGAGGGTTTCACCTTAATAATGGGCTATATCAAGTTGGGCTTCTTAAATTTGTTATTATAATTATAATTAAATATTATCATTAAAACCGGGTTTAATATGAACTAAACATGTATACTTTAAAATACTATGCAAGTTGAACAAATTAATTGCAATGAATTATTTTTATATGTATATTTGTTTAACTTTTAATATTTGAAAAGTCTAATCTGAATTTAGATAATTACATATATAAAATAATTGAACATTAAATTTTTAGATATTATTTTAATATTTTAAATATATTGAATTTTTGGATAGACAGTATATTAATTACCCCTCATACTTTAACTCTCAAGAGCTGGACGAATTAGAGTAAAATGTAAAATAATAGCTAAATTCAAATTTTAACAGTTTAGTGGTGCAAATTTACAAATGGGTGTCCAAGTATTATTCTTAAATTTCATAAAATTGGCCACCTCCACTTATCTAAGATAAACTAATCCATTTCCCTAAAAAACTACTCCTAGCATAGCTTTCATTCGTCCTCTTCCTTCCTCTCAATTACCATTCTTATCAACTTACAACTAACAGGGCGTTGTGAGCCTGAATAATTAGAAATATAATACAAATTATTTATTCACACACATTAACAAATTTAAGAGAAAATTAACCAATTTCAATTAGAAACAACATTTTTAACTAAGAGACTTGATCTTATTTCATCAAGATGCTCATTTTTACAAGTGGAATGTCTTGTTCCCCTTCAATATCATAATCCAGGTGGCAGGATCGTGCTCAAAGTTTCTCCTAAAACCTTGTGAAAAGGCATATGACTGAAGTACCCATGGACAAACTTTAACAATTCCTTTTACTACAAAACCAATTCGGTGTGATCATGTAGTTTATTTTGTTTTGATGTTTGATCCTCCTTTCTTCCCCTTCTTTTCCTTTTCCTTCTTCTTCTTTGATTTTTTTGATTTTGTTCAACTTTTCAATGATGATCAAAGCTGAGTTTTTGTAATTAGGACAAAATTGACCGGTTGTCTAGATCAGGTGGTCGTTTATGTCGTTTAATTAATATACAATGACGTTGTGCGTACATATTTTCTATCTTTAAATAAGTAAGTATATATTTAACAATAAAAAATAAAGAGTTGAAACCGACCACCAGACCTGTCGGTTTTAGTGACAGTCCCGGTACGCTATCCGTTCAATTTAGCATATTCTTAATAATTAAATTAAAAATATTCAAGAATATAACCGAACGATATATCAGTCGGTTTTTAAGTGGTCACGTCAACCTTAAAACCGACCAAGTGTAATTTGCCAATTTAATTTTATGAAAATTTTGCCAACTAAGCAAGACGACGTCATCTGACCCTTAGATGTCGGTGGACTTTATCCCGTCATGTTTTTGTCGATGG
Source organism: Daucus carota subsp. sativus (assembly GCF_001625215.2). NCBI lineage: Eukaryota > Viridiplantae > Streptophyta > Magnoliopsida > Apiales > Apiaceae > Daucus > Daucus carota. The sequence goes on along the minus strand of NC_030387.2, from coordinate 41,151,143 downwards.
ATTTAGTCGGTCAGTTTTGTCGACTTTTTTTATAGTGAACCCTCATACGTACCTTTACTCTCGAAAGCAAATCATGATCAACCAATAACATTAGAACTAATTCCTTAATTCCTTGTCTTAGCTTTTTAGCTGTTCTTCTCTGGTAATTAGCAAGAGTTGCCTAACTGCCTGCTCCCGTTTTCTCCACTCATCATCTGTCAGCAAAAATTTTCCCTCGTTGACTGCTGTCTGTCCCCGGATTCTCTCCTCGTGAGCTTTCAAAGACCCAATTCACCTCTTCCATTACTAACAGCTCCTCCTAATTATTAAATTGTTCAATGGCTAAAGCAATCTGTAGAAATTTTGAAGGTACTGCTCGAAGCAGTTTTTCACCATGTAAGTCTCCTCAATCTTCTCTCTTAAGGCCCGAATATTTGTTACCAAGCCATTCGGTTTCATATAATATTCATTGAGTTTCTCAGTCTCCTTCATTTTTAAAGCCTCAAATTCACCTCCGTCTTGTGTGGTGCGCCTTGACACGCTCTCCTGATAACCACCGACGCCTCCTTGACTGTTTTTTTTTGATCAAGTGTCAACAGCTAATCCTCAAGGGATTGAATAAAAGCCGATGCTCGTTTGTCGACCTTATCTTCTATGATCGTCTTGACGTCCTTGGGTTCTATTGCTTCCCACACTCCGTGTGCTTAAATAAACACTTTCATGTTTATAGCCCATGCATAGTTAGTCTTAACAAATGACCCCTTGGTAAGCATCGTGTATCTTAAATCAAACTTAAAAAAATAGACGACTACTACTGCATGTAACTATTTTATAAGTGAAAGGTGGCAGTTACAAACCAGCAACCCCTTGCTCTTTAGATTAAATCCTAACGTAAAAACTGAAATTGCATCTACCCAGGTGCTTTTAGTAAACATACATGTCACTTGCACATTTGCTTGGAACATTTAGCGGAGAAATGAGGCCACCTACGCTTGCAAAATGGAAATCCACTTGAAATAGGTTAGCGTGCCTACACTACAAGAAAAAACACTAAAAGCCACCAAACAAAAGCGACCAAGTACAAAAGCCACCGAAAACGGTGGCTTTTGTTCAAAATAGAAATTTAATTTGACTGATAAACAAAAGCGACCGGGTTTGGTAGCTTTTATTGGCGGTCGCTTTTGTTTGGTGGCTTTTATGAGGAGTCGCTTTTGTTTGGTGGCTTTTAAATATAAAAGCGACCGGCTAAGTATTGGGGTCGCTTTTAACTTTCATATGTTTGAGCGGGAAATTTCCCGCCTAAGAGAAGTAAAAAAATATAAAAAGAAAAGCCACCATTTTATAGTCGGTCGCTTTTGTCAAGAAAAATTATTTTATGCTTTTTATAAAAAAATTCACGAGTCACACAAAATATGTTAATATGAGTTTGATTTTTGTGATTTGAAGAAATAAAAGTAAATATTTATTTATATATTTTTATTATAATCAAAATTAAATAAATTTTTTTAAATGACTAGTCTTGTGGTCTATGATATTTGATTTATTTTTCTCACCATTCAATCATAAATATCTTAATATGTGTTGATTTTAATTATGTGAAGAAATAAAAATAATGACTTAATTGTGTCTTCTCACAATATTCAAGAAAACTAAACAATTATTTTTAACTATTCATGTCACGAATGATTATTTTCATTTTTTTAGAATTATTTTTTCATGCAAAGACTTGATTTTATTGAGATAAAAAAATAAATATTAAACCCAAATATATTTGGAATATTTTTTTACAATATTTTTAAAAGTGGTCGAAGTTTGAGTCATATAATTAATTTTTTTTAAAAAACATTTTTCAATGATTCGATTGTGGACTATGTCAATATAATGTGCGTTTTTAGTTAAGGGTCTTTCATTATTCGAGTCTCTTAGCATCTCCAAGTGGGTTGGCTTGGGTATAATCGTTGCGTAAATTGGACTTGTAAGATATTATTTGTAAGATTTGTTGAATATGTAAGAGTTTGTGCTTCCATGGTGTCGGATATATTGGTTGGTTATTAATTAAAAATAATATGTTAATTAATACTTTAGATTGTTAAAATAGAATATATCAGTTCAATATGATAATAAATGAAGTGTAATTTTTTTGCAGATTTCTTACATGCTTGTAGAGGTTCGACAAATATAATCACTAATTAATGGAGGTTGTCTGGGTTGTGGTTGGAGTCTATTTTTTGGAGATATTGATTATATTTTTTATTTTTGGTATGTCAACTCGGTTTTCAGGTAAGGGCTGTGGTTGGAGATGTAATGGGTTGGATATTATTGTTGGCTAAACTAGACCTGGAAGACAATATTTTTTATATTTTTTGTTTTAACGGTACCGATTATATCGGTTGGTCATAATTTAAATATTGTATGTTATTATTATTTCAAATTGTTATAAATAAAATGTGTTGTTTTGATATGAGTAATCAATGACATGATATTTGTTACAAATGTGTAAAAGTTCTACAAATCTAACTATTCACACGAGGTTAATTAAAATTATAGATAAAACGAGTATAAGGAAGGAAGTACGAGATCTTGACGAGATAATCTTTAATTTATTTGGGCTATTTTTTATATATTTCGTTTTGATTGGTACAATGGGGTGTTATAATTGTTGACTAAGGATTTTAGAATGTTGGAATTGGTGTTCCTATTAAAGAATTACTCTCTTTGTCCAAGCCGAAAGTATATATTGAGGGAACTTGACACATATCTTAACTAGTTGAGAAGCCGCGCGTTGCGGCGGTCCATAAAAGTTATATTAATGATTCAATATTAATATTTGTAGAATAAAATAATTTTATGGCTGTCTATAAAAAGTATATTAATGTTTCAAAGTTAATATTTGTAGGATAAAATAAATTTATATCATAAAAATCTTGATTTAATACCAATACTAATATATAAAATTGCAAAATTAGACTATAATTTATGGTGAAAAAATGAAAATAAATTTATACACGTAATTAACAATTTAAAGCATGACGAATCTTAATTTTATTTGTTTTTTCTAAAATAATATAAAAATTAACAACAACAAACATGTCCGATGAACAAAACAAAAATTATAAAAGAATAACCAACAAACATACATCACTAATAGTTAATTTATTGACATCAACCATCAATATCATGTCAAGACTATATTCTTTTCCCATGTTTGGTTTTGTCGACTCCAATATAACGGTTTATAACGACATTTGCTTGCAATAACCTTTACTGTATAAACAACCTTCACTTATCGTTGCAGAAGAACGACACCTCCGAGTTAGAAATCGAGCAAGAGAAAGGTATTTCTAAGTTGATATTTTTCATCCAAAAATTTCAGAAAAATAGAACGGAGCGATGTGAGAGGCGTCACCTACCGCCCCTCGCTTCTCCTTTAAAAATCTGAGTAAGAGAACTATCAGGTAGGTTTGTGGTATTGAGAGAGGAGGTTGTGTTTAGATGATACAAAACCCTACGATCTATACGGGTATTTATAGGTGCAGAGAGACTTGTTTGCTACTCTTTCCCATAATTAAATAATCTGAACAAAATCAGATTAAAATTTTCAAGCTACTATATTCCATAAATAATCTGTCTTTCCCATAATTAAATAATCTGAAACAAAATCAGATTAAAACTTTTAAGCTACTATATTCCATAAATAATCTGAAACAAAATCGGATTCTGAAACTTGCTTCTAATATACCCGAAACTAAAAAAGGTAGTTCTAATAACAAAATCAGATTAATACTCTCAAGCTACTATATTCCATAAATAATCTGAAACAAAATCAGATTCTGAAACTTGCTTCTAATATACCCGAAACTAAAAAAGGTAGTTCTAATAACAAAATCAGATTAAAACTTTCAAGCTAATATATTCCATAAATAATCTGAAACAAAATCAGATTCTGAAACTTGCTTCTAATATACCTGAAACTAAAAAAGGTAGTTCTAATTTTTGATATTTTTCATCCAAAAATTTCAGAAAATTTAAAAAATAGAACGAAGCGATATGAGAGGCGCCACCTACACGCCCCTCGCTTCTCCTTTATATAAGTATATTGATGTTCTGTTAAACTTTCTATAATTTTATAAATATTTTTTAAAAAAAATTCCTCATATTAAAATTTCAACATTTAAATTTTAATACAAAAAACTATCTTTCTATAAACCTTCTTTCTCAAATTCAACCACATTATGAATTATATTAGTTTTTTTTTGAAAGAAATAATAATATTAGTTGAGTTTAGTGATGTCATAATATTAATTTTTTTTGGAGATATTGTTATAAAAATAAAAATAAACATAATTTGAATATCAAATTTTATTCCAAATAATTATATGAAATACAACTATTTAAAATAATAATATCAGTGTTTAATTTTATTATTACTCATTATTTTGTAATATAAAGTATAATATATATTAATTTAATTATTATATATATATATATATATTTACATAATTTTTTTTATAAAATCCAATTTTTTATTAATTTTAAAATTTAAAGTTTTATAAATAATATGAAAATAAAAAGATATTTCCATAAAGCATGTAAGAGTTAGGCGGTCTTCTTTCCCCCCAAACGAAAATTGGTGCCATTTCCCAATTTTGTTTTCCCCAAACCCACCTTAACTCCTCAGCCGCTCATTCACTCTCCCACTCTCTCATTTCCGCTTTCTTTCTTCATCTAATTTACTTTTATGTGCTTGAATTTGGGATATCATCCTTTGGTTTTAGTTATTTAATTATCGCTGGTTTGGGTTTTTTCAGGTGATTAAGGGTATTCTACTGATATGGATTTCGATTCATGCATCATCCTTTGGTATGACTCTGTTCCTACTTTCAATTGGTGATATTAGTTATGCTTTTACTTTCTTTGTTTATTCCAGGAACTGGTACTCCGAGTAAAGGATTGGTGTCTACTGTTTTGTGTTCAACAACTTGGAGGCTGGCAAGGTTAGAATTTGCAATTGATTTGTAATTCGACACGCAACTCGTTATTGTTTAGTGGTTTCATTGAATTACCTTTCTTGTTTTATCATTCCATTTGATTTGTGGTTGATTTATGCGGTAGAAAATAAGTCCGAAAGGAATATATAAGAAGCAGACTAGGTTGAATTGATTGTAAAACTTTCTAGAAAAGCTTAAAACTGGTTATTAATAACACATCTTGGGTTGTTTGGCTAAATGAGTCTAAAATTAGACAAATCATATTTAGTTATTAACAAACCAAATGGATGTGCTATGGAAGGAGGTCGAGAGCTATGACGAAATTATGTGAGAAACAATTGCTTGATTTTTACAAGAAAATTATTTCAGAACTTGCAGTTGTAAAATGTGTTCTGATTGTTGCTAGGGAACAGCCACCCCGGTTAATAGTTGGTGCCTCAAGTGAGTATGTGTTGCTCGGACCTTATAAACGATCGACTTTATGTTGGAGAGGTACTCGACTTCTCTTTATTTTTTATACTGCCAGCATTATGTTGAAAGAGGTTATATATATTTAAAACGTTTTCTAACGAGAAGAGTCCTACAACTATCTGACCAGCGACACAATGTTATCAAATGCAATGACTGAGCATGGGGTAATTAGTATGTTACAAGTATCTTTAATCCTGTTTTGTTTAGCTAACAGAATTCATTTGCATGATTCTACTTACACTTAACAGAGCATAGTGTTTTGATTTGCTTATACCTTGAACTTAATTTTGTTAGGTTTAAATAGGAGTCCTTGTAATGGGATGAGTATCCACTTACAGAGTAAACAGCAGATCATGTTGCTTTAGTTTATTGCGACACCAAAAATATTTGTCATAAATAGTTTCAAGTTTATGTATTGTCTCTTTAGATGGACCGAGTTAATTTTATAATCTTTCTGCTACAGACTGATGATCTTAGGGGTAAGGTTCCTGCCCATCGTTCAAAGGAAGGAATGTCGAATGCTTCATTCCTATATCTCTTAGTCCCTGGAAAAAGCATAGCTTGGCAGCTAGAAACTCTTCTCATCAACCAGGTACCCAGTAAGGGGTTTCAACTAACCAATTTAGCCGACGGCAAACATAGAAATTTTGGTACTTCTGACGTCTCCATGGAAAATTTTACATTGCATAGATGTACAGTCCAGGTGCCAAGTTATTCGAGACTGTTTGCGTTAATGTGTATTGTTACTTCTGTTTTCTTTTGTGTACAATACTTAGTTTCTGAATTATCCATAGGACTAGCAGTTTCTTTGTGGTAAGGATGTAACAGTATATCAAATTAACTTAACTTTCTGTAGTTTGTAATGGAATTTTGTGTTGAAGTCATTGAATGTTATATTTGGTTAATGATTTTAAGTTTAAGATTGTGGCAAGTTTATAATATTTGTTAATAATCCCCTTCCCTAATGTTCAAACAGGAGGTACAAAAAAAAAAGGCAGAATTTGTTTATAAATTGCCATATAAAAGCGACCAGAAGAAATCATGGTCGCTTATCAAATTCCACCGATATTGGTAGAATTTAATATATTTAGGCGGGAGATTCAAATTTTCATCAAAAAATAGAAGTAAAATTATTAATCTAAAATTGAACAAAAGCGACCGAAAAAACGGTCGCTTTTATATAAAAGCGACTGGAAGTGATAAAAGCGACCCCCTTAGAAGCTACCACCCGTTTGCGGTGGCTTTTAATCAAAAGCGACCACTTACGGTCGCTTTTAGCTAAAAGCGACCGCATTTAGGTGGTCGCTTTTAGTTATTTTTCTTGTAGTGCTATAAAAACTAAAATTGCTTCTACCTTCAGTAAAAATACATGTCAACCGCACATTTGCTTGGAACATACTGGAACATATATATAACGGAGAAATGAGGCCCACCTACGATCAAAATGGCAATCTACTTGAATAAGGTTAGTGCGCTCTTAAAAATAGGATTGTTGCCGATATAGATGCAGATCATTGACCAACACAGAATAAAGGGATAGCCTTGTTATGCTGAACACTGAGATTTTCCCAACAAACCTTTCAACCATTTTAACTCATAAGTCATGTATGCTAAGCTAAGTTTGAAATTTAATTAAGATTTGAATTTAAATTTTTCTTTGAGAAGTGAATTATATATCCCTATTGATCAATCTCGTGCAATTCACTAGCTACAATGAAAAATATATACCTTCAATTTAATTTGTGTGTTTCCCGGCATTGTGCCAGCGACATCGCAGTCTGCGATCTATATAAGAGTGGAAATAATCTAGTATCACTAATATAAATTACTGCAGAGATTAGATACTGGAAGATCATATCAGATATTGTAACACCTTCTCTGAGGGTTTTAAATTCGGAACTTTCCATGTAAAAGATGAAATTGCCAATTTAAAAAGACTGCATTTAAGTTTGAAAAATTTTTTCATTGGAGAATAAATCAGAAGCTAAAACATGTACACAAAGGTTATTCAATAAAACTAGAAAGACAGGTTGACCATGAAAGAAAAAACACGCCAAATAAAATTTAGAAAGACCCTTAGAAAGTTGATAAATCGTCCATTTCATTGGGAACAAACCAAAAAACAAGAAGAATATAACATGACATTACAACTTCTTGTTTTATTATCCCATGCAAGGGTCGCTTTTAAGAACAAAGGAAATGACAGACGCTCTATTTTGCACCTTGAGTGGACTCGTCCTCAGCTTCTTAGTTTTTCCAATACAGTATCCAAAGCCATAAAGCTTCCTCTTGAAGTGCTTTTTTTCAGCTCAACAATTTCGGCCTCAGCCTTGTGCAACTCAGCTTTCATCCTCTGCACCTTATCCTCCTTCCTTTGAATTTCCATTTCCATTAATTAGTTCACAGGGCGTTGGTTCACAAGAACGATCCTGCAAAATTGAGATGTATTACAATATCCTTATATAGTACGACAAATTCATATAAGTGAGAAAAGAACAATCAAATTTTGTTTAACAAACTACAATAAGAACTAAAAGGCTTGATCTTACATCAGTAAAATTGAGGATTATTTGGCAGAAATCCATAATGCTACCTCAAACACGAGTAGTAGCATTGATAATTCTCAGATCTACCAATTGACGAGGGCAATTAATTAAAAAGTCATTTATAGGAAGGTGACAGAATAATAATGTAAGATTTTGCAACCTGACAACTGCAGAGAAGAACTCGGGCATGTTAGGAGGATACACTATATCACGAACCTGCATCTTGAACTTCGTAATATAGTGTATCCTGCTAACATGACCGAGTTCTTCTCTGCACTTGCCAGGTTGCAAAATCTTACATTATTATTCGGGCATCTTCCTATAAAAGACTTTTTAATTAATTGCCCTCATCAATTGATGAATCTGAAAATTGTTAATGCCTACTCGTGTTTGAGGTAGCACTATGGTTTTCTGCCAAAAAATCCTCGATTTCACTGATTTAAGATCAAGCCTTTTAGTTCTTATTGTAGTATTTTAAATAAAATTTGATTTATTTTTTCTCACTTATATGAATTTGTCCGACTAGGGATATCGTAATATATCTCAATTTTACACGATCATTCTTATGAACCAATGCCCTGTGAACTAATGGAAAGGGAAATTCAAAGGAAGGAGGATAAATTTAGCATTGAGTTTGTCACCCTTATAACTCTCTTCGGCCTGCTCCCAGGCACTGTCCCAGCTGGGACAACAATCTGTGCATAATACAATTTAAAGATGATAATAAAAACTAGTAATCATTGTAATCACACATGCACGCACAGAGTGATAAATATACAGGGTGACCATCGTGTAAAACAGATACATAGATTAAACTTACATACCAAGATCCGTGGCGACCTCAAAATATATATGAAGAGGCTAAGATGTAGACTAGAAATTTTAGAGGGGTAGAGTTACAGAAGTTGTTTTTAGGACAGAGGACCAAATGATAGGGAAAGTTTGTTCTAGGTTGAACTAGATTAAAATGGAGGAAATGTTGTTGCTGTCAAATGAAAAACTGTGTTGTTGCAGGTAGATGAAAGAGATATTGGTGCGGCGATAAAATGATACTGATAATGTTATATATTTATAAGGGTGAGGCATGACTAATTAGGGTTTTGTGTTGAAAATGGAAGGGTGAGGCATGAGTAATTAGGGTTTTGTGTTGAAAATGGACTAATTATAGCAGCCCACAACTACATGTATTCCGGACCCAATAACCCAATCACAGATCGGCCCAAAAATATTAGCATTAGTATATATATTAGTTTGCTTGTTTATAAAAGGCCCAAATAATTTTTAACTGATTGATATGAAATGTGACAACAATAACCCTTGATTTGATATTATATTATTTTTTGAATAACTTTTTCATGATTAAGGTCAATTATATTCATTATATCCATGTGTTTAGAAACAACTAATTAATCTTAATATATTATTTTAATTTATAAAACTATTTATTGTTGATATCTGAAAAATTTCTATATTAACTATTAAATTGGGAAGTTATATCTTTAAAATGGATAAAATAATAGCTTACTAAATATTATAAACAACTATATATTTTAGTCATTTTACAAATTATTAATAAGAGATTTATTAAGAACATGACTAATTTAAAAGAAAATTGGTCTCTAAGTAACCAACACATCTCTCGGTAGTTAATTATTAATGAAATATTAATCTATAATGAAAATAAAATTTATATTCCAAACAACTCGAATTATGCACAAACAACTCCTAAATTACGCACTGCATTTCTATAATGGGATCCTTTTCTTCAGAGCCACTGGCCGGCTGTCGAAAATTTAGAATTTGACAATAATATTTTAGCAACAAATCTAATAAATCTAGTCGTTTGCTCAAAAATGATATATAACACATACCCGATAAAACTTGCAAGTAAATCAGATATAGAGATGGCTACTAAAGTTGTCGCCATTATTATACAAATCTATGATAAAGATCGTTTATCAGGCATTTTTTATCTTACTTTTTGAATAATAAATGCATTTTTTTATCTTACTTTTTGAATAATAAATGACAAAAATATTAACTGATACATCAATCATATATTTGGTCCGAACATAATAATATTTATTATAGCATGGTTTTTTTTCTTGGGGTGTTGGTCCTTACTGTCATCATTTTCAAGAAAAGGACCCCAAATACCAAATGTCGGAAAAAAATTACCCCGACCTATCATTTTACAATCCACAACGATAGATCGGGCGCTACAAAATCAGATATATTGAGACCCAAAATGTTGTAACATTTTTACTAAAATCGAACCCCTAAATTATCCGGTAGTATTTTAGTCTATTTCACACTCTTGATAATACAACTATAAGTTGTAATGCCATGTTATATTCTTCTTGTATTTTGGTTTATTCCCCAATAAAATGGATTTATCAACTTTTTAAGGGTCTTTCAATTTTATCTTGGTGAGTATTTTCTTTCATGGTCAACCGTCTTTCTAGTTTTACTGTATAACCTTTGTACATGTTTTAATTTCTGATATATTTCCCAATGAAAAAGATTTTCAAACTTATATACAGTCTTTTCAAATTGGCAATTTCATCTTTTACATAGAAAGTTCCGCATTTAACACTCTCACATATGCTCATGAGAAGGCAATTCTCATACGATCTTCGAGTATCCAATGTGCACTAATTTAGTGATACTAGATTATTCCCACTCTTATGTAGACTGTAGACTAATATTCCCACTCTTATATATGTAGACCGCAGACTCCAATTAATGTCGGTGGCACAATGTTGGGAAACACTTAAAATTGAAGGCAGATATTTTTCATTGTAGTGAATTGCATGAGAAAATCAATCAATAGGGATAATCCACTTCTCAAAGAAAAATCTAAATTCAAATCTTAGGCTAGCTTAGCATACATGACTTGTGAGTTAAAATGGTTGAAAGGTTTGTTGTTCATCATACCAAGGCTATCACTTTATTCTGTGTTGGTTAATCTGCATCTATATCGGCAACAATCCTACTTTTAAGAGCGCGCTAATCTTATTCAAGTAGATTGCCATGTTGATCGTAGGTGGCCTCATTTCTCATATGTTCCAAGCAAATGTGCAATTGACATGTATTTTTACCAAAAGCACCTGGCCATAGAAGCAATTTCAGTTTTTAGCTGGTGGCAAACTTAGGCATTTACAACCCTCGTATATGCTCCAACTTAAAGTTGGATCGATTACAAACTGTAATGCAATCTTTCACGAACAATCAACACTAATTTACTAATTTATGGATATACTATATTTTTTCCAATATTTAGACCGCAGTACCAGGTGGGAAGTGCCACCGGGCACCGCCAAGAAACTTATGAGGGTGACAAACTCTATGTTAAATTCATATACTCTAATCATGTGGTTTAAGGCACGACAAGGCTAAAATACCATCTAGCCAAGGGAAATGGAATTGTGAAAATTTGTGCACTGGTGCGGTTTCACATGGTTTGGGGGCTAATTTTAAGGATGATCTTGGCGACCTAATCATGAGATTGAAGGTAGATGGGATCTCAGACAACACAAATAATTCATCCAGAAACATAATTCCTGATCACAAATATAGAAAAGGAAGAAACAATATAATGATAGCAAATTTTGAGAAAAGGGATCATAATAGGTAATTAATTCATTACATTAATTAGGAATGAACCAAAAACAACACAAACACATTAGGTCTTTCAAATAAAACTAAAAATATGTCTGCAGGATGCTCAAAAACAAAAAGTCATTACATAGAACTAACTGAAAATGGTTTCGCCACTTGAAAAGGAAGAAAAGAAATAACAAGCCCTATCATCTCTAATCTTCAACACGCGGAACAGGGTTCTGTTCCATCTTCAATTTCATTGTCCCCTCTGCATCTGGCTCAAAGTTGGCCCGAAAAGCCTGTGAAACTGCATCAGGCACTGATGGACATACTTTGATTACCCCTCTCACCTTGCCCAGATGGTATTTCAACCTTGTGACTCCTTGCACCTCGTGACCACAGTATATGCATTTAGCATAGGCTTTGCCTTTGTTGCCCCTGTAAAGTTTTTGGGCATGTTGCCGGGCACTATCTGCATAATATCATTTTGAGGATATTTCTCGTGAGATTCATATCATAACTTGTTTATACAAAAAATCTTTTTATTTTAATATGTATATAAAATAATATAGTGCATTATGTTATATGACAAGAATCAATTACAAATACTATTTGAAGCTGGTGAATCTTTTAGTGTAGCATAAAAAATTATTAAATTAAATATAAATTATTTGTGATCCCAAATATTTTAGAAAATTTGAATACACCATATATATTAACCCTGGTGCTTTTTTACTCTGGAAAGCAGATCATCAGCAGTCAACTACTTCCACTAATATTGACTATTACTACCACGTACCAGAACTAATTCTTCTTTAATATATTTGATAGATGCATCTTATCAACAAAATACATATGCAACTCTAGACATATAGATTGGAAAATTAGAAATAACTCGGTAAATCAAATATTTTATCATTTATCTATAATTTTCGGATAATTAATCTACTATAAGTCCACACAATATATAATTTGATCAACTTAATTTAGTGATAATTAGTATCGATGAATGAGTGCAAAGATCAATTCACAAATAAAAGAAAAAAAGTTAAATGTGATAAGAACAAAATTAAAAAATTACAATAAATATAACATAAAATTAATGAAATCTATGTGATGACGAATAACAATGAACAAAACATATATGCAACACTAGACATATAGATCGGGATATGAGAAACAAATTGACAAAAAAAAAAAAATTAATCCCCAAAACATAGAGGGTTAAATAAAATAACAATAACATTGATGAACATTTATTTGTATTATAAATTAGTAGAATTGAGATCAAGATCAACTCACTAGACATACAGATCGGGAAATGAGAAACAAATCATAAATGCAACACTAGACATATAGATCGGGAAATGAGAAACAAATCGACAAAAAAAATTAACCCCCAAAAACACAAAGGCTTAAATAAAATAATAATAACATAGGTGAACATTTATTTGTATTATAAATTAGTGAACATTTATTTGTATTATAAATTTATATGCATCACGAATAATAATTAACAAAACATATGTGCAACACTACACATATAGATCAGAAAATGGGAAGCAAATTGATATAAAAAAAAAAAATTAACCCCAAAAAATAAAGGGTCAAAAGAAATAATAACACACTTGAACATTTACTTGAACTATAAATTAGTAGAATTGAGATGAAGATCAACTCACCTGGATCCATGGAGACTAGGGCTAAGATGTGGCGAATAGATTGACTTTAGGCTATGAAGAGGGCTAAGATGTACAAAAGTGAGGCACAAAATTATGATTCAAAGAAGATTAGGACACCCAAGAGAGGATGAAATGTCACTCTGTCCTAAGCTTATAAGATGGGCATGTGAGGGTTTCATCTTAATAATGGGCTATATCAAATCGGGCTTCTTAATTTTATTATTATAATTATAATTAAGTATTATCATTAAAACCGGGTTTAATATGAATTAAACGTGTATACTTTAAAATACTATGCAAGTTGAACAAATTAATTGCAATAAATTACTTTTATATGTATATTTGTTTAACTTTTAATATGTGAAAAGTCTAATCTAAATTTAGATAATTACATATATAAAATAATTGAACATTAGATTTTTAAATATTATTTTAATATTTTAAATATATTGAATTTTTGGATAGACAGTATATTAATTACCCCTCTTACTTTAACTCTGAAGAGCCGGACGAATTAGAGTAAAAATGTAAAATGATAGCTAAATTCAAATTTTAACAGTTTAGTGGTGCAAATTTACAAATGGGTGTCCAAGTATTATTCTTAAATTTCATGAAATTTGGCCAGCTCAACTTTTCTAAGATAAACTAATCAATTTCCCCAAAAAAACTACTCCCAGCATAGCTTTCATTCATCCTCCTCCTTTCTGTCAATTACCATTCTCATCAACTAATAGGGCGTTGATCCATATATATAACAGTGAGCCTGAATAATTAGGAATATAATACAAGTTATTTATTCACGCACATTAACAAATTTAAGGGAAAATTAACCAATTTCAATTAGAAACAACATTTTTAACTAAAAGGCTTGATCTTATTTCATCAAGATGCTCATTTTTACAAGTGGAAACCTGTCTTGTTCCCCCTTACAATATCATAATCCAGCTGGCAGGTTCGTGCTCAAAGTTTGTCCTAAAACCTTGTGAAAAGGCATAAGACTGAACCCATGGACAAACTTTAACAATTCCTTTTACTACAAAACCAATTCAATGTGATCATGAATTAAGAAGAATGGTTTAATTATTTTGTTTTGATGTTTGATCCTTCTTTCTTCCCCTTCTTTCCCTTCTTCTTCTTTGATTTTTATGATTTTGTTGAACTTTTCAATAAAATGATGACCAAAGCTGAGTTTTTTAGTTAGGACAAAATCGACCGGTTGTCTAAATCAGGTGGTCATTTATGTTGTTTAATATACAATGACGTTGTGCGTACATATTTTCCATCTTTAAATAAGCAAGTATATTTAACAATAAAAAATAAAGAGTTGAAACCGACCACCAGACCTGTCGGTTTCAGTGACAGACCCAGTACGCTATCTTGTTCAATCTAGCATATTCTTAAAAATTAAATTAAAAATATTCAAGAATATAAGCGAACGATATATAAGTCGGTTTTTAAGTGGTCACGTCAACCTTAAAACCGACCAAGTGTAATCTGTTAATTTAATTTTATGAAAATTTTGCCAACTAAGCAAGACGACGTCATTAGCCCTAAAACCGACCCTTAGATGTCGGTGGATTTTATCCCGTCATGTTTTTGTCGATGGATTTAGTCGGTCAGTTTTGTCGACTTTTTTTATAGTGAACCCTCATACGTACCTTTACTCTCGAAAGCAAATCATGATCAACCAATAACATTAGAACTAATTCCTTAATTCCTTGTCTTAGCTTTTTAGCTGTTCTTCTCTGGTAATTAGCAAGAGTTGCCTAACTGCCTGCTCCCGTTTTCTCCACTCATCATCTGTCAGCAAAAATTTTCCCTCGTTGACTGCTGTCTGTCCCCGGATTCTCTCCTCGTGAGCTTTCAAAGACCCAATTCACCTCTTCCATTACTAACAGCTCCTCCTAATTATTAAATTGTTCAATGGCTAAAGCAATCTGTAGAAATTTTGAAGGTACTGCTCGAAGCAGTTTTTCACCATGTAAGTCTCCTCAATCTTCTCTCTTAAGGCCCGAATATTTGTTACCAAGCCATTCGGTTTCATATAATATTCATTGAGTTTCTCAGTCTCCTTCATTTTTAAAGCCTCAAATTCACCTCCGTCTTGTGTGGTGCGCCTTGACACGCTCTCCTGATAACCACCGACGCCTCCTTGACTGTTTTTTTTTGATCAAGTGTCAACAGCTAATCCTCAAGGGATTGAATAAAAGCCGATGCTCGTTTGTCGACCTTATCTTCTATGATCGTCTTGACGTCCTTGGGTTCTATTGCTTCCCACACTCCGTGTGCTTAAATAAACACTTTCATGTTTATAGCCCATGCATAGTTAGTCTTAACAAATGACCCCTTGGTAAGCATCGTGTATCTTAAATCAAACTTAAAAAAATAGATGACTACTACTGCATGTAACTATTTTATAAGTGAAAGGTGGCAGTTACAAACCAGCAACCCCTTGCTCTTTAGATTAAATCCTAACGTAAAAACTGAAATTGCATCTACCCAGGTGCTTTTAGTAAACATACATGTCACTTGCACATTTGCTTGGAACATTTAGCGGAGAAATGAGGCCACCTACGCTTGCAAAATGGAAATCCACTTGAAATAGGTTAGCGTGCCTATAAAAACTAAAATTGCTTCTACCTTCAGTAAAAATACATGTCAACCGCACATTTGCTTGGAACATACTGGAACATATATATAACGGAGAAATGAGGCCCACCTACGATCAAAATGGCAATCTACTTGAATAAGGTTAGTGCGCTCTTAAAAATAGGATTGTTGCCGATATAGATGCAGATCATTGACCAACACAGAATAAAGGGATAGCCTTGTTATGCTGAACACTGAGATTTTCCCAACAAACCTTTCAACCATTTTAACTCATAAGTCATGTATGCTAAGCTAAGTTTGAAATTTAATTAAGATTTGAATTTAAATTTTTCTTCGAGAAGTGAATTATATATCCCTATTGATCAATCTCGTGCAATTCACTAGCTACAATGAAAAATATATACCTTCAATTTAATTTGTGTGTTTCCCGGCATTGTGCCAGCGACATCGCAGTCTGCGATCTATATAAGAGTGGAAATAATCTAGTATCACTAATATAAATTACTGCAGAGATTAGATACTGGAAGATCATATCAGATATTGTAACACCTTCTCTGAGGGTTTTAAATTCGGAACTTTCCATGTAAAAGATGAAATTGCCAATTTAAAAAGACTGCATTTAAGTTTGAAAAACTTTTTCATTGGAGAATAAATCAGAAGCTAAAACATGTACACAAAGGTTATTCAATAAAACTAGAAAGACAGGTTGACCATGAAAGAAAAAACACGCCAAATAAAATTTAGAAAGACCCTTAGAAAGTTGATAAATCGTCCATTTCATTGGGAACAAACCAAAAAACAAGAAGAATATAACATGACATTACAACTTCTTGTTTTATTATCCCATGCAAGGGTCGCTTTTAAGAACAAAGGAAATGACAGACGCTCTATTTTGCACCTTGAGTGGACTCGTCCTCAGCTTCTTAGTTTTTCCAATACAGTATCCAAAGCCATAAAGCTTCCTCTTGAAGTGCTTTTTTTCAGCTCAACAATTTCGGCCTCAGCCTTGTGCAACTCAGCTTTCATCCTCTGCACCTTATCCTCCTTCCTTTGAATTTCCATTTCCATTAATTAGTTCACAGGGCGTTGGTTCACAAGAACGATCCTGCAAAATTGAGATGTATTACAATATCCTTATATAGTACGACAAATTCATATAAGTGAGAAAAGAACAATCAAATTTTGTTTAACAAACTACAATAAGAACTAAAAGGCTTGATCTTACATCAGTAAAATTGAGGATTATTTGGCAGAAATCCATAATGCTACCTCAAACACGAGTAGTAGCATTGATAATTCTCAGATCTACCAATTGACGAGGGCAATTAATTAAAAAGTCATTTATAGGAAGGTGACAGAATAATAATGTAAGATTTTGCAACCTGACAACTGCAGAGAAGAACTCGGGCATGTTAGGAGGATACACTATATCACGAACCTGCATCTTGAACTTCGTAATATAGTGTATCCTGCTAACATGACCGAGTTCTTCTCTGCACTTGCCAGGTTGCAAAATCTTACATTATTATTCGGGCATCTTCCTATAAAAGACTTTTTAATTAATTGCCCTCATCAATTGATGAATCTGAAAATTGTTAATGCCTACTCGTGTTTGAGGTAGCACTATGGTTTTCTGCCAAAAAATCCTCGATTTCACTGATTTAAGATCAAGCCTTTTAGTTCTTATTGTAGTATTTTAAATAAAATTTGATTTATTTTTTCTCACTTATATGAATTTGTCCGACTAGGGATATCGTAATATATCTCAATTTTACACGATCATTCTTATGAACCAATGCCCTGTGAACTAATGGAAAGGGAAATTCAAAGGAAGGAGGATAAATTTAGCATTGAGTTTGTCACCCTTATAACTCTCTTCGGCCTGCTCCCAGGCACTGTCCCAGCTGGGACAACAATCTGTGCATAATACAATTTAAAGATGATAATAAAAACTAGTAATCATTGTAATCACACATGCACGCACAGAGTGATAAATATACAGGGTGACCATCGTGTAAAACAGATACATAGATTAAACTTACATACCAAGATCCGTGGCGACCTCAAAATATATATGAAGAGGCTAAGATGTAGACTAGAAATTTTAGAGGGGTAGAGTTACAGAAGTTGTTTTTAGGACAGAGGACCAAATGATAGGGAAAGTTTGTTCTAGGTTGAACTAGATTAAAATGGAGGAAATGTTGTTGCTGTCAAATGAAAAACTGTGTTGTTGCAGGTAGATGAAAGAGATATTGGTGCGGCGATAAAATGATACTGATAATGTTATATATTTATAAGGGTGAGGCATGACTAATTAGGGTTTTGTGTTGAAAATGGAAGGGTGAGGCATGAGTAATTAGGGTTTTGTGTTGAAAATGGACTAATTATAGCAGCCCACAACTACATGTATTCCGGACCCAATAACCCAATCACAGATCGGCCCAAAAATATTAGCATTAGTATATATATTAGTTTGCTTGTTTATAAAAGGCCCAAATAATTTTTAACTGATTGATATGAAATGTGACAACAATAACCCTTGATTTGATATTATATTATTTTGAATAACTTTTTCATGATTAAGGTCAATTATATTCATTATATCCATGTGTTTAGAAACAACTAATTAATCTTAATATATTATTTTAATTTATAAAACTATTTATTGTTGATATCTGAAAAATTTCTATATTAACTATTAAATTGGGAAGTTATATCTTTAAAATGGATAAAATAATAGCTTACTAAATATTATAAACAACTATATATTTTAGTCATTTTACAAATTATTAATAAGAGATTTATTAAGAACATGACTAATTTAAAAGAAAATTGGTCTCTAAGTAACCAACACATCTCTAGGTAGTTAATTATTAATGAAATATTAATCTATAATGAAAATAAAATTTATATTCCAAACAACTCGAATTATGCACAAACAACTCCTAAATTACGCACTGCATTTCTATAATGGGATCCTTTTCTTCAGAGCCACTGGCCGGCTGTCGAAAATTTAGAATTTGACAATAATATTTTAGCAACAAATCTAATAAATCTAGTCATTTGCTCAAAAACGATATATAACACATACCCGATAAAACTTGCAAGTAAATCAGATATAGAGATGGCTACTAAAGTTGTCGCCATTATTATACAAATCTATGATAAAGATCGTTTATCAGGCATTTTTTATCTTACTTTTTGAATAATAAATGCATTTTTTTATCTTACTTTTTGAATAATAAATGACAAAAATATTAACTGATACATCAATCATATATTTGGTCCGAACATAATAATATTTATTATAGCATGGTTTTTTTTCTTGGGGTGTTGGTCCTTACTGTCATCATTTTCAAGAAAAGGACCCCAAATACCAAATGTCGGAAAAAAATTACCCCGACCTATCATTTTACAATCCACAACGATAGATCGGGCGCTACAAAATCAGATATATTGAGACCCAAAATGTTGTAACATTTTTACTAAAATCGAACCCCTAAATTATCCGGTAGTATTTTAGTCTATTTCACACTCTTGATAATACAACTATAAGTTGTAATGCCATGTTATATTCTTCTTGTATTTTGGTTTATTCCCCAATAAAATGGATTTATCAACTTTTTAAGGGTCTTTCAATTTTATCTTGGTGAGTATTTTCTTTCATGGTCAACCGTCTTTCTAGTTTTACTGTATAACCTTTGTACATGTTTTAATTTCTGATATATTTCCCAATGAAAAAGATTTTCAAACTTATATACAGTCTTTTCAAATTGGCAATTTCATCTTTTACATAGAAAGTTCCGCATTTAACACTCTCACATATGCTCATGAGAAGGCAATTCTCATACGATCTTCGAGTATCCAATGTGCACTAATTTAGTGATACTAGATTATTCCCACTCTTATGTAGACTGTAGACTAATATTCCCACTCTTATATATGTAGACCGCAGACTCCAATTAATGTCGGTGGCACAATGTTGGGAAACACTTAAAATTGAAGGCAGATATTTTTCATTGTAGTGAATTGCATGAGAAAATCAATCAATAGGGATAATCCACTTCTCAAAGAAAAATCTAAATTCAAATCTTAGGCTAGCTTAGCATACATGACTTGTGAGTTAAAATGGTTGAAAGGTTTGTTGTTCATCATACCAAGGCTATCACTTTATTCTGTGTTGGTTAATCTGCATCTATATCGGCAACAATCCTACTTTTAAGAGCGCGCTAATCTTATTCAAGTAGATTGCCATGTTGATCGTAGGTGGCCTCATTTCTCATATGTTCCAAGCAAATGTGCAATTGACATGTATTTTTACCAAAAGCACCTGGCCGTAGAAGCAATTTCAGTTTTCAGCTGGTGGCAAACTTAGGCATTTACAACCCTCGTATATGCTCCAACTTAAAGTTGGATCGATTACAAACTGTAATGCAATCTTTCACGAACAATCAACACTAATTTACTAATTTATGGATATACTATATTTTTTCCAATATTTAGACCGCAGTACCAGGTGGGAAGTGCCACCGGGCACCGCCAAGAAACTTATGAGGGTGACAAACTCTATGTTAAATTCATATACTCTAATCATGTGGTTTAAGGCACGACAAGGCTAAAATACCATCTAGCCAAGGGAAATGGAATTGTGAAAATTTGTGCACTGGTGCGGTTTCACATGGTTTGGGGGCTAATTTTAAGGATGATCTTGGCGACCTAATCATGAGATTGAAGGTAGATGGGATCTCAGACAACACAAATAATTCATCCAGAAACATAATTCCTGATCACAAATATAGAAAAGGAAGAAACAATATAATGATAGCAAATTTTGAGAAAAGGGATCATAATAGGTAATTAATTCATTACATTAATTAGGAATGAACCAAAAACAACACAAACACATTAGGTCTTTCAAATAAAACTAAAAATATGTCTGCAGGATGCTCAAAAACAAAAAGTCATTACATAGAACTAACTGAAAATGGTTTCGCCACTTGAAAAGGAAGAAAAGAAATAACAAGCCCTATCATCTCTAATCTTCAACACGCGGAACAGGGTTCTGTTCCATCTTCAATTTCATTGTCCCCTCTGCATCTGGCTCAAAGTTGGCCCGAAAAGCCTGTGAAACTGCATCAGGCACTGATGGACATACTTTGATTACCCCTCTCACCTTGCCCAGATGGTATTTCAACCTTGTGACTCCTTGCACCTCGTGACCACAGTATATGCATTTAGCATAGGCTTTGCCTTTGTTGCCCCTGTAAAGTTTTTGGGCATGTTGCCGGGCACTATCTGCATAATATCATTTTGAGGATATTTCTCGTGAGATTCATATCATAACTTGTTTATACAAAAAATCTTTTTATTTTAATATGTATATAAAATAATATAGTGCATTATGTTATATGACAAGAATCAATTACAAATACTATTTGAAGCTGGTGAATCTTTTAGTGTAGCATAAAAAATTATTAAATTAAATATAAATTATTTGTGATCCCAAATATTTTAGAAAATTTGAATACACCATATATATTAACCCTGGTGCTTTTTTACTCTGGAAAGCAGATCATCAGCAGTCAACTACTTCCACTAATATTGACTATTACTACCACGTACCAGAACTAATTCTTCTTTAATATATTTGATAGATGCATCTTATCAACAAAATACATATGCAACTCTAGACATATAGATTGGAAAATTAGAAATAACTCGGTAAATCAAATATTTTATCATTTATCTATAATTTTCGGATAATTAATCTACTATAAGTCCACACAATATATAATTTGATCAACTTAATTTAGTGATAATTAGTATCGATGAATGAGTGCAAAGATCAATTCACAAATAAAAGAAAAAAAGTTAAATGTGATAAGAACAAAATTAAAAAATTACAATAAATATAACATAAAATTAATGAAATCTATGTGATGACGAATAACAATGAACAAAACATATATGCAACACTAGACATATAGATCGGGATATGAGAAACAAATTGACAAAAAAAAAAAAAATTAATCCCCAAAACATAGAGGGTTAAATAAAATAACAATAACATAGATGAACATTTATTTGTATTATAAATTAGTAGAATTGAGATCAAGATCAACTCACTAGACATACAGATCGGGAAATGAGAAACAAATCATAAATGCAACACTAGACATATAGATCGGGAAATGAGAAACAAATCGACAAAAAAAATTAACCCCCAAAAACACAAAGGCTTAAATAAAATAATAATAACATAGGTGAACATTTATTTGTATTATAAATTAGTGAACATTTATTTGTATTATAAATTTATATGCATCACGAATAACAATTAACAAAACATATGTGCAACACTACACATATAGATCAGAAAATGGGAAGCAAATTGATATAAAAAAAAAAAAAATTAACCCCAAAAAATAAAGGGTCAAAAGAAATAATAACACACTTGAACATTTACTTGAACTATAAATTAGTAGAATTGAGATGAAGATCAACTCACCTGGATCCATGGAGACTAGGGCTAAGATGTGGCGAATAGATTGACTTTAGGCTATGAAGAGGGCTAAGATGTACAAAAGTGAGGCACAAAATTATGATTCAAAGAAGATTAGGACACCCAAGAGAGGATGAAATGTCACTCTGTCCTAAGCTTATAAGATGGGCATGTGAGGGTTTCATCTTAATAATGGGCTATATCAAGTCGGGCTTCTTAATTTTATTATTATAATTATAATTAAATATTATCATTAAAACCGGGTTTAATATGAATTAAACGTGTATACTTTAAAATACTATGCAAGTTGAACAAATTAATTGCAATAAATTACTTTTATATGTATATTTGTTTAACTTTTAATATGTGAAAAGTCTAATCTAAATTTAGATAATTACATATATAAAATAATTGAACATTAGATTTTTAAATATTATTTTAATATTTTAAATATATTGAATTTTTGGATAGACAGTATATTAATTACCCCTCTTACTTTAACTCTGAAGAGCCTGACGAATTAGAGTAAAAATGTAAAATGATAGCTAAATTCAAATTTTAACAGTTTAGTGGTGCAAATTTACAAATGGGTGTCCAAGTATTATTCTTAAATTTCATGAAATTTGGCCAGCTCAACTTTTCTAAGATAAACTAATCAATTTCCCCAAAAAAACTACTCCCAGCATAGCTTTCATTCATCCTCCTCCTTTCTGTCAATTACCATTCTCATCAACTAATAGGGCGTTGATCCATATATATAACAGTGAGCCTGAATAATTAGGAATATAATACAAGTTATTTATTCACGCACATTAACAAATTTAAGGGAAAATTAACCAATTTCAATTAGAAACAACATTTTTAACTAAAAGGCTTGATCTTATTTCATCAAGATGCTCATTTTTACAAGTGGAAACCTGTCTTGTTCCCCCTTACAATATCATAATCCAGCTGGCAGGTTCGTGCTCAAAGTTTGTCCTAAAACCTTGTGAAAAGGCATAAGACTGAACCCATGGACAAACTTTAACAATTCCTTTTACTACAAAACCAATTCAATGTGATCATGAATTAAGAAGAATGGTTTAATTATTTTGTTTTGATGTTTGATCCTTCTTTCTTCCCCTTCTTTCCCTTCTTCTTCTTTGATTTTTATGATTTTGTTGAACTTTTCAATAAAATGATGACCAAAGCTGAGTTTTTTAGTTAGGACAAAATCGACCGGTTGTCTAAATCAGGTGGTCATTTATGTTGTTTAATATACAATGACGTTGTGCGTACATATTTTCCATCTTTAAATAAGCAAGTATATTTAACAATAAAAAATAAAGAGTTGAAACCGACCACCAGACCTGTCGGTTTCAGTGACAGACCCAGTACGCTATCTTGTTCAATCTAGCATATTCTTAAAAATTAAATTAAAAATATTCAAGAATATAAGCGAACGATATATAAGTCGGTTTTTAAGTGGTCACGTCAACCTTAAAACCGACCAAGTGTAATCTGTTAATTTAATTTTATGAAAATTTTGCCAACTAAGCAAGACGACGTCATTAGCCCTAAAACCGACCCTTAGATGTCGGTGGATTTTATCCCGTCATGTTTTTGTCGATGGATTTAGTCGGTCAGTTTTGTCGACTTTTTTTATAGTGAACCCTCATACGTACCTTTACTCTCGAAAGCAAATCATGATCAACCAATAACATTAGAACTAATTCCTTAATTCCTTGTCTTAGCTTTTTAGCTGTTCTTCTCTGGTAATTAGCAAGAGTTGCCTAACTGCCTGCTCCCGTTTTCTCCACTCATCATCTGTCAGCAAAAATTTTCCCTCGTTGACTGCTGTCTGTCCCCGGATTCTCTCCTCGTGAGCTTTCAAAGACCCAATTCACCTCTTCCATTACTAACAGCTCCTCCTAATTATTAAATTGTTCAATGGCTAAAGCAATCTGTAGAAATTTTGAAGGTACTGCTCGAAGCAGTTTTTCACCATGTAAGTCTCCTCAATCTTCTCTCTTAAGGCCCGAATATTTGTTACCAAGCCATTCGGTTTCATATAATATTCATTGAGTTTCTCAGTCTCCTTCATTTTTAAAGCCTCAAATTCACCTCCGTCTTGTGTGGTGCGCCTTGACACGCTCTCCTGATAACCACCGACGCCTCCTTGACTGTTTTTTTTTTGATCAAGTGTCAACAGCTAATCCTCAAGGGATTGAATAAAAGCCGATGCTCGTTTGTCGACCTTATCTTCTATGATCGTCTTGACGTCCTTGGGTTCTATTGCTTCCCACACTCCGTGTGCTTAAATAAACACTTTCATGTTTATAGCCCATGCATAGTTAGTCTTAACAAATGACCCCTTAGTAAGCATCGTGTATCTTAAATCAAACTTAAAAAAATAGACGACTACTACTGCATGTAACTATTTTATAAGTGAAAGGTGGCAGTTACAAACCAGCAACCCCTTGCTCTTTAGATTAAATCCTAACGTAAAAACTGAAATTGCATCTACCCAGGTGCTTTTAGTAAACATACATGTCACTTGCACATTTGCTTGGAACATTTAGCGGAGAAATGAGGCCACCTACGCTTGCAAAATGGAAATCCACTTGAAATAGGTTAGCGTGCCTATAAAAACTAAAATTGCTTCTACCTTCAGTAAAAATACATGTCAACCGCACATTTGCTTGGAACATACTGGAACATATATATAACGGAGAAATGAGGCCCACCTACGATCAAAATGGCAATCTACTTGAATAAGGTTAGTGCGCTCTTAAAAATAGGATTGTTGCCGATATAGATGCAGATCATTGACCAACACAGAATAAAGGGATAGCCTTGTTATGCTGAACACTGAGATTTTCCCAACAAACCTTTCAACCATTTTAACTCATAAGTCATGTATGCTAAGCTAAGTTTGAAATTTAATTAAGATTTGAATTTAAATTTTTCTTTGAGAAGTGAATTATATATCCCTATTGATCAATCTCGTGCAATTCACTAGCTACAATGAAAAATATATACCTTCAATTTAATTTGTGTGTTTCCCGGCATTGTGCCAGCGACATCGCAGTCTGCGATCTATATAAGAGTGGAAATAATCTAGTATCACTAATATAAATTACTGCAGAGATTAGATACTGGAAGATCATATCAGATATTGTAACACCTTCTCTGAGGGTTTTAAATTCGGAACTTTCCATGTAAAAGATGAAATTGCCAATTTAAAAAGACTGCATTTAAGTTTGAAAAACTTTTTCATTGGAGAATAAATCAGAAGCTAAAACATGTACACAAAGGTTATTCAATAAAACTAGAAAGACAGGTTGACCATGAAAGAAAAAACACGCCAAATAAAATTTAGAAAGACCCTTAGAAAGTTGATAAATCGTCCATTTCATTGGGAACAAACCAAAAAACAAGAAGAATATAACATGACATTACAACTTCTTGTTTTATTATCCCATGCAAGGGTCGCTTTTAAGAACAAAGGAAATGACAGACGCTCTATTTTGCACCTTGAGTGGACTCGTCCTCAGCTTCTTAGTTTTTCCAATACAGTATCCAAAGCCATAAAGCTTCCTCTTGAAGTGCTTTTTTTCAGCTCAACAATTTCGGCCTCAGCCTTGTGCAACTCAGCTTTCATCCTCTGCACCTTATCCTCCTTCCTTTGAATTTCCATTTCCATTAATTAGTTCACAGGGCGTTGGTTCACAAGAACGATCCTGCAAAATTGAGATGTATTACAATATCCTTATATAGTACGACAAATTCATATAAGTGAGAAAAGAACAATCAAATTTTGTTTAACAAACTACAATAAGAACTAAAAGGCTTGATCTTACATCAGTAAAATTGAGGATTATTTGGCAGAAATCCATAATGCTACCTCAAACACGAGTAGTAGCATTGATAATTCTCAGATCTACCAATTGACGAGGGCAATTAATTAAAAAGTCATTTATAGGAAGGTGACAGAATAATAATGTAAGATTTTGCAACCTGACAACTGCAGAGAAGAACTCGGGCATGTTAGGAGGATACACTATATCACGAACCTGCATCTTGAACTTCGTAATATAGTGTATCCTGCTAACATGACCGAGTTCTTCTCTGCACTTGCCAGGTTGCAAAATCTTACATTATTATTCGGGCATCTTCCTATAAAAGACTTTTTAATTAATTGCCCTCATCAATTGATGAATCTGAAAATTGTTAATGCCTACTCGTGTTTGAGGTAGCACTATGGTTTTCTGCCAAAAAATCCTCGATTTCACTGATTTAAGATCAAGCCTTTTAGTTCTTATTGTAGTATTTTAAATAAAATTTGATTTATTTTTTCTCACTTATATGAATTTGTCCGACTAGGGATATCGTAATATATCTCAATTTTACACGATCATTCTTATGAACCAATGCCCTGTGAACTAATGGAAAGGGAAATTCAAAGGAAGGAGGATAAATTTAGCATTGAGTTTGTCACCCTTATAACTCTCTTCGGCCTGCTCCCAGGCACTGTCCCAGCTGGGACAACAATCTGTGCATAATACAATTTAAAGATGATAATAAAAACTAGTAATCATTGTAATCACACATGCACGCACAGAGTGATAAATATACAGGGTGACCATCGTGTAAAACAGATACATAGATTAAACTTACATACCAAGATCCGTGGCGACCTCAAAATATATATGAAGAGGCTAAGATGTAGACTAGAAATTTTAGAGGGGTAGAGTTACAGAAGTTGTTTTTAGGACAGAGGACCAAATGATAGGGAAAGTTTGTTCTAGGTTGAACTAGATTAAAATGGAGGAAATGTTGTTGCTGTCAAATGAAAAACTGTGTTGTTGCAGGTAGATGAAAGAGATATTGGTGCGGCGATAAAATGATACTGATAATGTTATATATTTATAAGGGTGAGGCATGACTAATTAGGGTTTTGTGTTGAAAATGGAAGGGTGAGGCATGAGTAATTAGGGTTTTGTGTTGAAAATGGACTAATTATAGCAGCCCACAACTACATGTATTCCGGACCCAATAACCCAATCACAGATCGGCCCAAAAATATTAGCATTAGTATATATATTAGTTTGCTTGTTTATAAAAGGCCCAAATAATTTTTAACTGATTGATATGAAATGTGACAACAATAACCCTTGATTTGATATTATATTATTTTGAATAACTTTTTCATGATTAAGGTCAATTATATTCATTATATCCATGTGTTTAGAAACAACTAATTAATCTTAATATATTATTTTAATTTATAAAACTATTTATTGTTGATATCTGAAAAATTTCTATATTAACTATTAAATTGGGAAGTTATATCTTTAAAATGGATAAAATAATAGCTTACTAAATATTATAAACAACTATATATTTTAGTCATTTTACAAATTATTAATAAGAGATTTATTAAGAACATGACTAATTTAAAAGAAAATTGGTCTCTAAGTAACCAACACATCTCTAGGTAGTTAATTATTAATGAAATATTAATCTATAATGAAAATAAAATTTATATTCCAAACAACTCGAATTATGCACAAACAACTCCTAAATTACGCACTGCATTTCTATAATGGGATCCTTTTCTTCAGAGCCACTGGCCGGCTGTCGAAAATTTAGAATTTGACAATAATATTTTAGCAACAAATCTAATAAATCTAGTCATTTGCTCAAAAACGATATATAACACATACCCGATAAAACTTGCAAGTAAATCAGATATAGAGATGGCTACTAAAGTTGTCGCCATTATTATACAAATCTATGATAAAGATCGTTTATCAGGCATTTTTTATCTTACTTTTTGAATAATAAATGCATTTTTTTATCTTACTTTTTGAATAATAAATGACAAAAATATTAACTGATACATCAATCATATATTTGGTCCGAACATAATAATATTTATTATAGCATGGTTTTTTTTCTTGGGGTGTTGGTCCTTACTGTCATCATTTTCAAGAAAAGGACCCCAAATACCAAATGTCGGAAAAAAATTACCCCGACCTATCATTTTACAATCCACAACGATAGATCGGGCGCTACAAAATCAGATATATTGAGACCCAAAATGTTGTAACATTTTTACTAAAATCGAACCCCTAAATTATCCGGTAGTATTTTAGTCTATTTCACACTCTTGATAATACAACTATAAGTTGTAATGCCATGTTATATTCTTCTTGTATTTTGGTTTATTCCCCAATAAAATGGATTTATCAACTTTTTAAGGGTCTTTCAATTTTATCTTGGTGAGTATTTTCTTTCATGGTCAACCGTCTTTCTAGTTTTACTGTATAACCTTTGTACATGTTTTAATTTCTGATATATTTCCCAATGAAAAAGATTTTCAAACTTATATACAGTCTTTTCAAATTGGCAATTTCATCTTTTACATAGAAAGTTCCGCATTTAACACTCTCACATATGCTCATGAGAAGGCAATTCTCATACGATCTTCGAGTATCCAATGTGCACTAATTTAGTGATACTAGATTATTCCCACTCTTATGTAGACTGTAGACTAATATTCCCACTCTTATATATGTAGACCGCAGACTCCAATTAATGTCGGTGGCACAATGTTGGGAAACACTTAAAATTGAAGGCAGATATTTTTCATTGTAGTGAATTGCATGAGAAAATCAATCAATAGGGATAATCCACTTCTCAAAGAAAAATCTAAATTCAAATCTTAGGCTAGCTTAGCATACATGACTTGTGAGTTAAAATGGTTGAAAGGTTTGTTGTTCATCATACCAAGGCTATCACTTTATTCTGTGTTGGTTAATCTGCATCTATATCGGCAACAATCCTACTTTTAAGAGCGCGCTAATCTTATTCAAGTAGATTGCCATGTTGATCGTAGGTGGCCTCATTTCTCATATGTTCCAAGCAAATGTGCAATTGACATGTATTTTTACCAAAAGCACCTGGCCGTAGAAGCAATTTCAGTTTTCAGCTGGTGGCAAACTTAGGCATTTACAACCCTCGTATATGCTCCAACTTAAAGTTGGATCGATTACAAACTGTAATGCAATCTTTCACGAACAATCAACACTAATTTACTAATTTATGGATATACTATATTTTTTCCAATATTTAGACCGCAGTACCAGGTGGGAAGTGCCACCGGGCACCGCCAAGAAACTTATGAGGGTGACAAACTCTATGTTAAATTCATATACTCTAATCATGTGGTTTAAGGCACGACAAGGCTAAAATACCATCTAGCCAAGGGAAATGGAATTGTGAAAATTTGTGCACTGGTGCGGTTTCACATGGTTTGGGGGCTAATTTTAAGGATGATCTTGGCGACCTAATCATGAGATTGAAGGTAGATGGGATCTCAGACAACACAAATAATTCATCCAGAAACATAATTCCTGATCACAAATATAGAAAAGGAAGAAACAATATAATGATAGCAAATTTTGAGAAAAGGGATCATAATAGGTAATTAATTCATTACATTAATTAGGAATGAACCAAAAACAACACAAACACATTAGGTCTTTCAAATAAAACTAAAAATATGTCTGCAGGATGCTCAAAAACAAAAAGTCATTACATAGAACTAACTGAAAATGGTTTCGCCACTTGAAAAGGAAGAAAAGAAATAACAAGCCCTATCATCTCTAATCTTCAACACGCGGAACAGGGTTCTGTTCCATCTTCAATTTCATTGTCCCCTCTGCATCTGGCTCAAAGTTGGCCCGAAAAGCCTGTGAAACTGCATCAGGCACTGATGGACATACTTTGATTACCCCTCTCACCTTGCCCAGATGGTATTTCAACCTTGTGACTCCTTGCACCTCGTGACCACAGTATATGCATTTAGCATAGGCTTTGCCTTTGTTGCCCCTGTAAAGTTTTTGGGCATGTTGCCGGGCACTATCTGCATAATATCATTTTGAGGATATTTCTCGTGAGATTCATATCATAACTTGTTTATACAAAAAATCTTTTTATTTTAATATGTATATAAAATAATATAGTGCATTATGTTATATGACAAGAATCAATTACAAATACTATTTGAAGCTGGTGAATCTTTTAGTGTAGCATAAAAAATTATTAAATTAAATATAAATTATTTGTGATCCCAAATATTTTAGAAAATTTGAATACACCATATATATTAACCCTGGTGCTTTTTTACTCTGGAAAGCAGATCATCAGCAGTCAACTACTTCCACTAATATTGACTATTACTACCACGTACCAGAACTAATTCTTCTTTAATATATTTGATAGATGCATCTTATCAACAAAATACATATGCAACTCTAGACATATAGATTGGAAAATTAGAAATAACTCGGTAAATCAAATATTTTATCATTTATCTATAATTTTCGGATAATTAATCTACTATAAGTCCACACAATATATAATTTGATCAACTTAATTTAGTGATAATTAGTATCGATGAATGAGTGCAAAGATCAATTCACAAATAAAAGAAAAAAAGTTAAATGTGATAAGAACAAAATTAAAAAATTACAATAAATATAACATAAAATTAATGAAATCTATGTGATGACGAATAACAATGAACAAAACATATATGCAACACTAGACATATAGATCGGGATATGAGAAACAAATTGACAAAAAAAAAAAAAAATTAATCCCCAAAACATAGAGGGTTAAATAAAATAACAATAACATAGATGAACATTTATTTGTATTATAAATTAGTAGAATTGAGATCAAGATCAACTCACTAGACATACAGATCGGGAAATGAGAAACAAATCATAAATGCAACACTAGACATATAGATCGGGAAATGAGAAACAAATCGACAAAAAAAATTAACCCCCAAAAACACAAAGGCTTAAATAAAATAATAATAACATAGGTGAACATTTATTTGTATTATAAATTAGTGAACATTTATTTGTATTATAAATTTATATGCATCACGAATAACAATTAACAAAACATATGTGCAACACTACACATATAGATCAGAAAATGGGAAGCAAATTGATATAAAAAAAAAAAAAATTAACCCCAAAAAATAAAGGGTCAAAAGAAATAATAACACACTTGAACATTTACTTGAACTATAAATTAGTAGAATTGAGATGAAGATCAACTCACCTGGATCCATGGAGACTAGGGCTAAGATGTGGCGAATAGATTGACTTTAGGCTATGAAGAGGGCTAAGATGTACAAAAGTGAGGCACAAAATTATGATTCAAAGAAGATTAGGACACCCAAGAGAGGATGAAATGTCACTCTGTCCTAAGCTTATAAGATGGGCATGTGAGGGTTTCATCTTAATAATGGGCTATATCAAGTCGGGCTTCTTAATTTTATTATTATAATTATAATTAAATATTATCATTAAAACCGGGTTTAATATGAATTAAACGTGTATACTTTAAAATACTATGCAAGTTGAACAAATTAATTGCAATAAATTACTTTTATATGTATATTTGTTTAACTTTTAATATGTGAAAAGTCTAATCTAAATTTAGATAATTACATATATAAAATAATTGAACATTAGATTTTTAAATATTATTTTAATATTTTAAATATATTGAATTTTTGGATAGACAGTATATTAATTACCCCTCTTACTTTAACTCTGAAGAGCCTGACGAATTAGAGTAAAAATGTAAAATGATAGCTAAATTCAAATTTTAACAGTTTAGTGGTGCAAATTTACAAATGGGTGTCCAAGTATTATTCTTAAATTTCATGAAATTTGGCCAGCTCAACTTTTCTAAGATAAACTAATCAATTTCCCCAAAAAAACTACTCCCAGCATAGCTTTCATTCATCCTCCTCCTTTCTGTCAATTACCATTCTCATCAACTAATAGGGCGTTGATCCATATATATAACAGTGAGCCTGAATAATTAGGAATATAATACAAGTTATTTATTCACGCACATTAACAAATTTAAGGGAAAATTAACCAATTTCAATTAGAAACAACATTTTTAACTAAAAGGCTTGATCTTATTTCATCAAGATGCTCATTTTTACAAGTGGAAACCTGTCTTGTTCCCCCTTACAATATCATAATCCAGCTGGCAGGTTCGTGCTCAAAGTTTGTCCTAAAACCTTGTGAAAAGGCATAAGACTGAACCCATGGACAAACTTTAACAATTCCTTTTACTACAAAACCAATTCAATGTGATCATGAATTAAGAAGAATGGTTTAATTATTTTGTTTTGATGTTTGATCCTTCTTTCTTCCCCTTCTTTCCCTTCTTCTTCTTTGATTTTTATGATTTTGTTGAACTTTTCAATAAAATGATGACCAAAGCTGAGTTTTTTAGTTAGGACAAAATCGACCGGTTGTCTAAATCAGGTGGTCATTTATGTTGTTTAATATACAATGACGTTGTGCGTACATATTTTCCATCTTTAAATAAGCAAGTATATTTAACAATAAAAAATAAAGAGTTGAAACCGACCACCAGACCTGTCGGTTTCAGTGACAGACCCAGTACGCTATCTTGTTCAATCTAGCATATTCTTAAAAATTAAATTAAAAATATTCAAGAATATAAGCGAACGATATATAAGTCGGTTTTTAAGTGGTCACGTCAACCTTAAAACCGACCAAGTGTAATCTGTTAATTTAATTTTATGAAAATTTTGCCAACTAAGCAAGACGACGTCATTAGCCCTAAAACCGACCCTTAGATGTCGGTGGATTTTATCCCGTCATGTTTTTGTCGATGGATTTAGTCGGTCAGTTTTGTCGACTTTTTTTATAGTGAACCCTCATACGTACCTTTACTCTCGAAAGCAAATCATGATCAACCAATAACATTAGAACTAATTCCTTAATTCCTTGTCTTAGCTTTTTAGCTGTTCTTCTCTGGTAATTAGCAAGAGTTGCCTAACTGCCTGCTCCCGTTTTCTCCACTCATCATCTGTCAGCAAAAATTTTCCCTCGTTGACTGCTGTCTGTCCCCGGATTCTCTCCTCGTGAGCTTTCAAAGACCCAATTCACCTCTTCCATTACTAACAGCTCCTCCTAATTATTAAATTGTTCAATGGCTAAAGCAATCTGTAGAAATTTTGAAGGTACTGCTCGAAGCAGTTTTTCACCATGTAAGTCTCCTCAATCTTCTCTCTTAAGGCCCGAATATTTGTTACCAAGCCATTCGGTTTCATATAATATTCATTGAGTTTCTCAGTCTCCTTCATTTTTAAAGCCTCAAATTCACCTCCGTCTTGTGTGGTGCGCCTTGACACGCTCTCCTGATAACCACCGACGCCTCCTTGACTGTTTTTTTTTTGATCAAGTGTCAACAGCTAATCCTCAAGGGATTGAATAAAAGCCGATGCTCGTTTGTCGACCTTATCTTCTATGATCGTCTTGACGTCCTTGGGTTCTATTGCTTCCCACACTCCGTGTGCTTAAATAAACACTTTCATGTTTATAGCCCATGCATAGTTAGTCTTAACAAATGACCCCTTAGTAAGCATCGTGTATCTTAAATCAAACTTAAAAAAATAGACGACTACTACTGCATGTAACTATTTTATAAGTGAAAGGTGGCAGTTACAAACCAGCAACCCCTTGCTCTTTAGATTAAATCCTAACGTAAAAACTGAAATTGCATCTACCCAGGTGCTTTTAGTAAACATACATGTCACTTGCACATTTGCTTGGAACATTTAGCGGAGAAATGAGGCCACCTACGCTTGCAAAATGGAAATCCACTTGAAATAGGTTAGCGTGCCTATAAAAACTAAAATTGCTTCTACCTTCAGTAAAAATACATGTCAACCGCACATTTGCTTGGAACATACTGGAACATATATATAACGGAGAAATGAGGCCCACCTACGATCAAAATGGCAATCTACTTGAATAAGGTTAGTGCGCTCTTAAAAATAGGATTGTTGCCGATATAGATGCAGATCATTGACCAACACAGAATAAAGGGATAGCCTTGTTATGCTGAACACTGAGATTTTCCCAACAAACCTTTCAACCATTTTAACTCATAAGTCATGTATGCTAAGCTAAGTTTGAAATTTAATTAAGATTTGAATTTAAATTTTTCTTTGAGAAGTGAATTATATATCCCTATTGATCAATCTCGTGCAATTCACTAGCTACAATGAAAAATATATACCTTCAATTTAATTTGTGTGTTTCCCGGCATTGTGCCAGCGACATCGCAGTCTGCGATCTATATAAGAGTGGAAATAATCTAGTATCACTAATATAAATTACTGCAGAGATTAGATACTGGAAGATCATATCAGATATTGTAACACCTTCTCTGAGGGTTTTAAATTCGGAACTTTCCATGTAAAAGATGAAATTGCCAATTTAAAAAGACTGCATTTAAGTTTGAAAAACTTTTTCATTGGAGAATAAATCAGAAGCTAAAACATGTACACAAAGGTTATTCAATAAAACTAGAAAGACAGGTTGACCATGAAAGAAAAAACACGCCAAATAAAATTTAGAAAGACCCTTAGAAAGTTGATAAATCGTCCATTTCATTGGGAACAAACCAAAAAACAAGAAGAATATAACATGACATTACAACTTCTTGTTTTATTATCCCATGCAAGGGTCGCTTTTAAGAACAAAGGAAATGACAGACGCTCTATTTTGCACCTTGAGTGGACTCGTCCTCAGCTTCTTAGTTTTTCCAATACAGTATCCAAAGCCATAAAGCTTCCTCTTGAAGTGCTTTTTTTCAGCTCAACAATTTCGGCCTCAGCCTTGTGCAACTCAGCTTTCATCCTCTGCACCTTATCCTCCTTCCTTTGAATTTCCATTTCCATTAATTAGTTCACAGGGCGTTGGTTCACAAGAACGATCCTGCAAAATTGAGATGTATTACAATATCCTTATATAGTACGACAAATTCATATAAGTGAGAAAAGAACAATCAAATTTTGTTTAACAAACTACAATAAGAACTAAAAGGCTTGATCTTACATCAGTAAAATTGAGGATTATTTGGCAGAAATCCATAATGCTACCTCAAACACGAGTAGTAGCATTGATAATTCTCAGATCTACCAATTGACGAGGGCAATTAATTAAAAAGTCATTTATAGGAAGGTGACAGAATAATAATGTAAGATTTTGCAACCTGACAACTGCAGAGAAGAACTCGGGCATGTTAGGAGGATACACTATATCACGAACCTGCATCTTGAACTTCGTAATATAGTGTATCCTGCTAACATGACCGAGTTCTTCTCTGCACTTGCCAGGTTGCAAAATCTTACATTATTATTCGGGCATCTTCCTATAAAAGACTTTTTAATTAATTGCCCTCATCAATTGATGAATCTGAAAATTGTTAATGCCTACTCGTGTTTGAGGTAGCACTATGGTTTTCTGCCAAAAAATCCTCGATTTCACTGATTTAAGATCAAGCCTTTTAGTTCTTATTGTAGTATTTTAAATAAAATTTGATTTATTTTTTCTCACTTATATGAATTTGTCCGACTAGGGATATCGTAATATATCTCAATTTTACACGATCATTCTTATGAACCAATGCCCTGTGAACTAATGGAAAGGGAAATTCAAAGGAAGGAGGATAAATTTAGCATTGAGTTTGTCACCCTTATAACTCTCTTCGGCCTGCTCCCAGGCACTGTCCCAGCTGGGACAACAATCTGTGCATAATACAATTTAAAGATGATAATAAAAACTAGTAATCATTGTAATCACACATGCACGCACAGAGTGATAAATATACAGGGTGACCATCGTGTAAAACAGATACATAGATTAAACTTACATACCAAGATCCGTGGCGACCTCAAAATATATATGAAGAGGCTAAGATGTAGACTAGAAATTTTAGAGGGGTAGAGTTACAGAAGTTGTTTTTAGGACAGAGGACCAAATGATAGGGAAAGTTTGTTCTAGGTTGAACTAGATTAAAATGGAGGAAATGTTGTTGCTGTCAAATGAAAAACTGTGTTGTTGCAGGTAGATGAAAGAGATATTGGTGCGGCGATAAAATGATACTGATAATGTTATATATTTATAAGGGTGAGGCATGACTAATTAGGGTTTTGTGTTGAAAATGGAAGGGTGAGGCATGAGTAATTAGGGTTTTGTGTTGAAAATGGACTAATTATAGCAGCCCACAACTACATGTATTCCGGACCCAATAATCCAATCACAGATCGGCCCAAAAATACTAGCATTAGTATATATATTAGTTATTTGTTTGTTTATAAAAGACCCATATAATTTTTAACTGATTGATATGAAATGTTACAACAATAACCCTTGATTTGATATTATATTATTTTGAATATCTTTTTCATGATTAAGGTCAATTATATTCATTATATCCATGTGTTTAGAAACAACTAATTAATCTTAATATATTATTTTAATTTATAAAACTATTTATTGTTGATATCTGAAAAATATCTATATTAACTATTAAATTGGGAAGTTATATCTTTAAAATGGATAAAATAATAGCTTACTAAATATTATAAACAACTATATATTTTATTCATTTTACATATTATTAATAAGTAATTTATTAAGAACATGACTAATTTAAAAGAAAAGAAAATTGGTTTGTAACCAATACATCTCTCAGTAGTTAATTATTAATGAAATATTAATCTATAATGAAAATAAATATTTATATTTCAAATAAAGGATCTATTTCTGTAAAATCCTCTCTTGAGGGGGAGATAATTTCATCCTTCAAATTTTGCAACCCCATTTCCATCTCCAATTTTATGGACACTCAGGGTCTTGTTTGTTTCATAAAAATGAGCATGCAAAATGAGAAGTATAATACAACAATTTTAGCCACAGTATTTTATAAGCGCAATTAATATATATATATATATATATATATATATATATATATTAAATTTTATATAACAACCACGTTCAGAAATTATGGTTCAAAACTAAATAAATGAGCCCTTAAATTATCTAAACATAAGATCATATACCGTAAAATAAATATATTATGAAACCAAAAATTACCAATGAATAATATGTATAATATGATTTAAATTCTATGAAAATCACTATTTCCTTGTAGATCGTGGAGACGATGTATCTTTGAAAACTCATATTTTTTGATTAAAATTTTGTAAGATGTATTCTTTTGTTGAATTTGCTAGATTATATAAAGACTATTTTATTTAAAATCATGTATATTATCTACAAGCAAAACATGTCTTGCAGCTTGCAATACACGACTTATTAAAACCTATATTTTATTGTATATAATGAATAATAAATTTATAAAATAGTGTGTATAAGATAACCCATCACATTATGGTTATGTCATAATTAAAAGATTTCATATATTTTCAAACCAATTTTCACATTAATTTATTTATTATCAAGATGTAATCAACTCTTCGATGATTTTTCAGTTGTATTATCGTTAAAAAAAAAAAAGTCAAACCAATTCTCACATTAGTGCATCAAGTTGTAAACAACTCGAATTATGCATAAACAACTCCTAAATTGCGCACTGCATTTCTATAATGGGATCCTTTTCCTCAGAGCTCGTCGGCTGTCGAAAGTTTAGAATTTGACAATAATATTTTAGCAACAAATCTGATAAATCTAGTTGTTTACCAAAAACAATATATAATACATACCTGATAAAACTTGCAAGTGAATCAGATATAGAGATCGCTACTAAGGTTGTCACTATTATTATACAAATCTATGATAAAGATCGTTTATCAGGCATTTTTTATCTTCCTTTTTGAATAATAAATGAATTTTTTTATCTTACTTTTTGAATAATAAATGACAAAAATACTAACTGATACATCAATCATATATTTGGTCCGAACATAATGATATTTATTATTGCATGGTTTTTTTTCGTGGGGTGTTGGTCCTCACTGTCACCATTTTCAAGAAAAGGACCCTAAATACCAAATGGCGGAAAAAATAACCCCGACCTACCTAGAGGTAGGGGTGTCAAACGGATACGGATTTGCCCATATCCGTATCCGTATCCGCCTACTCAAAATCGGATCCGGATCCGGATATGGATATGCAAATTTTAGAATAAAAAGATCCGTATCCGTATATGGCCGGATATTATCCGGATACGGATAATATCTGTATCCGTTTTTTCAAACATCACCAAAAATCAAATATACATTCTGAGATTAATTAAAAAATATATTGAACCATTCAACAGAAAATGTATACCCAGTCATAAATTAATAACATACTTTAATAGAAGTTTGGGCATTCAGGCCAAATATTTCGAACAAAATATTAATTTTAACAACTTAAAATCACAAAAAAAACAATATCTGCAACGATTTTAAAAAGAAAAAGCTTGACGAAGATAGTTCCATTTTCTCCATTTGCAAGATACTTAATGTTTCTTTTTTATTTTAAATATTAATTCTTTTTCAAAATTTATATGATAAAATAAAAAATATAAGTAAATAATAAATTTATATAAGTATTATTATATACATATAATAATAATTTCGGATACGTATATTTTCGGATACGGATACGCCTATATCCATATCTGTATCCGCAAACCCCGGATTCGAATACGGATAATATCCGTTTTATTCCGGATACGGATTATATTCGCTTTTTCCCAAATACGGTAACGGATTTTTCGGACGGATATCGGATATTTCGGATTTTTTTGACGGCCCTACCTAGAGGTGTAAATGAGCCGAGCCGAGTCGAGCCGAACTCTAGAGTGCTCGTGTATCGTTTGTTAAAAAATTAGCGAGCTCGAGTTCGAGCTTGAATCGAGCCAAAAATACTGTTTGAGTATCGACTTATTAAGGAATAACTATGTTCACGAACGGCTCGCGAACCGCTCACGAACATATCTTACGAGCTGTCTCATGAGCTTTTGCTCACGAACTGCTCATTAACTTATGCTCACGAATTTTTGCTCACCAGCCGCTCATTAATTTTGTTTACGAGCTTGTTTAATAAACTTTGCTAACGAGCTAGCTTATGCTCATAATTAAATTTATTTACGAGCTTGTTTGTTATTTAATTTAATTAAAAAAAATAAAATTCTAACAATATATTAATTTATGCTCTAAGGAATCATAAATTCATAATAAGTCATCCATTAATAAAACTCCCACATACACGAGCCATGTTCATGAGTCGAGTTCACGAGCCAAGTTCACGAACTCATAATTCGAACTTATTCGCGAACTATCGAGTCAAACTCTACTGTGCTCAAGTTCAGCTCATTTATAAAACGAACCTTAAAATTGTGCTCAAGATCGACTCATTTAAGAATTGAACCGAGGTCGAACCGAACACCGAGCGGTTATCGAGCGTATCAACTCATTTACAGTCCTAGACCTACCATTTTATGATCCACAACGATAGATTGGGCAACGTTTATACTCTTTTTCTTCTTACGCTACAAAATCAGATATATTTTTTTTTTTGAAACCCAAAATGTTGTAACATATTTACTTGCATTTTGTAGGATTTTTCAGACCTAAACACTACACGGTCTAACATATTTTTTCAAAAATCGAAACCCTGAATTATCCGGTAGTGTTTTAGTCCATTTCACTCAACTATATTTTTTTGAACATTACTTTATGATTTTACTTTTTTGAACATTACTTTATGATTTTACGGTATCTGGTAACTTCTCTTTACTCTGTTGATTTTGTAGCATCTAGTACCTTCTCTTTTTGTGATGGTTAAAAATGATAATTTTCCTTAATTAATTAATAATAGCTTAATTTAATAATATTACTTGCCCAGAACTATTAATTGCTAAAAAAATTAGTTACAAGAAAAAAGCATGAAAACGAGGAATACAGAGATTACACGTTACTTGCACAGAATTACAGTCCCAAAGTATTCTGTTTAAAACAAATAAAATCAAATTTCGGCTCCAATAATTAAAAACATCCATCATAGTCCATCGTATGCACCGGACTGGAGGCACTTCATGTTGTTTAATTTAATACGTCTGTAGTATGTATATGATAATTGACCTGATGAGTACTGAGCATTAAGGTAGCTGCCTATGTCATCCACTGTTGTGCTGCTAAATAACTGAAAGTATACTGAAAGATGAACCCACTTGATGAAATCAACCCAATACCTTGTTTAGTCTAAACATTACTGGGTTTTGTAGTTGTAATTGCTACACAGATGAATAACACTCTAAACACAGTAAACATGGTGGGAGCATCTTTATTTTACAGTTAATATTATACAAAGCGAATAAACACAGGAAACATGGTGGGAGCATCTTCATTCTACAGTTAACATTACAAATCGAATACAAGAGCCTTCAATCATTTATTTCCCTTTTAACAAGATAAATAAAATAATTTGATAATCTTAAAAATAACGAAATTTCTATAACAGGAATACACTGATCCTATGAAATTTTAAAGTACTAGAGGAACTTGATAAACTAGATGCCCTGCAAGTTAGCAGCCAGATCTTCCCGAAAGATTGCTCAAAATATGTTCACCCCCAAAAAATCATGGCCAATACCGTTACATCCTCAGTTTATGGGTGTAGGAGAGCTACATTTCATTCTAATTCCTCACTTCAACCCAAATTGACAAGGCAACTGTATCTGTGCTCAAGCACAAAGTAAAGATAAAATAAATTAAATAGGCACCAGAGCACCAAGCATGAAGGAGATTTGAAGGGTAGAGATGATTGCTGCCCAGTTGTTTCCCAATTTTCAAAGAGAGCCTAATATCTGATCAACGGCATAAAGGGCATTTTCTACATATTTTACGAGGCATTAGAATGCGAAAGGGAAATTATCAAAATGTTTGGGGAAAGCCCTCCATCAGAAACCCAAAGTATCAAGCCAAGGGAATAACATTCTATCCAGACCCATATCTATGCATAATACATGTACAAACTGTTTGCAGCAGCACATGCAATTGAGTTTTCACTTGGATGCCATGCCAGATGGAGCAACTTGGTGGTGAAATCAAATGAATTACCATTGGCATCAATCCCTGGGCTTTCGGCCCCTGTCATAACATATTTAGATATTTGTAAATATAACTTCGTGAAACATGGGTACAAGGAGAGGAAAAAAGACGAAAAGATGAAAATGTGTTAACCTCGTCTAACAACACGAGTTAGACTGCTGCTTAAGGATCTAGCAGGCCTTGCAGGTGTCTGAACTTGTCGCCTGTGGAAGAGGTATTTCAAACATTTGACATCAGTACTTAGACGAGCCCAAAGAAGATAAGAAAAAGGTCAAATGCATTTTTATAAGATGTTACAAGAAATGAAAACCTGGAAGCAACTGTAGAAAGTAATTTAAAGTTTTTAGTTTTTTAGGTATCCAATCCATATATTAGTGACGCTGACGCAGAGTGCAATTTAACCAATCAATGTATTTCAAGTATCAAAAGTACAAGAAAATGATTAATCAATAATATAGTTCATATTACCTCATAGGATTTTTGCTAGCTTCCAATGTGGTCGCTTCAGTACTACCAGCAACAGATCCAAACACCCGGAACAAATTACTGAAATCATATTACATAATAATATAATATTTACAGTGTATGGCAAAGATAAAGGCAAATATAGATAACTAATGAGTTGTGGCAGACCTATAAGAACCAGTTGCTACCCGCTGACCATCTCCGCTCAAGCAACACTCAAACTTATCAAAGATGGAATCATTTTCATACAAATCACATAACTGCACAAAAGAAACGGTAAATACCACAAATCAAACTGCAAACATATAGCAGCAGATATATTGATCCAGAAGTACTCACCTTCGGTCTTAAATACTCGTGAACCTGAAAGGTTGAAACTGGGCCAGAATCCATATTGATATCCCACAACTAACATCACAGAAATACATAATGCCATCAATTGAAAAAATCAATGTCACTGGAAAAAATAGAATTTAAGCAAAAGTTGTACACATTATATATAAAACAAAAACAGAGGGTGAGACAATAATTTTCCAGCTTTAAGCAGATGCAACAAGATACACACAGATAGTTTGAGAGAGAGAAATTGCATAGCTAACATCATCAGTACTTGATATGCTTACACTTCCAGACATACTAAAAATATTTATTACATTGAAACACTTACAGACCTTAGAGAATTCCTATCAACATACATCTTAACATACTGTTGAGTGTTGTCCATAATATGTTATCAGACATTTAGGCTTTAGTTTCTATAGAAAAAGCTTGTGAGAACCACTATTTCTTTTAACTTCATGCATTCGTGTTTTTATCAAGTCTGATATGGTGCACAATGTGTAATAGACCCACAAAACACACACCCACACACGTCTCTCTTCTGTGGAGTGCAGCGTTTGCCTAACAGAACTAAAGGATTATTCGCTTTAGTCCTCAAATTCCAGAGATACTGTTCTAATATGTTGCTTCTGCTTACTTCTTCCTACCACGACCTAAAATATACGTTCTACCTACAGATGCAAATATAGCAGATTTAAGATTGTCATTGGTTGGATGGAAGTTCTTATTACTTTCAAGTTGAGACTGAATGATTCAAATTAAATTTCCAACCATTATATATACTAGGCTGGGATTTATTGGTCGTCTAGTCTTTTTTTGCTAAAAAAATTTGTCATCTGGTCTTTCTTTTAAAGTCATAATCCT
The DNA here is from genome assembly GCF_001625215.2 of Daucus carota subsp. sativus. Lineage (NCBI taxonomy): Eukaryota > Viridiplantae > Streptophyta > Magnoliopsida > Apiales > Apiaceae > Daucus > Daucus carota. Next base: position 41,108,124 of record NC_030387.2, on the reverse strand, counting down.
AATTATAACACATTTACACATACAAAAGAACACACTGGCCACATATAAATAGAATGTTATATTCTGGAGAATAAAACCATGCACTTTCTGTCTATAGTTACCACAAAGACACAAGGAAAATGGACGTTTCATGCAATTCAATGTCCGACTTTTATGGATAAGGGACATTTCTAACTCCTCGTATACACATAATAAGCTACAATATGAGAAATTGACCAACAAATTAATTAGCACATAACGGTACCAAACCTTGAGAGTCATATAATCACGACTTAATATATATCTTCCATCTTTCCCAAATTTTATATCAGAAATAGAGGCGATAATCTCAGTGAAAAAAGATCTTGTACCAGGTGCTTCCTGTTCCTCAAATCTGTAAAAAAAACAAATACCAAGTGCATAGTCAGTAGAAATCAACAGATGCAAAAGACAGACCACAAATGAGTACTAAGTACTAACACTTACAGTTTAGAATGTGTGTCGCATAAAGCTGATTGTCGCAAATCAATAAGTCGGATTGATCCTTTCGAACTACTATATGCCAATGTGTTACAATGGGTAGGATGAAACTCTGCTGAGGTTATCACCTCTACAGCAAGAAACCAGTGCACATAATTATTTACATGATTAATAGCCAAAACCTATAATGTACACATTATTATGAATGGACAGCAACGAAGAACCAAATACATTGGTTATAAAAGGATCTTTCTTTTTCTTATTTCTTTTTTTTCTTTTTTTTTGGTGGGGTGGGGGGGGGGGGGGGGGGGGGGGGGGTAATATCTTTCTTTCAACCTCGACAATATAATAGATAAAAATAAACTAAATTCAAGACATATTTTCAGTATCATAATGCATTCGTCTTTCAGAAACATACCAGTTAGATCCTCCATATTTGCGGGTTTCACATCAACAATGTTAAAACTCTGATTACTTATTTCTAGGTTCCATAAGTTAATCCGCAAATCGTCCGCTGAAACAAATGTTTCCCCGTCACTAAAATGCAAGTAACATGAGAGAGTTAGTGATACAGAAACTGTGCAGCTATCAAGAGGTGCTACAGTACAATTCTAAGGAAAATCAAGCCAAGTAATTAACCATACAAATTCGAGACGAACGAACCATAGTTGTTCGTGGAGTAAAATCTAAAAGTCAATCTATATAAACAAACTAGACGGTGAGGCTTATTTTCTTGTTGCGACTTGCTAAATAACAAGGCAAGCAAAACATATCCTGAAATTAAAGTGATTGACCAATATATCATGTACGAAATCAAACCTATTAATCATGGAGGTGAATATTTTTCATTGAGGATATAAAGAAAGAATGCTACTGGATAACAATCTCTCATCAGTCCAGATGAATGGTTTTAGTTTATATCATTATAGTCAAGTAGAATAGATTTCTTCACTATTGAGCCTCGTGTGAAACTAAAAGTTTGGAAAGCATCAACAGTACAAAACAAAATACAAGCAGATAGAAACCTAGTTACTACATTACCATCCTGAGTTGCTGGAATTATAAAATAACCTTATTCCAAAAAGAATTCTAATTTAGGTTCTTGCATCATTGAGGGGACAACATACAAAAACTGAATCCATCTATCTGTGTAAACTATAAGATCTCAATATTCCTTCACTTTTAAGTTATAAATTGTATCTATAAACATACTTGTGTGCTATCTATGTAATAATTTTTTGTTGAGGACAAAATCACCTGGCTTGATGAGGTCTATACAATATCAATTAACTTTACTGAGATCGAATTTTGTGGTTCCATATTCTAGACCTACTGTTAACAGGAATGGACGTACTCAGTTGATCAAATATTTACTATCAAAATCTGATTATGTCTTCTATTATGGAATAGAATACATAGATTAGTCATGGAAGAAGGGATTGGTTAAAGCATAGCAACACATAAAAATATAGGTGCTCGAAATGAGCTAAGCATCTAAGATTCAATGATGAAAAAACTGCACCTATTATTCGAAATCGAGTTAATATGATAGTCATGTGCATGGGCATATACTCTTCTGCATCGTGCCATGAGGCTGGTCTCGTTGCTGGTTACCTACAAAAAAGTGCTTGTAATTTGTTGGACATGTAAAGGTAGATACACATATAGTTAGTTCAATATATCATATACGTATCCAAAAAAATATATTATTCATTTTCACATGCCAAGGAAACTATTGTATCCTACATGCATTCATATAAACAATCAATAATCTTAAGGAACCTAAATATAAGCAATACCCCCCCCCCCCCCCCCTCCCTCTCCCAGACCCACCCACCAAAAATATAGTTTGAGTATTCCATTAAAAATCAAGTTTCTTTCTGACGTCAAGTAATATACATGTCTTGAAAGTTACATAACCAGGGGCAGAGTGTTTGAAACCAAGTGCAAGTAATATAAAGATACTTTAAGGGGTAAAGGCACCTAAAAGGACATAGAAAATTGCATGAATCCTAGTGCAGGAAGATACACTATAGAAAAGCTTGACTGCAAAAGTGTACCCCACCAAAAATAATCTACAGAAGGCAGACTACAAAGCAATATATTTCTGTCATCCTAAGTACTCCGATTTGAGTCCTTCAAATTTTGGCATTATTTTATGAGCCAATTACCAGATTGACATCATGAGATGACATCAATTAATATTACTCACACATTACAGCAGTAAAAATTTGAAAGTCAAGTACAACTACCACAGGTAAATGTAGTGATGAAATCCCCCCTGGTGGGAATGATAAATCATTGCTTGAAAAAGATAAAGATGTATCTGAGCATCCTCCATTCGAACGATACAAACTTGGGCTTGAAGAGACACTTGAGCTGGCAATACTGCCATTCCCGTTACTTTTTACAAGGTCAGTGTTCATCTCTGATATTTTTTTGACCTTTTTCTCTTGAACCTATCACACGAAAACAATACATAAATACGAGGAATAAAGTATACTATTATTTAAGACAAATTTGGCTGTGGAAATAAACAAAAACTCTCAGAAGTACCTTTACAGATAGCATAATTTGTAACTAAGAATACTCTCAATTGTATGATTAGCATCAAATTGTTTCTATTCTTCAAAAGAGAAGGATTACTAGCTGTTTTCAGATCTCAAACAATTTCGTTTTTACTTGCATTAGGACAATAATATCGAATTTCTATACTGTATATAAAGAAGTACTGCTCTCATAGATTACACAATATTACACTTTTGTCTAGCACCACAGGTCTTCTGCAATCCATATTTATCATGAGAAGAAGCCATATAAATGTCTCCGCACCCAAATTGTTCCAATCTGATACTTGTTTATTACAACTATTTTTCCGTAGGACCTCCCCTACAGTACATTTAGAAGATACTTATTTTTGTGTAAAGTGCAGATACTTTAATTAGCAAAAGATTATTAATTTTATGTTTTTTGGTTAACAGTGAAACATTTTTTAAATGATACAATTTTAAAATATGATTACTAAAAGGTTTTACATAATGATTTCTAATTGGTCTACAGAACACATATAAACAAGAAAATAGAATTCTTATAAAAGCTTATGGTTGGAGATAAGGACTCTGTCGCTCACTGGAATTACTTCCTTCACACTATAAAGGAAACACTTCTTTAAAAAAGCACGTTGTTACATTAGAATACTCCAAGTACCTTCTTCTAATAACTTCAAAAAAATATTTGTGCGCTGATTTAAAGCCTACCATTATACCAATAAAGAACACAAATATAAATAAAATTTATGGCTTTTAGCTCCCCTTATATCTCTAACTCTACTTAGGCAAAGGTTGTCAGATCAAATATTGTTGTCCAAAATTTACTGTAGTGGTTTGCCCTGAGTGGTTGGCAAAAGTTATACTGATATTTTTAAAATATTTCCTTTATGACTGGGTCAGGTCTGCTGTAACTATGGTTATCTCACTGTCCACTGAACTTGAGAAAACATAGTTAATTTGAAAAACCAAAACCTTAAAGGTTTGCAAAGTGTAAAGTAGAAGATTTAATCAACTGGTAGGAAAAAACTTGCAAGACATACATGATATAAATTATGTAGTAAGTAGTAACACTCCAGATTTTCAACTACAACAGTAGTGGGTTTTAAAAGGACTGATTGAGATAATGCATTAACAACTGCAACTCTGGGAATTCGGATTGTAAAGCTTGCAATATCATAGGGGATGGATACATGGGATAACTTATAGAGAATGAACACTATAAATGTACAAATGAGTTTTCCTGCAAGCAGAAGTTATTATCAATAATTACTTGGTTTTGATGTTGCTTAAAACCTATTTGAGATTGTTTGTGTGAAACACTAAAGGATCAACAAATCATCTACCTTCCAAAATTTAATGGTCTTGTCATTTGTAGACAAAAGAAAAAGAGCCCCATTTGCTGTTTGGCACCATCTGATTTTGTTGATTTTCTCCTCAATCTCTAAGCTCTTCAGATAATCAAACTGAAAGAACAATATTTAAATGAAGAGTATAAACATTCCAAACTGACGAACAATACTATAACAGAAGTTACTTTGAGGATGCGAGGTTCCAACTATAATAAGATACATAACTTTTTTCCGGCTTCTTTTTTAGATTTCAGAATCAGAAATACGGGGTACTCACGCAACATGTTTCAATTCATTTGTGTTTAGGAAATTAAGTAACATACCTCAGGTTCATGACTTTGAAATTCTGTCTTGTAGCGGAATTCAGGATGCCTACTGACTGGATAATCTATCCTCTCCAAATCCCTTCTGCTTCCACCATGCTATGTACATCAAATTTTAAAGTTTGTAAAACAGATTAGGAGTAAAAGGAATGTAAGATCATGCATATGAAAATTTAACTAATAAGATGAAAAGGATATACAGCTCTACCTCTTTTGCATCAGTCCTTTCGAATAACACTACTCTACCCCCACGATCACCAGTAGCAAGATGGTCACCAGATTTGTCGAACTCAATAGCTGATATGATATCAACTGCAAAATTGTGAAAATTAAAGTTAACTGTTAGAGCCAATGTACTTAAAGAAAACAGCTAGATCCAAAAAATGTGCAACAGAGCATCCCTTTCTGGATCTATCAAATTCATATTCCTTTCAGCATAAGCATGTGCTCAACATATAAACTCCTAAAACAAGGGATTGAAGACAACAGTATTTAGTTTGATCACTTTAGTCTTTCTTGGCTTCTGAGAGAAATTCCAAAAACATCATTTAAGAACATATACACAAACACACAATTAACGAAGACAATTAATATTATTATCACACTAAAACACAAATTGTAAGAAATAACATAGGTAACTACAAAATTAATACATACAAGTAAAATTATTCAGAGCATGACTTACATACCTAAAGCGTTAAAAACTCCTAAAGTCTAACCAAATTCCACAGTCAAGTTTGGGAAGCTTCTATTCGAGTTTTTTAAATTTTTTAACTAAAAAATAACAATTATTTAAAAGGAACTAGAAGTATGACCAATTCAAGCCCATCGTTTTTTGATCAAGCATTATGGCTCAGTTTTAGCTAAGTTTAATGTCACTAAATCAGTCTCTTTCTATCTAAAAAATCGTGTTCAGGGATACAATCTTCAGAAAGAAGGGCAATAGAAGATTGATGAAGTTAAAACTGCAACTAAATCGTCAAGGAAAGCTGACACAACATACTGTATGTATATGATACGTTTCAAAATCGGTATTGTGTAAAGTTAAGCAACTCTCCCCTCCCCGCCCTCTCCCTCTCTCTTACCCCTCGCTTCAATTTGAGAGCTGAAATTACTAATTTACATGAAAACTTTATACCCTGAGGTTAAAGAGATGGTAAATACTAATCAGTAATCACCACATCCATTTTTCAGATTCGCAAAATTAACAACGCTGTTAACATATCAAATTATCAAAAATGAAAAGACCAGCAGACATATGAATGTCATGAACACAAATATTTAACCCAGATGGTATGATGTGGAAAAAATCATATACGAAAGACATAGATATAGATGTGAGTGTGACATTCAGACTTACTGCTGTGTTTGATTCAACTTTTACACACGCGCGCGCGCACACACAAAAAAGAACAAACAATATGGAATTGATAAGAAAGCCTCTTAACCAATGCTGAACAATTTGAAAGAGTGACTTTAGTGTAACTCGAAAGAAACATATCTTGTAAGGCTGACCATTCCATTATAACTGGAAAAGCTAAAAGAGCAAATGCAATGAACACGTATACTCATAACCTTGCTAATATGATGTATTAGGAAAGTTATAAACTTACAATTAAGATAATGATATACAGTAAAAGCAACTTTGGGAACTCAACTCATTTTGTTTATCTTCTTAATAATGAACCGCAAATATGGACCCCTTAAATCACGTCAAGGAGAATGACAAAGTAGCCAAAGCACCTATCCTAAGATACTAATGGCACAGAACGATATAATTAGATACTTCCAATAGTAACTTTTCTTGTAAGGCTGATGGTCTGCGATAAACAATTGCTTGTACAGCATATATTCAGATGAAAATGCCAACATCCAAATGTCAGGAAACATTAATTATTACTCTGACAACATAAAATGGAAGAATTCACAGAGCTAAATGTTCTAAAGTACACAAGTAACTGTAAAATAATATATGTCAAAAGAATATCTTGTCCTGGTACCAAACAAAATATTTTTAGAGAAGCTTTTTTTTTGTTAGTACATGAACTAATTACAATTATGCATTTACCTATATAGCAGCTACGAATCCAACTAAAAGACCGCCAAGTGCTCGTAGATAAGCTAGAAAGTTCTTCAATTATATAAAAATACCGTCTAAAATTAAATAATTAGGACACGGACACGAAACGTACAGCTTAAAGATCTAAAACAAAATCCAAGACACCATATTCGAGTAATAAACACTCGAGTAAACTCGCTTTCTAAAACTTCTGTAATAATTACTTAAGCAACTAATGAATCCAAATAACCGCCACATCTCAATTAAGTCGAATTGCATACTTCAATCAATATTACTCCAACACTCTCACGAGTAACAGTCTCTCGATTCTCCGACATCGCAATCAATCACTTAATAAAGCTAAATCTACTCAATTAATCACAAATTACAACACAAACAATCAAAAACCAGATCAACGCCACTAAATCAAACCCTAATTAACCAAAACACCGAACACAAAATCGGATCTCCGTACCTTCCTGAACTTCCTCGCCGGCGGTGCGCTCGCCGAAGACCTGCGAGAATTTCCACTCAAGCGGCGGTGGCGCTGCCACGACCTCTCCATCGCCGCCGTTCATCTCTTCTCGAAATCACCTAACCGAACCGAACCGACTCGCTGTGTCGAATAGATAGATGTATAGATACAGAATCTGTGTGTATATACAGAAGGAGATGATTGGATTGAGAATTGATCGGGTTTGTTAGGTATTGAGCTCGATCGGAAGCTTAATGATTAAGCAAAATGCATCAGAGAGTACTAGTAATGTAACTGTGTGTGTGTGCGTGCGTTAAGATTGAAGCATCGTTTTTACGAGCACCTCGATTACGAAGAGGACAACAATACAATAGCACAACACCAACACTCGGGATTTTCTATGAAGTCGGAGGGTAAGTTGGGGATTTTAGGCGTTCTGGAAGGAAACACAATGGCACTGCGTCACAGCCTTGGGTTTTTTTATTTTCACTTCATGTCTAATTTTGTTGTTGAATATTGAATTATGAAAAGGTAGATCAATTGCAAAATATTGGTCCGTCTTGCTTATTCTAATCTTAAACGATCAATTGTTTATTTTTAAATATATATATTTTTTAATGAAAATATGTTATTTTTGTAAAAAATTATTAAAATAATATTCCAAAAACAGAGTTAGATGAAATGACATTAACCAAATTGTTTCCAGGTGAATTCATTGATTTAAACTGATTAGTTTTGATTCAATAAAATCACTGTTTATATTTAAAAGCCCACTCCTATATTATGAAAAAGAATACACATATAAGTCCACGAAAATATTTTGCTTCTTTTTAAAGTTAGAAGCACTAGAATGTATGTGAGAAAATACTCGGATTGAAATCGAATTGACTTTTCGAGATAATAAGAATATACTTCTATGACATATATGACTATTTAAAGATATTTTCATGTCGTATTTAATCTACTACAAACTTATAAACATAATGTCTTTTTACTTTTTAGAGAAGACTATACAATTCAAATAGTTTACTATAGAATATAAAAAATACTCTTGATGTGATCTAGTTTTAAAATTGTGATACATTTCTAAGACGTGTGATTGGAACGCCTAATATGTATAATTTCGTGAATTTCTTTTCAAATGATTATTCTTAAATTAAAATTCGTGATAAATAATAACCAACATATTATTACAAACGATAATATAGAATTTACATAAGATTTCTGGACTGTATATTAAAATTAGATCGGTGTTAGAAACAGATTAATTTATTAGCCGTTCCGCCACGGAGCCTTCACTCGCCGGTTTTATAAATGATCATATTACAACTTCAATAAAAAAAAAATAGTTCAATACAAATATAGCTCTTCTTATTAGATTTGTAATGAGACATGTTTGCATGCAACAATCATGATCAAATATAACAATGTATTCGATGATAAATATAAATATGGAGCATTATTTATTACATTTAGAAATAGATGCATACTTGAAAATTACCGCACTTTCGAGTAGGTTTTTTAAATATCTTTGCGAAATATCGATTGCTCAACCCTCAAGTAACCCTAAGAATAAGAGGAATAAGAGAAAGAATTTGGGATAAGTTTACCAACAATAATATTATACAATTATCATTTTCTTTGTATAAATTCTATATTTTACAGTTATCAATTATCATATAATCTTATCTATTTCGATTTTTTTAATACAGATCATGCAAACATGTCTAAATAATGTGCATGGGGTAAACCCGCAGATAAATTTTTAAATACCATTATCATACATTCATAATTTGCGATATATAATCGGACGTAGAAACATTACATAAAACACAGATTTGATATTAATTATTTAAAAATTATATCATTCAAAACAAAAATTTCAAATCTTTACAAGACTTATCATAAATATTTTATAATCATTTTCTTACAATATATGAGGAGCATACAAATGAGTGAAATTTTATTCATGAAGGATAACAGACGATGGAAGTGGATGACTCGAATTATTAATTGAACTATGCATACACATGTATGTGTCACGTCATATACGTTCATGTAAATTTCGGATTTCATATATATTTTAAATAATAATTTACGTGTTTCAAACTATTATAACTAAATTAAATAACAATAAAATTAAATAAATAAATAAATATATATTTATGTATTTTTATTGTTGACATAAGTCTTACAAAATAAATTAGAAAGATAAAAATTTGAGTGTTATCAGCATTGAAAAAAAATACCATATTTGACCATATAGGCGTGCCTAAAAATATATACAGAAACCCACATGTAAATAAGAAATGTAAGAAGAAAACATAAAAATCCCCAAATTACAAATCCCGGTTGTGTGTTTGCCGGAGTGGCATCTCCACCTTCAATTCCATTTCAATCTCCAGCCCTAAATGTTCGGACCCTCCGGCAAGTCCGGCCGGGGTGGCCGCGGCGGCGGGAGCTCCGGCGCCAAGCGTAAGCTCCAGTCCAACTTCCATTCCGCCTCTCTTAATCGTCCTTCCGGTCGCCGTCCCTCCGCCGGCGCCGCTGCCGGCGGCTCTTCCGCGTCTCGTAACAGCCGGAAGACCACCACGACGCCGCCGAGTCCTTCGGCAGCAGCTCCTTCGGCTGCGGTGGAGGAAAGTTTCAGTCTTGTGACTGGAAATCCGCTGGATTTCGCTATGATCATTCGGCTGACGCCGGACCTTGTGGACGAGATCAAGCGTGTTGAGGTGCAGGGGGGGTCGGCGAGGATCAAGTTTGATGCCAATGCCAAGAATACTTCCGGGAATGTGAGTATAAAGTTCTTGAATTTCGCAGTTTTGAATGCTTTTTATAGTAAGTTATTTTGTTGCACAAGTAAAATTGGAACTAACTTATTGCTAGTTATTCAATGCCAATGATTTTGGATTATTATTACGGGCTGATTGGTTGTAAAATTATAGTATGCGCGCCTTTATTTTGTTGAAGATTGTCGGTTGCATAACAATGATCAGGCAATCACATCGTAGCTTACTATTCTTTTTATCTTTAGTTGTGCTAGGTTATTTGGTTTAGTCTAATTTATGTTCAAATAGTGTTCTTTCACATAAAAAGGAAGCCTTTTTTGTGTTAGAAGCAACTAAGGTTTATAGTGTTTTCGAATTTTGATGCATAATGCACATGCTAGTATATTAAGCGTTAGCCCGGTATTGGTTTCATAGGAACTCAAGTAACTAATATGGCCGAAAAAATTGAGGAGGTTTTTTTCGTGCCAAAACGCTCTTGATGTAATTCGTAATAGCCCGACTTTCCTAACTAATTATGGATTCAACCAGTGTGTTATGGGATTATGATCCTTATCTCCACTCAGGCGCTCACTGTTATATGTGAATGCTAAATAGCTTTAGTTGATGAATTTAACCTAATATTAATAATATATCATATCGGGGACATAGCTACATTAGGGCAAATGGGAACCATGGCATATCGCTATTTATATTGGATTCATGTATAATATGTTCCGTCAAAAATTCAAATTTTTTTTTTGGCTTTTCCTATTAAAGTTTAAACCTGGTATAACACGAGTATATAGTTTAGGCCACTACATCTTACTTTTGATTCATGAGTGAACTTTTCAAATAGACCCATAATCATGCATCAATCATGATTGGTGGATTTAATAATTAAAAAAAATGCAGAGAGCTGATTTAATATATCGGTAAATTGCGGTTTATGTGCATATTATTATTCTGCTTTATCACATTTCTTGCCGTCTCTTGTAATTTTTTAATGTTCCCTAGAATTGTACCTAGTGAATACCCTTCACTCTAGGGGTGGTGGCAAGATCCAATACAGCCTGGAGACTTGATACAAATTCAATCCGAGAAATAGTAACTGGGGCCAGAGGTTTTAGGGTCCAGTTTGGCCCAAAAGTGACCCAAAAGATCGGTGTATGTATTTGGTATTTATATAGTATATGTTCGTAAAGTTCACTAAATAAACTACTGCTTCTAGATCAAATTGAAGTGAGGAAACCCTTTTGCAGCGCATTCGAAAACCTAATCTTGCCTCAATACTAGATCTTATCCCTCATCCGAGCTGCTCTCTAAAAATCTCTTCACTTTCCTTTCCTCATCAGATCCGAGCTTTTCCTTTCCAAAATTCTGTAAGATTTCTCATTTACGAGCCCCATTATGAATTGGGGCTATTCTCTTTGGATCTATCACTGAATCTCAAGTTTAATTTCATCTACAGCTTAATTGAGTTCTCCACCCCCCCCCCCCCCACACCCCACAACACACTCTCACACACACTTACACACACACACACATGTTTATACATATTCGCACACTAAACTTAGATGCTGAACTATTTTTTTTTTTTTTTGGAATGGCTGTGTTATCTTAGATTTAATTTTTTAGATCTACTGATCAGTCATGAGTTCTTTCGGGTTGGTACCACCTCAAATTTGGTCCGGGTAGGCTACGGGTGAAACTGAGATCAATATATATATATATATATATATATATTAAGGGTTCAAGTCTCTGTGAAGTTAAATTCTGTGCGATTATTTACAGTTTCTGTAATTAAGCTTAAGCTTACCCGAATATACAGAAACAGAACAACACTAAAATTTGGCCTATCGTTCTGTTTTACCACCGTAGACAAGGATTCTTTTCATTATGACATGTCTTTAGCACCTCTTTTAAGTTTTACATGGTTTTGACTCTACAGTTTTATCATTACAAGCATTAACACTGTAATTTTTTAACAGGTTATCGACGTGGGAGGTAAGGACTTCAGATTTACATGGTCGAGGGAGATGGGAGACCTTTGTGACATATATGAAGAACGACAAAGTGGGGAAGATGGAAATGGTTTGCTTGTGGAATCTGGGTGTGCTTGGCGAAAGCTCAATGTGCAGCGAGTCTTGGACGAATCAACAAAAAACCATGTTAAGATGCGGTCGGAGGAAGCTGAGCGGAAGTCTAAATCTCGGCAGTAAGTTTAAATTTGTAGTAGTGGATGTTGAGTTTAAATTTGTGGAATACTTTATTTTGTGACAGCTGTGTTTTGCTTCGGTCTATTATTTTGGTTTGTGTTTATGTTTTAGTATGTTCCAATTTTAAATAACATTTATTATAGTTTTTTTTAGTACTAGGTGTGGAGCTGAATATTGCATAATCTGCATTCTAGAATGTATTTAGATTTCATATAAAAAGCAACAATTTGCCTATATTCGAATGTTGGATATTGAGACGTGTTTACAAGTAGGTCCTCTTAGTGTGTAGTTAATCTAGAATTCTTACTGCTGTGTTGCGTAACATCTTGATCAGAAATGAGTTAGACCATTTCTTTTTTGATATATTGACCACTAGAGCTGTTATGTTGTCTCTCATATATATATGACTGCTAAATACATTTGTCATGTTTTATATATTTTTACAGTAAAAATTTCACATAAGATCATTAGTTGTCGGATTCTATGGTTTTTGTTGATGTGTATATTTGGTTGTTTGTTCACTGTTCAAATATGCAGAGAAGTAAAAGGCAGTCCTCTTCCTACTGTTGAGTGTGCGGGTGTGTGTATACTTATTAAGGAGTGACAAATATAAGATTATCCTTCTGGCTTGTTTTTACTTGTAGTACTCCCCACAATAGTTCACTTGATTATCACCTTACATTAGATTATAAAGTATTTTTGTTTTCACATTATTTTTTGCGTGGTCATCTCTGATTTTATTGCTAATCATAGAATTATAAAATGCCTCTCAACAGAGCTATTATTCTGGATCATGGAAACCCATCAATGAAAAACCAAATGAAGGCGCTTGCTGCTGCCGAAGGTATGCTTTATGTCTAGATTTTTTGTCAAGCTTTGTTTTCGAACGGGCTTGGTTTCCCTCTGACATAATGATCGGATGATACGCCTGATTGGATAAATGTGCAGAGGAGGTGGATCATATAAAGTCTTTCACTTTGCTTTTTCTAAAGACACCACAAGTAGAAGGGCAAATCCTTACTATGCAAACAAAGATCTTTCTTGGTTAATTATAGTTGATATGAACCATATGTAGTAATATTTTATAAGTGGGCCAATGGTCAATCTGAACAAAAGACACGACTAGATGTTATTAAACACAGATAACTTACTTGAACTTGTGGGGAAAAAAAGACCAAGAGCTTGTTTGACTTATAGCTTAAATTTAAGTACTTTGTAGAAGTAATATTACATAAATGTTTTTTTTTTCATTAATATTCAGTAGTTATTGTTTTTATAGTCTCACATGTAAGTATATGCATATTTAATAAAGTGTTGTTTTAAGATAAATAAACGATTACTCAACAAAAAGAGGATGAACATAATTAGATTTTAGTGAATAAAATGGTGAGATATAGAAGGGAATATATGTAATTGTAATGGTTTGAGTAAATAGGTTGAAAGGCAGAAAAAAAAAATTGGGGGAGGAAGCATGCTCCAATTAAACTATGTCTGATTAATGTTTGTTAAGTTTATTTTAGTGATCTCCCTCGGTTGTTTGTTATTGTATGATCCACATTTAAGATGTATGCACATCTTAATTGGAGACTAACATCTTTTTACAATTCGAGTGCTCATGTGACATTTACATTTTCTATTTTTTGCTGCAGCTAATACCTGGAAAATGCCTTTTAAACAAAAAATAGAGCCTCCTTACAAAAAAAGAAAATCTGAACCTCCTCCAGGTAGTTGGGTGTGATAATGTTTTATTAATCTTTTTCTTGTAATGTTTATCTCTTATATAATGTGTTTCTGCAAACTGTATCTTGAATATAACCTTGATTAACTTAGGTTGTTGGCATCGAAGCAGGTTCAACAAGCTGATAGGGCATTGGCACTGATAGTTCATGCTGTTTCCTGATTGTTTTAATTGTAGGTCCACCTAAATCAGCTCACAAACATGGCTTCTCCTTGTCATCTTCGAAAGGGAGGATGTCGCGTTCACCCCTACCATCTACACCTGAGCAACCTCCTGCATCAGCATCCCCACTTGGACCTAGCAGTATCACTAGGGGATATGCAAGTGTAGAAGATACTATGCCAACCCAAGCAACTAGTAAAGAAAAAGCTTCCAGCTCTGAGAAAGGAACGCCCAGCAGAGTTGCTAGCACTGCATTACTAGATAAATCAGCTCGCAAGGGGAGTTTGGTAGTCAAACCTACTGACTTGAGAAGCATGCTGATTTCTTTCTTGACAGAGAATCCAAGGGGGATGAGCCTTAAGGTAAACAGTCGCAGAAAGCAAAATTATGACATGTAATTTGTTTTTCTAGAGTCTTTATCTTATTGTGGCATTATTATAATGTATGTAGGCATTGGAGAAATCTGTGGGCGAATACTTCCCCAACTCTGCAAGACAAATTGAGCCCATTATCAGAAAAGTAAGCTATTCCACAAACTCTATTTTTAGATGTCTATGTTAACCTTATTATATTCATTTATGTTATTTTGAACCTCAGATTGCAACTTACCAAACTCCCGGAAGATATATCTTGAAATCAGAAGCAGAGCTTGAAAGCCTTAAAAACCCTGTTCCCGGAAGGTATCAGCTATTTCTTATTACCTTGCAGTACTTTCTAAGAGATCCTACATTGCAAATCTTATTACTCATTCTTTTGCACATATATTTGCTCAATGATGTTATTTCTTAAGCATGTTGCTTGTATTGTGAATAATAAGTTTATGCTTGGTATATGGGTTTCATACTAAGTTGGATGTAGTCAAATTAAAAATATCTAGGATTTTTCAACTAATAATGTTAACTGTTAGGCCTGTATATGTTTATTTTTTGTTTTATTAAATAATAGTCCATCTTCTACTGTTTAATAAATGGGGTATATCATCGTCATTTTAAAATAGAATATATGGGGGAAATCATTAGAAACCCAGAGATCCAATCACACATCTCCATTACATGATTACAATCTTAGAGTAACACATACTAATACAAATTGACAATATATTTTCCATAATTTCTCATGTTAAGCATTTTTCACAGTTGTTTCAAATTATAGTTATATAATATATCCACCCCCTTCGTTAAATTTTTTTCTCAAATATTATTATAATTATAATATTTAGATTCTTGATAGTATAAGCTGTAATTTTTTTTCTTTGAAAGGTTGTTAAATTATAGGACATAATTATAATTTCGATTCTTTAAATTGTTTTTTTAGATATTTTGTGTCAGTATTTAAATTCTTTATAGTATATATTATAATCGTTATATTTTTAAAGTGTTCACTAAAGTATATATGTTATATGTTTCTGATTCTTCGAAATGTTTTTTATTATTATAATTTGTTGAAATGTTTTCGTTAGTATGTTGTTAAAACGTAAAAACTACAGAGGACAGACTATATACATTTATGTTAATGAATGATGCATGCATCCTGAACTTTTTTTCTCAGAAGGAATATTCTTGTATCTACTTCTTTTCCGTATGTTTTATATAATAGATAATATACTAGGGCTGAATAATAGATAATAATTATGTTTTAACGAATATTCTAATACAGATTCTAGAATACATTTATAGATTTTTTAAATATCCAATTTTGATTTTATAAAGTACTAGCTTGTATCCCGTGCATCCTTGGTTAAAATTTTAATTTCCAGCTTAATGATAATATAAATTATAAGATTTTAATTTTGTAATAACGATGTGATTGGACTTTGTATTGGGAAAGCACGTGCCTTGGAATATGTTTTCCAATAATTAGTCTTTTAATTTAGATCTACAATAAGTAGGCATAAAGATGTGCTTGGATTAATATGTTTTATTAAGTTCATTAATAAATTTTATTAATTTGATTCATTAAAACAGATTTAAAAAACAGAGAGGCCGAAATAAATATAAGTTTTAACAATTTTGATAATAGTTAATGAACCTGTTCTTGGTCAGTTATAGATTTATATTGTATATCTGGGTTAAGTCTATTGATCAACTGCTTTCTTGCTAGAATCTCTTTGTTTTCTGTAATAGCATAGTTGCTTGATCTTGTTAGTCGACCTATCAACTTTATGAGGCTCATTATGTTTTACTCGTGGGTCATGTTTAACTCCATATTTCTCAAATTTAAATGTTGTCACTTTCCTTTGCTGGCTATTCACGAGATATACATCTCTCTGTACCTCTTCAGTTCACCTGAAAATAATCAACAAGCACCTGTCCCTGGTAACAATCGCGGTGATACATCTGATCCCAAAAACAGTGCTTCCCCGAAATCCCGTGCACAAATCGATGAGCCTGTAAATCTTAATTGTGAGCCTGGGGAAGTAACAGTTTCTGAAAAAAATGATCTTCCTTCACCTGATCATTATGTGGAGGAAAAAGTTCCTGACAATAGCGAAGGGCATGTAGCTACGTCTACTGACAGCGGAAGTGATAGTGACAGTGAAAGTGATAGTAGTGATAGCGAAAGTGACAGTGGAAGCAATAGCAGAGGCAGAAGTAAGAGTAAAAGCCCTGTTGGAAGTGCGAGCGGGAGTAGCAGTGACAGTGAGAGTGACGCCTCTTCCAATAGTAAGGAAGGTTCTGATGAGGAAGTGGATATCATGACCAGTGATGATGATAAAGAACCAAAGGATAACTTGCAAGCTCACAGACCCGAATCACATGTATCGCCACTTCCATGGAGACCGGATGGTTTGATGGTGCAAAATATTCCTGATGAAATGGAAGATTTTCATGCTTCCGAAGTAGTTGAGATTATGGAAAACTCACCTGTCTATGCTCAAAAATCTGAAATTGATGCCTCTAATGGAGTAGTTTCCAATAAAGAAGGTGAAAAGCATGCACCAGTGATCAAAGCTTCTCCTGGCAATTCCTATGTGCATCCTGAAAGTCGAGTGTATACAGAAAACTTGCACAGAGGAAGGGACAAGACGGCGAGGGATGATTTGAGACATGAAGAATCTGATAGATATCAAAGAAAATCTGAAGGAAAATCGAAAAGACGTTCTGACGACAAGCATATTGATGGTTATGCTGTGCACTCTGATAAAGTAAAAGCAGGAAGTGCGACTCAAGCACCAATGTCCGAGGACACTAGCTTTATTTTCTCTGGAAGTCCAGGAAAGTGCTCTCCTGACTCTTACAAATCCCTGCATCCTCAAATTACACCCAAAGCTGTGAAGGAAAGAACTGATTCTGGTGTACATAGAAGTTACAACCAATCACATCCTGGTAAATCAATTTCTGATTCCCAGCTGTCTGGTCCAAGGCCTGATGATATTAGTGGACGAACGAAAGCTCCTTCCGGTATATATGCTGAGAACCTGGGCAGCAATGCTAAGTCTACTGAAAGGAGCCTTCAGACTCCCGAAGCCATACCTCTGCACAAAGAAAAAATTAAGCGTGATATACAAAGCGAAGATGGTTATAACAATGAAAAAAGACCACCAAAAAATCCTAGAGAAGGTGCTGTTGACAAAAACCTGACACCTACCGATTCCCATAGCAGGAAACGAGGTGAGTTACCTGGAAAGATCAGGGAGGTTGGATCATTTCCAAACTCACATGCGGGGTATCCATCAAAGGGAGGCAACAGATCTGACATGGACAGATCCCCTATTGTAAATGAACGAGGTCCATATCTTAGAAGGGAGCCCTCAGAGTTAGAGCTAGGGGAACTTCGTGATCCCTTGCCTGAAGAGACACCTGGAAGTACGAAGCAATTTGATAGAAAAGGTTCCTTCAAACAGTCAGAGAATAAGGTTACCTCTTTTGATTACTGGAATTCTGATCTAGGTAAAGGAAGACCTGCTGGGAGGACAGGTGTAGACCCCATGAAGCCTTCGCCACCCAATTCAGATTTTGAAGTTGTTGGTAATCTTAAAGGCTCGTCTAAGAAAAGGAGCCCCGGACATTACGAAGATTTAGCAAAAGCTCAGCACAAGGTTGTGCAGTCTCACCCTTCGCATCTAGCAAGAGTTAATCACGCCGAATTTAGGTCTCAGCCGACTGACCCAGCAGACGTTAATACTAAAAGCAAATGGAATGAACTTGTAGCATGTCAGGGAATTGGTCCAGAAGGGTCTGGAGATACTCAAAGAAAAGTTTTAGTACTTACTGAACAACATGATGCTGTACGCGGAAGACCACATTCTGCCAAAGGAAGTAAAAGGAGAAAAACTGATATATCTGCTGACCTTGGTGACAAATGCAAGGATCCTCGGTTGATTGACGATCATGCTGGGGGTAAGAAGACCAGAGAATTCTTTTCCAACGACAATAGTTTTGAATATTCCAAGTACGAAAAGGATGAACCGGAGCTTAAGGGTCCAATTAAGGATCATTTACAGTAAGTAGTATAATCTGTCTTATATATGAAGTGCTTGACTTGCTTATATATATATATAAATGTTTCTGAGTTGAATTATTACATCTTTATTTTAAATAAATATGTTTATAGGTATAAGGAATACGTGCAAGAGTATCAAGAGAAATATGATAGCTACCTCTCTGTAAACAAAATATTGGAGTCGCTAAGGTACCTCTAATGTTTCATCTTTTACTCTTGGAATTTTATGGGAACTTGTTTCATCCTTCGTCACTCTCGATTTTTGATGCAATTTATTTTCATAATTGCTTAGGAATGAGTTCCTACAATATGAGAGGGACCTTGAAGCTGCTAAGGGAAGGGATCTGGCTAAATGTAAAAGTATAGAGGAGCAAATAAAGAAATCTTATAGCCAGTGTGGAGCGGTACATTCTTCTTTTTCTTGTCATTTTTCATTATGCTTTCAGTTGTTCTCAAGTCTCCGTGCTTGATATGCATGATGCTTTGACTATCTATAAAAAACAAAAGAACATATATTATTGATAAAAGAAACAACTGTTAATCCCGCATGAACCTTTCATGCTACAATGACTGCTCTCACTGAAAGTCAGTTTGCAAGTCGATTAATTTAGCATTTGAAGATGTACAAGTATTACATGATTATTATTTCATTTACCCATCTGTGCTTAAAATTAAGTGAGTTCCAGTACATATCAGTGCAGAAAGTTTAGTTGGGTCCGTAAGTTTAGATAATCAGTACCATAGCATTTTGACTTTCTGGTGACTTTTTATTCTTTTCTGGTGAAATTACATTGACTACGTTATCATTTATAATCCATTCATGTTTGACTGCTTTCTCTTGCAGAGACACAAGCGACTGAAGAATGTATTTATTGTGCTTCATAAAGAATTAGAGGTATTGTCCTCCAGAATTAGAACTTTGAATTTGTCACCTTTATATTAGAGGCTATTCACCTCTTATGCTACTCACACCTGCCAAATTGTTTGTGTCCACAGAGGTTGAAGGAGATGATTAAAGATTATGCTAATTCATACACCCGAGATTGATGCCATCTTGTAGCGTCACAGATTCGCATTGCATAAAATTATATTCTCCTTCTCCAGTCGGTGTGGGCTTTGTGGGGGGGGGGGGGGGGGGGGGGGGGTTGTAAGAGTGGAGTGTGACTTTTATGCAGAACATGTATCTGTGTAGTGATTATGGGAATTGCATAGCGTATGTTTTGGAGAAGAAACGTGGTTTAAAGAGATGATGGATCAGAATGTTTACAAAAGAGTTTCGTTCCATGCTTTACAAGCGTGGACTTGGTTCCAGACAATTAAAGTTCATCTTTGCAAATTCAAAAAATGCAATTTTTTGTAATTAGGTTGGAGAGTTGGTGGTGTATATGTACATAAGCTGTACAATACACTCTTACATTTCAGTTCCTTATTGATAGTCTTGTGTTAGCATATTTGTGCTCCACAGAGTCTTAACTAGTTTTGCTGTGTCGACACAAGAGAGCTTGGATAGCTTCGTGTTAGACATTTCGGTCTGTTCAGGTTTATTAGTAGTCTTGCGTTAGCATAGTTGTGCTCTGCCTTGTCTTCACTAGTTTAGTAGTTTTACTGTGTTAGATACTCCCTCCGTCCCAAAATACATGTCACTTTCACTTTTTTCACGTAATTTGATATGCAAAAAAAATATATTTCGACATATTATTTTTCAAAATTTCCTTTTCTGAATAAAAATATAGATGTTAAATTTTTATTCAGAAATAAGAAATTTTGAAAAATAATATGTAAAATTATATTATTTTTGCATCTCAAATTACGTGAAAAAAGTCAAAGTGACATGTATTTTGGGACGGAGGGAATACAAGAAAGCTTAGATAGCTTCATGTTAGACATTTCTTCTGTTCAGGTACCATTATATTTCAAACAGGTAGGTGAGTTTACATGCCTCAAATTAAGTAACATTTTGAAGTGCCAAAAAAAATAAATAGCACAACCGAATCTAGAGCTGTGCCAAGTATTAGCGCATTATTAAAATTTCGGGTGCATACATTAGGTACTATTAGTGGTACATCTAGTATTTCAAACTGAAAATTTGTCTTTAATTTTTGTCGTTAGGGATTTGTATTACTTTTTTAAGTTTTCTTTTTTACGTATTTTAAACTGAGAGTTGGAATTAAAGGGGGGAAAAATCAATTCGATTTGAAGCTTGTAATATAAATGAAGTAGTCCTTGCATAGTTCTTTATAAACTTATACACGTCCTTTAAAATTTGAATTTTTTTTCTAAACCCAATTAATTTAAAATATTAAAATCGGGTCGGAACAAAATTCGACTAACGTTATTGTCCATAATCGTGCAGTTAGTTACGCCAACTATATAAATCATTAAACCGCGCTAAGCTTTCACTATCCTTCTCGTCTCTTCTAAACTCAACCCAAAATACACATTTTTCCAAATCAAACCTTATCGCCATGGCAACAACCAACCTAACCGCCCCGCCGAAAATCTCTCCGCCGCGGCTTCCTCTCCGGCGATCACCGGCCTCGAAGAGCGCGACAATGATGATGGCAAAAGGAGCGGCGAAATACAAAGGCACGAAGATGAGAGCAAAGAAGCTAACGGATATGATCGAGGCGAAAGTGATGGAAGCGAAGCAAGTTTGTGAAGGTGATCGAAGATCGAGCGAGTGTAGAGTTGCGTGGGATGAGGTTGAAGAAGTGAGCCAAGCGATGGCTGATCTTCGCCGGAAGCTTGCGAAACACGAGGATCCGCTCGAGTTTTTTTGCTCGGAGAATCCTGATATTGATGATTGTGTTGTTGATTACTAGTGTGTGTGTGTGCAGGGTTAGATTGTTTATGTTCATCAGTTTAGATCGTACCGTTTTATTTACCGTGACTCGATTCTCGCTCATCCCGAAATTTATATGTACTAAAATTTCGCTGATCGATTCTCGCTATCGCTCATTCCGAAATTTAGTACACAAATTTATATGTACTCGTGTGTATTTGTACAAGTCCAATTATTCAAATTAACGGGGGTGTATTCGATTGGGATTTTAATGCATTGTTTTTAGTCTATGGATTTTAATGGATTGTATGAGATTTTGATTTTGTGCGAATTCTCAATGCTTCAAAATCCCATTGAATTTGGTAGGATTTCAAAAAACTTAAAATACACTGACGAATGCCGCAAAATCCATCATTTTATGAAATGAAAAAAAATCCATCAGCATTTGAATACCATCAGATTTTAATGGATTTTAAACAATCCCAATTGAATACCATCGGATTTTAAAACATAATTTAAAATCTCAATTGAATACCACCTGAATTTGTAGCATAATTTAAAATCTCAATTGAATACCTCAAGATTTTAATAGATTTCAAACAATCCCAATCGAATACCCTCGGATTTCGTGAATGCAAAAAAAATGCTTTAAAATCTCAATCCAATACACCCCTCTAAGTTATTATATTTCTGTGCAGTTGTGTTGAACTTTCATGATTCGAACTGCACCTTATGTACACTTGTTGCTGCTTTTTTCCTGTTGATATATCAGTTTCACGATGGAGACGAGATTTCCTCATTCTATTATTGTGCAAATTTTCTTGCACAAAACTTTTGCTTAGAATCTCGCCTTAATGTTTATTCCAAGACACCTTTGAGGGTGTTTGGAAGTTAGAAATTTGGGGCAAAATTAGAGGTTTTGAATATTTTAGAGGTTTGACCATTTCAATCCGCTAATTGTAGTGTTTGGTAGTTAGCGGATTGAAATAGAGGTTTGCGCTCAAAAAGCTAATTTTCAAAAAACTAGTTTGGGGAGCTTTTAGGGTTAGCGGTTTGGGTATGTGTCACAAAAAACTCCTCAAACAGCTATTTTTACCAAACAGTTTTACAAGAAACCGCTAATTCAATCCGCTAGTCAAAACATCTATTTAAATCGGCTAGTCAAAACATCTAATTCAATCCGCTAACAGCTAACCGCTAATTCCCAAACAGGGCCAAACTAATTGGTCCACACTTAAGGAGATGAGCAACAAATTCACTTAACTAGAGACCGGGCAACCAAAGAAAAATTCCAGAAGGAATAAGCTGATAATAATTTTACATAAAAGCGTTACTTAGTTATGGAGTGAAAATCCTCATTTCTCATAAAGTTTCACATCATTGTACATTCTTGTTTGGGTCCAAATTTTGCGAAAGTAAGATCCTAACAGGATAATACTAGGAAAGAACGTCTCTCGCTAATATTTGCTGTCCCAAATTTGTAATGGATGAACTCAGTTCGTGTTCAAAATTCTGTTGTTTGCTGTTCCACACAAATATTCTAATTAGCTCTTTTTGAAGAATGGGCGGATGAGTCTGATTTTTCAGCCAGGTAGTGCTCGAGCATATCTTCTTCATCATCTGCAGAAAGCCAACAATATTATCAAAATATTCCTAATAAACATAGGAAACAAAATTACTGTGAACTGTGATCACCTTCAAAGTCTTCATCATCAAAGTCGATGTCGTCATCATCATCTTCCTCGGAATCTTCAGTAATTGCTGCTGCACCTTTCTGCAGATTAAAGGTAGCAATACTGATATTAGAGGGTGCTAGGAAGTTAGACTCGTCTCACAGAACCTCTCATCTGCCATTACTGGCCACAACTCAGATAGCTTATTTACATCAAGAGAATATGGGAATCATAGTCATTCAGCACACAAGAGTTGTTTAGTGCTCTCTAGCCTATATTAGAGCTATAACTACACATAAAGTATGGCCAAACTAGATATAAATCTTACTCATGACGTAATCCAATCTATGAACTTGGAAGATTCAGTTTGGTGATTACTGCTTGATCACCTTAAAATCAATTAAATTTGACATATCCACTGCCCGATATGTTTAGTATACACGCTAAATTCTCTGGAAATTTGGACAATTACTTGATAAAATTTAGATTATGTCAATAGAGAGCCTTTCATGACTTCTGCTACCAGATTGTTTTTGTGATTGCGCATGTAATTTGGAGTTTGGACTTGATGACACATTTATGATAGCAACAACCAGTCTGATACGCTCATATATAACTATGGATGAGGGTTGTAATAATTCCTTGATGTAAAATTAAAGAAAATCATACATACCATAGAAGCTCTTCCACTTTCAAACCACTGTCTACCAGTCAGCTTCTTTTCCTTGGTTGTTGTTAGTGCTATCTCAGGCATTAATCTGGCACCAAATTTGACATGTTATTACATGCTTAATGCCAAAACTCTAATTACATATTTATACTATCAATAACAATGGTCTACTTCAACCAAAGCACTTATTTTGCATCACACAAACATGTATCAAAAGGTTGTAATGCGATCCTGATCCACATATAAAGCCTGAGGGTACTATTGATTTAAAAACACGTGAAACTCAACTAAAACTTTGTAAGGTGATCTTGAATATCTAAATTTGTACACACATATTTTTGTAGTATGTTTATTAATCATTAGTCTGTGAAGTCCCTTCAAGTCCAACACAAGTTTTAAATAGTTATGCATTTGTTCGTTTAGTAATATTGACCTTTTAACCTCAAGATCAGAGGCTTTGCAAAAGAAAATGACCGAGAAATATGTCAAGTGCCCTTGTTCTGGGACATGCCTACAATGGAAAGGAAGAACTGAAGTTGGCTACATCAACAACTTACTTGGCTCTTTCCAAGGCTAGTTCTGCTTCAAATCTCTCTCTCCACGCCAAGAACGTATCAACAGTAACTGGTTCTCCATGTGGCACAATAATCTGAAGTAAAATACAGGCAATCATCATAATCAAATAATTGACAAGAAAGTACATGTAATGATTAAATGAAGTTATTGTTGTTGTTGTTATATTATTGTTATTATTATTATTATATAACATATAGATCTAAATAGCAGATACTTTTGTGATTAAATATTAAATATGAAAAAAATTATATATATATATATATATAGGGCCCTATTCCACTACAAACCACACTCCCATACAAACCTAAAAACCACTATTTCCACTCCCATTTTTGCTATGAGCACTCCAATCTATATATTTTTTTATTTTTTCTTAATTTTCTGGGGGGCCCCACTGCTGACGTCATCTGCCACGTCAGCAGGTCGGCAGTGGGGATCCCAGTGCTGAAGTGGCAGATGACGTGGCAGTGCCACGTCAGCAGTGGTGGACCCCAGTGTTGACGTGGCTGCTGACGTGGCAGTGTCGCGTCAGCAGTGTGGGACCCCAGTGCTGACGTGGCATGGTGACGTGGCGGGGTGGCGTGGCAGGGTGGAAAGTGTATGATAAGGTTGGCTCATGATCAAATAGAAACCACTTTTAAAATAAAAACTAGAAACCAATACAAGTTAGTGATATTCTCAGTACAATTTAGTGATATTCTCTTTAGGATTTAGTGATCTGTGTTGTAAGAATTAGTGAAAACTTGCTGAAGCCGCCCAGAATCTTCATATATGTTCCAAACACTGCTCAAAATCTCCAGATCTGTTTAGGTTTTCGATTCAGATGGTGGTGACGGTGGTGGAGATGGTGGAGGTGAAGGTGGAGATGGAGGAAGGATGATTGTAACGAAGGTGTGGGCGGCTTGAAGTAGGGGGTTGGAGCGTTGCCGGAATAGTGGCGGGTCCACCGCGTTTTGAAGTTGAGCCGAGGTGGAGAAAGAAGTATGAACGGGGGTGAAGGAGGTTGAAGCATCGACCAAGATGGGGTTGATGAAGATGGAGGTGGAGATTGTGTTGTTAGAGAAATAATGGAGGTGGAGATGGAGGGGGCGGGCGGCATAAAGGTGATGGTGGTTATGGAGGAGGTGACGACGGAGGTGGTGGCAGTGGCGGATGTGGGGGTGGGGTTGGTGAAGATGGAGGTGCGGTTGGTGAAGATGGAGGTGGAGATGGGGTTGTTTAAGAATTTAGTGGTATCTGCTTTAGGATTTAGTGATATTTCAGCTTGGTTTTTAGTTTCTAGAATAAGATGGTTTCTATTGGAGTAAGACTCTATATATATATATGTTTTTTATAATTATGTCAAATAAAATTATATTATGTTAAATTATATTATATATTTTATATCTTGTTAAACAATAGCTAATTATTATTTTATCAATCTCGCATTACCATTATATTACCATTATACCAAATTTGTATGATATGATTATATTATTATAATATGTTTCTTAGTACTCATATTTATTATTATATTTACACTTTTATGTGCATTATTTTTGTAGTTGTAGTTCTGAAATGATAAATATTATATAAATTCATTACAAGAAAAAATTTTAGTTATTTTATATTTAAATTTTATTACTAACTTCAACTAAAAATATTTATTCTTAAACATACACAAACCGCACCGCACCACACCGCATTTTTGTGGTGCGGTTTACGTGGTTTTTATCCTAGCGCGGTGCGGTTGCGGTTTGAGTTTTCAAGCAAACCGCATACGCGGTTTGGTTTGCGGTTTTGATGAAAAACCGCACCGCCCGCACCGCGATCACCCCTAGTATCTATGTTGAAAATTATTGAAAAAACATCACAACTTTAAAAATAATGCACAGATAAATCGTGCATTCAACACATTTGTAACTGGGGTTCAACATTGGGTGTAGAACACTAATTACCATTGTGTTGAATAAATCTATAGAGATACTTAAACTATACCTTTGGGGTTTGGGTAGGGTCTAGAAATATAAATATCGGTTAGATAATACGTTTAACTTAGTTCTTACATTGAAAAATTAGTTTATGTACTTCTCCAACACAATTTTAATTGATGTTCAACAAAATATCTTAAAAAAAATGTTGAACTCAAGTTATATATTTGTTGAACAAAAAAAGTTTGTGAGTTTGTACCAGAACCCTCCCCTATATATATGTGTGTGCGTGTGTGCGCGCGCGCGTGTGTGTGTATATGTCCTTCTCAGATATCGTCCTAACATTGTACAATCATAAAAAGTCTGCATATATGAAAGAGCACTAGACGGACCATTCACCATCTTGGACCGTCTGTGTATTCTTAGGAAACTTAAAAAACTATTCACAAGCTTATACCTCAAAGGATACTAATTGTCCCTTTCTTTTCTCTGTTTCTTTCACACCATTTAAAAAATATAATTATTTATAAAGAAACTCCTTTTGGCCTACTTAACAAAAAGTCGGGTGCTTATATAATACAAGCCTACAAGATGTATGTTCTTATTTGCAATTAATCTAGTTTCCTATAGACGTACCATTTCACCGAGCCACATTCTTCCATTCTTTTATATTTATCTAGTTAAAAGTGAAAGATTCAGCCGAAGGACATAAGAGGACACTGGGCAACAGTATTCTCTTACACATCCTGGATTAAAAACCTTTTTTTCTGTTTCTACATAAGTTAAACACCTTTTAAAGCTAGGGCCACAAATACATACTTCATCTTTTTTTTCTTCTGCTTCAGCGATTCCATCATTGTCATCTTGTGCAAACCTCTCAGCAAGCCACTCCTTGGCTGTTGAAAAAAGTGTGTAGACCATAGCCATACCAAGATTCTCTAAAGCCTGAAATTTGGAAAAAATAATAAAAGTTGCACAAAATTTTGCAGCCAATTAATGCCTATTTGATTTTACGATTAGCGGAATATTTTCATGCAACATTATTCTTATGCGTTTTACATAAGTGTAGAAGTTATGTTTTCTGCATTGATACGGATAAAAAGTTCTATATTGCTCTATCTTTGTTCTTTTTATCTATTACTTTAAAATATAATTATTCAAGTATCTACTTAAACCTACTATCCAATTGATAGGTTTAACTTTCTATAATTTGTTGTGGAATAACCACCTGTGACTTGATATTGACAGTGTAGTAGCATATATAATTTATTAGCCAACACAAAACTGTGATACATTTAAACAAACATGTGTCATTACCAGGACTTTCATGGACCATGATGTTCTTCGGAAGCTCTATTATATCTAATTTAATAGGAGTAACTGATGTATAACGAGGTTAGGAAAATACCTCTTGTTCGAGCCTGTCTTTCAAAATTTTTAGATCTCCTGTGTGAATGCCTTTCAAACTGCAGAGGTACAGAAGGTCATAAGCTACACGTACAAGAAGTGATGCTAATGCAAAATCAACTATTTCTACCATCTTTGTGTATAAACAATTTGATGCCTAAAAAAAGGAGCCTACTTGCATATACCAATACAAAGCACATAATTACACAAATAGTACACAACTATAAGAAGTACCATCACGTACACAACTATCATAAGTGCCGTCACAAAGAAGACTAGGAGTTACTGTAAGTATTAATGACAGAGGAACTAGAAAAGAAAATGGGTGAAACATGGTGATACCCACTCAGAAGTCAGAGGTACACAAAATGCAAGGCATAAAGGTACCATGACAAAGAAGAATAAGAGCTACATCAAGTAGTACTGACAGAGGAACAAGACAAAAAAAGGTGAAATTTGGTGATAGTGATACCCACTAAGAAGGTGCAAGTACACAAGACACAGGGCATACCTAATCACATTCAAAAGTGGTGGATCATCAGGATATTTCTCCGTGTGTGAGAAAATCAAACCCAACTGAACTGCAAGCAAATATAGTTGTTAACAAGTACTAAACATCACCTCAACTAAGAGTACAAGCTAAAAACAAGAATACTGCTCTGCTGAATAAAATAATGGATTATGTTTTCCCAGACCTGGAGTAGTCATTGAATTGTCAAAATCATCTTCCTGTTGGGAATGAACAGAGAGAGAATCTCCTCAGAATATCCAGATATACTACTTGACAAATATTTTGTAGTCATAAGAGCAATTCCTGTTCCTTGATTATAAATACATACCTCTGGAGATATCGTAATTTGGAAACAACGACTAGATGTGTTCAGCCCACTTTCACTGGGATGAATCTCTGAAAATTTGTCAAACATAAACACTGGTTAAATATTTTAAGAAATTAATAAAAAACTTCTTAACTGCTTAAATCGCATGTCTAACTGACAGACCTTTGAACTCATCCATAAGTATTGCTTCTAAAGCTTCGATTTCCATCTCCTGCTCCTGCAAATAATCTGTCCAGGGTTCAGCTCACAATATTTCTTTGCCAAATGATATTATGGCAGGCACAAATACAAAAAATTGCCAAAAGGCATGCTTCATTTGTAACTAGATGTGCATAACAGGCACAAGTTAACTTAAGCATATTACCTCCTCCAGGATGTAACACTGGTAGGTTGTAAGGACTGGCATGGGGTGGGCTAATAAATGCTTAACGAAAAAAACTAAACTAGACAAAACTTCATGAACTTTCGTTCATATATTACTTTATTTTTTTTGTTACGAGGGGAAGTGGAATGAGTGTTGTACAGACTTCATTTTAACATTAGCAACATGCCATTACCATCCGGATGTCCCTGATACTCAACATGTATTCATGATTCCATTCCTTCCTCATTCCCATTCCCTAGAATGTAGCTAGAGCTTAATACCATTGACAAAGGAATGCTCATTTCTTCTGCCTACTAATGTTTTTACAGACTTAATCATAGAAATTTAAAATCTTTTATTTTCTTCACTAATCATTCTTCTCTCTTCGATCCTTAACTTCACCTTTAACGGGCCTGAGATGAGGTTTAAGCAATAGATTTTTTAAGGATATAAATAAGATAGGCCCTGGGTTGGAGCCTTGGGGGGATTGAGCTATAGTTCATATTTTAACAAAAGCAAATATAATTGTGCATAAATACTGTAAAGTAAAACACCAACTCATTCCATTATCATCCCATTTCATTCCTTTAAAACAAATTGAGTGCAACCAACTAAGCTAAGATGGTGACGGCTTTATACATGTCCCAAATAAATTCGAATACAATCTATTCAATGTAAGTGAACACAACATGATAAGCTCTTTGATTGGAAAGAAATGGCATTAATTTCGCGAACAAAATTAAAGGTGAAAGAAGTAGTGAAATAATATACGAGTGCAGAATTCCTATGATTAGGATCATGAATAATAATAGAACTAGGGAAAATGCATTCCCATACAAATTTGTGGGGTTGGGATCTACATTTTTAATTATATGAATGAATTGGAATGCAGAACAAAAATACCATCCAAGATAATATAATTTACATTCCGTCCCAACCTGAATCCATTTCCTCCACCCAAACAGAGCATAACTTTCATTGTAACTGCTATGCTGTTCTTTAAAACCGAACATAATAAATAAACTTCAGTGAATTACTAAATTGCAGCTACAAATACAAGAAAGTAGCCAGCCACGTCTCCATTATCCAATCAAAACTACATACATATCAGTAGCTCCCAAGACTTTCAATTAAATTTGAATCAACCAAATCAAAACACAGTGGCGCATAGTCTGAAGTCACAAACTAACAATGAATTCAAAAAAACGAAGCCGAACTTAGAAAGCTCGATAAACCAATCACATAAACATTCCCTCACCAATTCCTACCACAAAACCCCGGTCAATTTAATAAAGGTTGCAAATTCATTAGCATTCGAAGCTCGTATCAAGTAAATAAAAGTAAAAGCAATCGAAACAGTTGTATTTGAGTTGAATCTACTGGAGCAACACGGAATGAAGGAGATCAAGATTATTAACAGAAATAAACTTAGATTATCAAAAAGAGTGTAAAAATTGAATCTTTAGAGTAATTACCAGTCATGATTGCGTGTATTGAGTCTTCTCAAGCTTCTTTTCCGGCAAAATTGCAGCGTCGGAAACCTAGATTGCTCCGGCGACAACACTGAAACTTTATCCCAGCACAGAGTAATTTTTATGCAAACTATCCCAATTCCCAGCCACGAGCTATTTGGTTTATATTTTTCTTCTATTATATTGCATTGCGTCTTTCGGTTTATAGCTTTATATTTTGGAAATGTATTAAGAAATACAACATTTTTAAAAATATAACAATTATATCATTTTTTAAAAATATTTATTAAAATACTCCTCACAACTAAAAACTATTTCTTTTATGGCTTATAACTAAATATAAATTAAAAAGATCTTTTAAGAGAAAATAGAATTATTTTTAATTCAACTGAATTTTAATTTTGATTGTATATAATTAAATTTAGATTGTATAATAAAATTTAAAGCTTATATGTTTATAAATTATTTATTTAAACAAATTCGTGTTAAAATTATCATCGAAACAATTCGTTATATAACAACTTGACTTAAGCTTAATTTTTAAGCCAATAAAAATTAAAAAGAAAGATTATTACACTACTCAAGTCTCAACATACCATCTTATAATATTTTTATATAAAATTATTTTGCAAATTTTATGAAAAGGGAAATCTTCTAGGTGCAAAATCGTCATTCCACAAGAAATCCTGCCCTCATTCTCCTCGCTAGGGTTTTAAGAGCAGTATAAAACGCAAACAATATGTCTGTCTCGCCTCTCAACTGAATCACTCATCGCCGCACCAAGCAAACCCTAGAAACCAGAGCAGGTTAATCTCTCCCCCGATCTCTCTCCCTCTTCTCTCTCTCTCTCTCGCTAATCTTGTGATTTGTGAATACAGCGAAAATGACAACAGTACCAGGACAGCTGATATGGGAGGTCGTCAAGAGGAACAATTGTTTCCTCGTCAAAGAGTTCGGCAACGGAAATGCCGGCGTTCAGTTCAGCAGAGAGCCTAACAATCTCTACAATCTCAACTCCTACAAATTCTCCGGTATTTTTTTCACTATTATATTTTGCATTATTTATTTGCTTATCTAATTGTGAGTTTAATTAGTGATTCTGTTGATCTGATTTTAATTAATTATGCCGTGTTTGTTGTGATATGTGGGTAGAAAATGCGTGTCTATGTATTTGATAGGTGATTGATAATTCATGATATGTATGTTGATATAATATGTGTATTTGCTTATTAATGATGGAGTAGAAGTTTAATATAGATAGTTGTTTTTGGTTATTGATGTTTGAATAAAGCTGAAGTCGGGATATAAATGCTTTTTATGTATACTTAAATAATACACGAGCATGATTTAGAAGGTAAGTTGTAAACCTAGTTTATTCTGATTTGAGACTCCTCTTTGGTTTTGTATTTTTTTAACTTGTTTGCTGGGTTTGGTATGTTACTCTACTGTACTAAATATATAAAGATGAAATTTGAGATTTATTCAATTCAGGAAACAGATTAGTTTACAATTTGGTGATATTATTGTGGTTCTTGTAGGGTTGGCACAAAAGAAAACTGTTACCATTCAGCCAGCTGGTAAAGATCAGGGTGTGCTTCTTGCTACAACAAAGAGCAAGAAACAGAGCAAGCCATCAAGTGTGCTCAACAAGTCCATCATGAAGAAGGAATTCCACCGTATGGCAAAGGCAGTTTCTAACCAGGTACTGATTGTCATGGAGCCTTGTTTATTGAGAATATTATACCTTTGTGTTTTTGTATTAATATGTAGATTTTCATTATTTTTTTATTAATCTTAATACAAGAGGATTATTTACCTGAACTTGCACCAGACGGACAGTAGATAGTCTGTCGGTAGTTTAATGCCTAGCATTGGATGATAAAATTACTCTGTACGGGGGAACTAGGCCCTTCTTAATTCTTTTTGCAAAGTACTTCACTAATATTTGAATCCTTTCCTCTTTAACCTGTACTTCATAGCCATGTGACCAATAATATATCTGTATACAGTATACACAAAAGACTTTTATATTTTGCCAAGCACATTGATTGTAGCATATAAGTTTTACTGGAAATGAAACTGAACTATCAGATGCTGGCCATGTGGCTAGTTGTAGACTTATTCTTTCAACTACACATGATCAAAGATTACAAATTCAGCTGGCATTTCATGAAACTTAACAATTTGATGCAGGTAGGTTATTGATGAGTAATGACAATACACGTACCTCAGTTGTGAGTTTTTACCTGGGAGAATCTTATTTTTTACTTTATTGCAACTTGCAAGTGTGCTTTATGGTTGGATGAAATGGAAAGAGTGAAAAAATGATGTTTGAATTAAGAATGTGCAAGGTTTAAAGTTGTGAGAATTGCATGGAAGAAGGAATGATAATCTATTATTAAAATGTGTTGTATTTTCGCAAATAATTGAAATTTTCACCCAGTTTCGTTCCTTCTTTTTTAAGATGCCCTCGGCCATATTTCCATCTGTTTCTCTTAATTTAATACAGCTTCTCGGCTGACAAACTTAGTACTTGTGAACTTAAGATGAAGTTATTATGTCTACTTGTCATGAATTATTAATCAAATTTCTTGCTTTTTGCAGGTGGCTGACAACTACTACAGGCCAGATCTGAAGAAGGCTGCCCTTGCAAGGTTGAGTGCTGTCAACAGAAGCCTGAAGGTTGCCAAGTCTGGCGTTAAGAAGAGGAACAGACAGGCTTAGGTCTTCCAGGAAAGAGATCTAAATGAGATGCTATGCTTGGTCTGTGGTCGGAAATTGTGTTCCCGTCTGTTCTGATCCTTTTTTGTTTTGGGATTGTAGTAGATTAATAGGTTTGTGGACACAGAATTATCATCATAATACTCTTCCTTCTATTAAGTTGTTTTTACATGGACATGTGTTACTTTTGGATTAGTTTGAGTTCTTGCTTATAAATCTTAAAGAACCTCTCAACATGGCTTGTTAATTATATCGTTTGGCTGTATGCTACTTTAGATTGGAAGCTTATTTTAGCTAGTTCTTGTATGAGTGTTCTGTGTTCTTTGTTTGTTAGTATGATGCTGTCTATTCTATTTCTACATATATATTTCAACATAATTTTTTATCAACAATTTTTGAGGAAAAAAATTAAGGAAATAGGGACTTTAAAAAATGATTAAGTATTTGTTTTGTGGTCAATGTGTTCTTGTACTATCGAGTATATATAATAATATTAGGTACCATGAAAAATATTTTCAGAAAGTTCTCAAATTTCACATATCATCTTTTTTATTGGAATTGGAATATTAATAATAAATAAATATGTAACTTTTTGTACCACCCATTCCGTTGTCATTTGAATTTATTTCAAGATAATGATTTGGAATTACAAACACTACTCATTTTATAAACATCACATTAGAGCAAGTCCAATAGGTGTGCTAAATCAAGTCTTAAATCCAAAAATAGGGAATATGGGATAAAATAGCACTCCAACACTATGCTAGTGATGTGCTAAATCACTAGCACAAGCCTCCCATTCCCTATTTTTAGAATATGCTAGCCACTTCTAAACTATTTGTTATCATTAAAATATTCATTTCTCTCTCTCCCCCACATCATTTCTCTCTCTCCTCCACTATAAAGTTGTTTAAATTTAATATTATTATAATAATAGGGAACGGATATAGGGAGTACTATTGGAGCTCATGTGCTAAATCTTGTGCTAAATCACTAAGACATATTATTTTATAATATTTTTAGGGAACCTCTTAGCATAGTGTTGGACTTGCTCTTACAAACTTACCCAACAACCCAAAACTTGTATATTTATATAACTTGGAGAAGTGAATATGCTGAAAAGTCCAAGTCAAATTATCAGAATACTTGCTTCGTACGCGGAATGAAACGAAAGTACGAGACACATTGTGACGAGTGTTGATGAAATGGCAAACTTTCCCTATAAATGTACGTAATTTTCTGGAGCAAACTTACAAAATTCGATCCTTAAATGCTCCCTATGAAAGAAAGCTCCAAAGACAGGGCTTTACCAAAGACGCCTTCAACCAACGAGCATAAAAACAAAGAAATTGCCAAGCGTTCGCGCTCCGATAAGTGCTTCTCTTATATTGAAGTATCCATGGAGCCGGGGATCAAGTCGTTGAAACGCCTGGACTCGAAGAAGTTCAAGGCTCAGATCAAGAAATGGGCCAAAGCTGTTGCGAATTACACTAGACAAGCTAGTGATCGTTCTGGCAGCTCTCGTTGAGCAAGAATTGGTTCTGTGTTTAGACCGTCATATGAAAAGTTGTAGTTGTACATAAGTGGAGTCGAGTCGAGTCGAGTTTTTGTTTTTCAAATTGTTCGGAGAAATCCACGTGTACGGAATTTCGTGCTTAAACAAACCGTGGATCTGAAAAATTTTTAAATTAGATATTATTATATTATTCTAATATTTAACTACTTACTCCGTCTCTTATTACTTTGCTCATTTGCTTTGGATTGGACACGTTTGTCAATGCACACTTTCTACCATTAATATCTTTAGTTTCATATTAGTATTAAATATAAAAACTTTATCGTATTAAAATACTCATAAATACGAATCCAATAAGATCACTCATGACTATATTTGATCTTATAGATTAGGCGTAAATTAATCATTTGTCTTATGTTATGAACAGTCCCGACATCTCAAATAAGCAAAGTAAAAAAAAACGGAGAGAGTAATTTTTTATAAATTCTCGATAAATTCTTACAACTAATTAAATCCGGAATTACTGCTTTTCCAAACACTATCACATGTATGAGTATGACGACTTCTAATTTCACATATTTTGTGGGTGTTGAATGATAATCATGATCCATGTGAAAGAAAATCACATATCATCTGTGTGTATTATTGGAAAAACCACCTTTTATCCTTGCAAGATATTTAGATAAACATCACTCATAATGAACAGAGTGCAGTTTAATGATTTGGCGCACATAAAACACAAGATTCATGATGTGTGTTAAGCAACAACATAAGAATCATGTGATAATTTATATCAGCACGAGGAGTCTATTATAACATGAAATGCATTAAAGTAACAGACGTTAGGCTCAGAGAGGACGGCTCTACATGTTTTTAACTACTTTCCAAGCATTTATATTCCTCCGTTTATTACTGGACACGTGGACCCTGTCCATCAATAATTTATGATTATTTTTTAGTAAAATATTTGTGTTAAATAAATTAATATATTTGTTGTAGTTTTATAATATATAATAACCCGCTAGGAATTTAATATTTTATATATTTTATATAGTAGCAAACTAGGTTTCTGCCGGGTATGCTATAAAATTTCCGAGATTAATTTGAATGGTTATATAAATCGAGATTTTTTTATTATTATTCCACATTTTTCTCATTTTTATGATTTAAATTTACACACATTAAGACAAGAATGGTAGTATTATAAAACCAACACTTGCTTGTTCCACTTGCATACACCAACACGACTGTTCTTGATTTTCTTGATCTTCTTGACATCAGAAGCTTCATTTTTGGAGATCCAAAAATGGGTTTCTTGGTATTAATACGGGCTTTCTTGATTTCTAATCTTTTAGTCTTTTGCTCACTACCCATTTGCTCAGATGCTTCTTTTAGCTCAGTTTCTGCTTCTGAGATTCCCGAAAAGTTTCTAAATTTAGCTAAGAGCCCAGAAGTGTTTGATTGGATGGTGAGTATTAGGAGAAAGATACATGAGAATCCTGAACTGGGCTATGAAGAATTTGAGACCAGTAAGCTTATAAGAGCAGAGCTAGATAAGTTGGGAGTCAAGTACAAATATCCAGTTGCAGTTACAGGTGTTGTTGGTTACATTGGTTCTGGTGAAGCTCCTTTTGTGGCCCTGAGGGCTGACATGGATGCACTTTCAATGCAGGTTTGTTTCGAGTTTCGACTTTTTTTAAGTTTCTCCTTTTGTTTTATGATAATCTGTAGATGAATCATGAATTATAATAGGGTATGAGTTTGGTGTGGTTGTGATGGAATGCAGTTTTGTTTTGAGTTTCCACTTTTTTTTAGTTTCTGTTTTATGATAATTTGTAGATAAATCAATGAATTATTATAGGGTATAAGTTTGGTGTGAGTCTGATGGAATGCAGGTTTGTTTCGAGTTTCGACTTCTTTCAGTTTATGTTTTATGATAATTTGTAGTTGAATGATGAATTATAATTGGGTATGAGTTTGGTGTGATTGTGATGAAATGGTGATTTATTTGATGTTATGTGTAATAACGTTGAGGGTTGTTTAGATGACTTGTAAATATATGTGTTTATGATTTTAAGTACTATTTTTAGTAGTCTTGTTGTATTGTATTTTGGCAGGAAATGGTTGAATGGAAGCACAAGAGTAAAAATCCTGGTAAGATGCACGCTTGTGGGCATGATGCACATGTTGCAATGCTGCTTGGTGCCGCAAAGATACTTCAAGAGCACCGTGAATCTTTGAAGGTTGGTTTTAATTAACCATTTATAACTTTTCTTTGCTTATATCAGTATTATTTTGTTTCTAAATGAAAACAACTGAACCAGTCTTACTTGATATATCTCACTTTTTAAGTAGGTCAGATGTACACAAACCTGACACATTCTCAAAAAATAAAGAGACTGCTTTAACAAAAAGACCTGAATTAGCTTTTCTTATTAAATTGGGGAAGCTTGATTAACATCTGTGTTTGTGTTAGTTAAAGTTTGGCATTGTCTGTGTTAGTTTACCATAAAAATGACAACCTGGGTTGAAGGTAAGAGTTGAGAGTGTCTAGAATTCTAAGCGATTTTATGCTAGTTCTTTGGCACAGGTGAGGTAACTTTTTCTTTTGGTTTGTTTTGAACTAGAAGTAGAAAAATGTTTGTCTATACACAAAGAATTGATTTTTGAGAACTTTAGGTACCATCTCCCAGATACTTGTAAACTAGAAAGAGGCTCGGAAAAAAAGAAAGGGAAAATCCAAGTTCGTAGAGTTCAGATAATGGTTGTTATGAATACAGATAACTGATTGATGTGATTAAATGCAAATAATAGATCATTGACATATAAACATGCTAGATTGGTTGACATGTCTTCCATTAAAGTTATGCAATAGAAAATTAACATGTAGAAGCGCCTACGAAAATATTATCTCATGCAGAAATTTAGTTATTAGCTTAAGTTTCCTTTTCTTGTAAGCTGTGGGTTAGAGCCTAGAGGTATTTACAGCCGTTATATATGTTCTTACTGAAACAAAAAAAATTGATATTGAGAGAGTAGCGGGCCTATGTGAAAGTGGGTGGTTTGATATGAAGCAATTTCAAAATCACTCAATTTCAGCAAAAAAACGCCTTGTGAAATATGAGAGTTTTATAGCAATCTTTGCCGTGTTGGCATTTTCAAGTCAGAATATCTCGGCTCTTCAGTTTGTATCATTTGAGTGCAAATTTGTCATTGAGGAACCTGATTTCTTCTCCTTGATTGTGAAAGGTTTTTTCCTTCACCAGTGATGGCTGACTTGTATGTTTAATTGCTGTTGACAGGGTACAGTTGTTCTTATTTTTCAACCTGCGGAGGAAGGAGGTGGAGGAGCAAAGAGAATTGTAGATGCAGGGATACTAAAGAATGTCAAAGCCATCTTTGGTTTGCATGTTTCACCTGGATTGCCTGTAGGGAAGGTGTCTTCCAGGCATGGCCCTCTTTTGGCTGGAACAGGCTTTTTTGAAGCTGTGATAAGTGGGAAGGGGGGTCATGCTGCCATTCCGCACCACTCAATTGACCCTATTTTAGCGGCTTCATACATAGTTGTAAGTTTACAGCATCTTGTCTCACGGGAAGCAGATCCTCTTGACTCTCAGGTTTTAATCCTTACCTTTCTATCTCTTAATACACACATCCACGGGATCATACCTCACAGTGCTGAGAAGCAGGAGCCAGGAATATGAATCCTAATTAATAGGCGTAATAATATACCTGTATGTGCATATCAGAGTTGCTACATCCATAACCAAATTAAAATAGTCAGTGTAAGCCTGAAATCTGAACTTTCATTACCTTCACTTGAAGTGGAAATTTGAAGCGGTGTAAAAGAGTACTAGTTACACAGATATTTTGTTAGTGTATAATTCCAAAGGTTCATTTAGCATATAACTTGCATTTTAGGTTGTTACAGTTGCAAAATTCCAAGGAGGCGGTGCATTCAACGTCATTCCTGATTCTGTAGTCATTGGTGGCACATTCAGAACATTCTCTAAGGATACATTTGTGCACCTGAAGATGCGAATTGAGGAGGTAATGTCATGTGATGCATACTACTCAACTGTGAATTTTACACGCTTCATTTTTTTTTGCTAAAGAACTTTAAACAATTCATTGTTGTGATGATCACAATTTTGACCAAAAATAAATAGTTAGTTATCGCTATGAGCGATCAATTCCCTTTCACATTAATCTCAATGAAGGCATTGAATGTCATAGTCTGACCTTATATATCAAACTTTAAATGAATGCAAACTAATCTACATGATGACACTTGGCTTACTTCTGTCAAGTTGATAGTTGCTTCTAATATGTTCTTAAAGATTTGTACAAAAAGAACTCCTGAAGATATTGTGAATATAATTGAATCCTTTATGACTATTGTTTATTTCTTTTTAGAATTCCTGTTTTTGCTTGGACCAAAAAAACTCCTGAAGATATTGTGAATAAAATTAAATTCTTTAAGACTATCCTTTATTTCTTTTTAGTATTCCTGTTATTGCTTGGGCAAAAGTTAATTCTTTTCCCTAACAGGTTATAATTCAACAAGCAGCTGTACAGAGGTGTAATGCAACTGTAGATTTCCTATCAAGTGAGAAACCGTGTTGTCCGCCTACTGTAAATAATGAAGCCTTGCACCAGTACTTTCAAAATGTCGCAGGAGATGTACTGGGCATTTCTAATGTGGAACACATGCAACCATTGATGGGATCTGAAGATTTTTCATTCTACCAAGAGGCCATACCAGGCTACTTTTATTTCCTCGGTATGAAAAATGAAACAAAGGGAAAATTTCCTTCACCACACTCACCTTATTTTGAAATCAATGAAGATGCATTTCCATTTGGTGCTGCCCTTCACGCTACACTAGCTGCTAGACACCTTATTGAAATCCAAACAAAAACTCCTCTGATAAGGGATGATCATCACGACGAATTGTAAGGTGCCTTGTAGAGTTATATGGACCCAAAATTGGTCCAAACACCTCTAGTATTTGATGGAGGCTTAAATCACACAGAGATGTAAAATATCCGATTCATTCAACTCCTTATTGCTAAAAATCAGGATATCTAAATAAGAAAGTGAAACTTAGAGTACCCTATCTTATGTAAATAGGGGTCAGATTTTGCATCAGGTATCCTGTGAATTTTTGTATATTTAAATCTCATTTCATGTAAAAATAGCTTCTTGCTTACAGATACAATGATAAGAGCAAGTCTGTTCTGGTTTATGCAATTTTTGAAACTGCTTCTCATCTCCGTCTTCTGATAACTGAAACTTTAATAAACATGAAGCTATGATGCAGAAAGATTGCATCAGGCTACTTCTCTCAAAGTTTCGGTTGATGATCATGAGCAGGGCCATACAGGAACTTAGTAGTACATATAATCTTTGAAGTCCAGATATTTAAATCATAGATCATCTTGATCATACATTGTTCGATTTGTACAGTGAAAAACTCAGCAGGTTCTATCTACATCGGCTAAAAAATCTGAAGATACATGCAGAAAGTTAATCAACAAAAAAGGTGTTTGGAAGGGCCAGGAGAAATCTTTGTCAATACCCGAAGTATTCTAATGAATGTTCTAACAATGTGTCTAAAGTTTCTGGAGCAAACTTTCTTGCGAAAAATAAACAAGCCTTGGATGGCTGGTTATTGTAAGTGCATGTCTGTTTTTTAGCTATTTTCGTAAAGAATTCCTTTGTGACATCGGCTTTTGTATAAGTGGTCGGATGAGGACCGCCCTGAGACCAGTCGACCCATGTAAGGGTCCTGTTTGCCAGAAGCTGAGGCGAACGGATGCTCAGCATTGTCTGGAAATAGTGCTCATCAACGTAGCATGCCGGTCTGCAGAACTGCTCAAACTTTGGGTAATAAGTGTCATCTTTAATAATGTCAACTGCCAGTTTTCGGTCTATTTCAAACCACTGTGATCCTTTACGCCAATTAGTGAGGTTCACTACTGGTTCCATGTTATGGTTATAGCGCCCTCTGCCACAGGGTCCAGGATCGTCGTATATCTCCATGAAGCTTAACCGGGAATTTGATATGTAGAGGTAAACAGCCGGGAAGCTTTGAAGAGGAATGCATGCCTCAGACAGGAGAATGAACCATTCGTTTGACATGTCGAGTAAAGCATTAGCAAGGAGTCGTCTCTCTGCATTACACATGCTCATCATCCCCCACTCCGTAACCTGCACACAAGGAGAATTCGAGATACAATTACAGATAATTCTAACAAAGGTAAGGAAAACACAATAAGGGATGCTTAAAAAACCCTAAAAGGAATCTAAGACCAAGCTCAGTCCCTCGTCACAGAACGAGCAGAGGCATAAGATCAATTTGGGACTTTCCTGGTCTGGAACTACCCGAAGGTATGATAACTAGAAAGAACAATCAGACGATTTCATAAACCAATCATATGAACATTTCAGCTTGTAGCGAAGAACAGAAACAAGCAACTGCTAATACCTTACTCGGAATTTGCCTCTGATAGAACGGTGAGAAAGGCGGATAAGTCTCATTATACGTTGGCAGGGCATGAATATAAATCGAGTACATCTGTTCATGCCCCTTGAAAAACCTCTCCCACAGAGGAGCCATAGGCAGTGGCCCTCTGGTCAAGAACATAAAGGCAATCTTCGGAACCCTCTCAAACGGGTAAGATTTGATCTGAGGATCAAACGAAGCCCGCCACAACAACTGAGCATCACTCATCCGATGCCACACATTCAACGGAGGCCTAATCCAGCTCTGAAAATCATTCGATTGCTGAAAACACAGATGAATTTTACTACTTGTTGCGGGGATAACAACATTCTCAAAACTAAAATGCCGGCTCATGAAGATACTAAAAACCGTAAAGACAATGCCGAGGCCTAGAATCACAGAACAGAACCGCAGAGACCTTGGGAAAGCCCTAGGCTGATTACTAATTGGCAATGAAGGCTCCTTACCTTCCTCCATTGCCACTAATCTCGCCTGCATCATTTCCCAGCTTTAATCGCATCCAATTCTTTACAACTCCGCGCAAAAAAAAAAAAAAATTCCGAAAATATTTCACATCAAACAATCCAACAAAATCTGTCACCACCGTAAGGCACCCCTGGAAACCAGAAAAAAAAAAAATCAAAATCACAAATTAACAAACATGAATCAACAGAACTCCGAAAAATCACAAAAACATTAATATACTCATCGCGGCATTTGAAATACACAAATTTATGTAAATAAATCGAAAAATCCAGGATTCAAATGTCTGTCACCTTTTGGCCTGTCTTCCTCTGTTACATCTGAGATTTCTATGTTCTCCCTGTTGTTGAATGTGTATTCTATATCTGTATGAATTTACACAACTCATGCAGTAATAATAAACAATGTTGTCGAAATGATCGAGATAAGTTTCGGAATGATCGAGGAAAATTTGTAGATTTTAACGTCCGAAAGAACGGCTTTAACGTTTGGGAAAGAGACAGAGGATGAGAGCGAGACAGAAAGATTTTGCGCACGTGTTGTAATAGAATTAGTTAGTTTCTTCTTTCAAACTGCTTCTCTTCTGTCTTGTGATATCTAGTGTCTTGTTTAAATTTATACGAAATTACATGATACTAGATCTTTCGATTCAGACTTCATTACCAGGGGCAGATTAGGATTATTTTCTTGAGGATATCAAGCACATTTTCGAAAAGCACATGTACATTTTCAAATTTTGTGGGTCACTTCAATAATTGTGTAAAATTTAGAATTGTGAAAACATGTAAAAAGAAATTTAGGGAGGAAACGTGTCCCCCGCGCCTCTTACTAGATCCGACCCTGAACCTGACCACGAAACATGAAATTAGATGATACGGAAATGTATGAAACACAAAAACGCGATACTATTGACATGTCTAGGAATAAATTTAAGAGATAAGAAACTGCTCCAACTGCATTTGATATAATTCAGTGACTCAATAATGGTAAGATCATACAATTGTACAGTGAAAAACTCTCAGGTCTTATCTACTACTTCTGTCAAGAATCCAGAATGCTTTACTATCTATGGATTACGTTAAGAGAAGAGAGCTATTTGTCAGTACCCAAAATATTCAAATGAGTGTTGTAATAATATGTCTAAAGCACTTGGAGCTATCTTTCTTGCAAAAAGATAACAAGCCCAGGTCGGCTGGCTATTGTAAAGGCACGTCTGACCATCAAACATTTTCTTAAAGAATTCCTTTGACATATCGGCTTTCCCAAATGTGCCTGGATGAGCACCGCCTCGAGACCAATCCACCCATGTTAGGGTCCTGTTTGCCAAACGATGAGGCCAACGGATGCTCAACATTGTTTGAAAATAGTGCTCATCAACATAACAAGCTGGTCTGCAGAATTGCTCAAACTTTGGGTAAAAAGTGTCATCTTCAACGACGGCAACCGCCAGTTTTCTGTTTATTTCAAACCACTGTGATCCTTTACGCCAATTAGTGAGGTTCACTACTGGTTCCATGTTATCATTATAGCGCCCTCTACCAAAGGGTCCAGGATCATCGTATATCTCCATAAAGCTGTACCAAGATCTTGATATGTAGAGGTGAACAATGGAGAAGCTTTGGAGAGGAATGCATGCCTCAGACAGGAGAATGAACCATTCATTTGATAAATCAAGTAATGCATTAGCAAGGAGTCTTCTCTCAGCATCACACATGCTCATCCTCCCCCACTCCGCAACCTGCATAGAAGTGGGATTCAAGATGACAACGACAAGTGATATTTAGAAGTTGAGAGACAACTGCCAGTATGAGAGATGTAAGTAAAATATGACAAAGGGCTATTAAAAAACCCGAGGGTAGCCTGTCATTGATCATGACATTGATAGTCAGGTAGGTCATCACATACCCAATATAATAAGATTTCACTGAGCTTCTATTAAGTGATAGATTTATTATATGGAGAACGAAAGATCGGTGGAAAGCAACTGTCTAGGACAGAGGATGAAAACTCCACCTCTTCTCTAAGCAGTCAAATATGGAAAACTCTGGCATGAACAAGCTAATAGCTGTGATGAGAGAATCTCGTCAGATATAACATGAAAAAAAAAACCCGTGTCAAATCCCACTTCCTTGGTCGTTGAAATGCAAAAGATATATAGCAAGAGTTTGATATTTGTTTGTTACTGCACTGGCAAAGTTGCAGGTTTTTACAGACACACCTCTCAATAGTAGAGGAAGACTTGCATACATATTACTTTAATTATAATTGGAAATTAAAATATTTGTCTGTCCTAATAAAAATAAATCACAGCTAGTTTCTCTGCTTTATATCGCCTGCAACCAGGCTCTCATTTATAGATGCCTGATTTTTTAAGTCAACAACAGAATGACAGCTAGTTCTCTGTTTTCCTGTTATAATTAAAGAGACACTTACTACCCTACAATGCATAGAAATACCTATTCCAAATGTATTAAATTTTTATAAATAAATCTTAAACTAATTTTCAGCAAACTCGTACTTTAGAGGATGTAGAAGGTACGATATCAAAGCTGAAAACCAGTTTTATATACAAAAGCATGGTGAATTAGTGTTGGACACAATCTTTGAGTTTCAGTGCCTCAACCGTTGAACGCATAAAGCAGACTCAAAGTTCTCCAATTCCACCTTGAGAAACAATAAATTATCAACAAATATTGGACTCGAATATAATGAAGCTCAGTAAATATAATTACTTTATTGCAATTCACATAAATGATTCTCTGCGAAAGCGATTAACTTTTTTGGAGCTACCCAAAGGTATGATGGTATCATGGTACGATGTAATACACAAAAACTCCCGCACCAAGATAGTGTATATCAATCATATAATACATTCAAACATGTGAAGAAAGTTGTCAAAAAGAAAAGCATGTGATGAGATGAAAAATATAGGGATTGTCATACCTGACTGGGAATTTGCCTCCGATAGAAAACTGATGAAGGAGGATAGCTTTCATTATACATAGGTAGTGCATGTATATAAATTGTATACTT
This sequence comes from Daucus carota subsp. sativus, assembly GCF_001625215.2. NCBI lineage: Eukaryota > Viridiplantae > Streptophyta > Magnoliopsida > Apiales > Apiaceae > Daucus > Daucus carota. The sequence goes on along the minus strand of NC_030387.2, from coordinate 41,063,629 downwards.
CCCTTTATGCCCCTTAAAAAACCTTTCCCATAGAGGAGCCATAGGCAGTGGCCCCCTTGTCAAGAACATAAAGGCAAGTTTAGGAACCCTCTTGAATGGGTATAATTTTATTTGAGAATCAAATGAAGCCCGCCAAAGCAGTTGAGAATCATTCATCTGGTGCCACACTTTTGATGGAGGCTTTATCCAACTCTTAAAGTCATTTGGTTCTTTAAAACATGGCTGAATTTTACTACTTGTTACAGGGATAACAACATTCTCAAATCTAAAATGCCGGCTCATAAACATACTAAAAATCGTCAAGGCAATGCCCATGCCTAGAAATATCAAAAAGAACTGTAATAACCTAACCGGCAAAACCCTAGGCTGACTACTTCTAATTGCCATCGAAGGTTCCTTACCTTCCTCCATTGCCATTAATCTCGCCTGCATCATTACTTCAGCCTCTAATCACTTCCAATTTCTCCGAAGCACCCAACAAAACTTCCACATCCAAAACCACAATCCAAATAGATTTCACACTACACAAATCCAACCAAATCTATTACCACCAAATGGCAACCCTAAACAACAACAAAATAAAATATAAAATATAATCAAACATAATAAATTTAACAAGAATCAACAAAACTCAAAAAAATCACAAAATATTAAACTACACAGCTAATATAAATGAGCAACATACACAATCATGTAAGCATATTCAAGGATCAAAATCCATGGCATTTTGCAAAATAAATAAATAAATAATGGATGATTTGAACTCAGAAAATTCACAAAATATTTACTCTACACATATTCAAGCATCAAATCTATGCCATTTTTGTAACAATAAATAAACAAATAAATAAATAAAACAAGAATTGATGTGGGTGAGTCACCTTTTAGCTTATGTTCCTCCATTACATCACACATTTCTATCTTTTCTTTCATCTTGAACACATAATTTTACATATGTATAATTATATGTAGATGTATACGTATAGGTGTATGTATAGGTTCATACAGTGATTTCTGGACAACCCATGTCGAGATGATCGAGATAGAATCGTAGATTGAAATGTCCGAAAGAATGGTTTAAACGTTTGGAAAAGAGAAAGTGAGTGAGGGTGAGACACAGACAGATTTTGCGCACGCGCGCGTGGTGTAGTAGAGTGGGATTATGTTTGTTGAGTTTGTCTTTACATGGTAACTAATGTCATTTTTTTTTGTCATAAGCTAATGTTCATATTTAAATGTACGGAGTGACTTAGAGCATTCACAACGGGTTTACCACTTTTTTTTGGATCGGGTCAAATAACTAAATAAGCATCAAATGAGAAGGGCCCTTTTTAACATAATTTTTATAAAAAAAATAAATGACAAAAATTTGAACAACTCAATTTATTTGGTTGTCTGCAAGTGCAAAGAGAAGTGTTAGGTGCATATAATTGTATCCATAAATTTTGTATATAATAATATGATAATTGACGTGGAGTGTTTTAATTAGGATGATTGATGTGAATTTAGGGGTCTCATTCCAATTAAAATCCATCACATGTCATTATGTACAAGATTTTGTACACAATTATGTGCACCAAGCATTTTCCAAATGCAAATGTAAAACTTATTTAATGAAATATTACAGAGAAAGTGTCCCGCGACGGCGTTGAGAAAAAAAAACCGAACTCGTAAAATCGAACCGAATCGTAAAATTTCAGTTCGGTTCGATTTTTGATATGACATTTATGTTTAAACTGAAAAAATTGAAATTTTTGTTACATACAAAATAAAAATATTTGCTTAGCAAAAAAAAATATATATATTTTATACACATCCGGTAGAGTATCTACATGATATCGTAGACGCTAAATCTAATTTTCAATCTATACACTTACCTTCATCAGCTTACACTACACCTGAACAAGACAGTATTCTCGTAAGTGTATTTCTATCGCATAAACAAATTTTGAAAACAATGATTTTAAAAATAGTATGATTTTAGTTGCGACGAATTATAGATAAAAAAAACTTAGAATTTGAAATTGAATCAGTTTTTTTCAATTTTATTTTCTAATTGAAATTATTGCAGTTTTAGTTTTAGTGTTAGAACTAGTTTGGTATCGAAATATGTAAATGTGAAGATTATAAAGATACTGTTATATTTATAATATTGAATCCGCTGTTTCTAAACTCATATTTAGATAATATATTGAAAAAATGGTACTCCAAACGCTATACTAATAATTATTTAAATTTTAAATTAAATCACTAGCCCATTTCTAAATTTTCTAAGCATGATCTATTTTTCGATAACCTCCGTTCATTATCTACTCAATATATTATGAATAAAGATTTATTTTCCTACTTTATTTTCTTCTCCTTTTCCTTTCTTCTCCTCAAATTTATTGTTAGAATAATAATATAAAACAAAAATACAGATTGCTGCAGGAGAGTGAGAGTTCAGTACTCGCTAGGAACCTAACTTGCTGTTATAGATCAGAAGCCCTTGAAATCGAGAAATGGGGACTAGAGGCGACGACGGCGAAAGGTTAACGGAAGTGGACTTGTTAATTGAGGTGCTCTCGAGGCTTCGTGTGAAGCCCTTGCTTCGTTGCAAATCCGTGTCTAAATCATGGTACGCTCTCATTTCTAGCCCTAATTTTGTCAAATCTCATCTTCAACGTGCAATCACAAGCTGTGTTGTAGACGATGAGGATAAAAATAATTTCATACTTCACTTACATAGAGATTGGGCTCGTCTTAAATATAGAAAAGCAGATGGCTCATTTTCACTCTTCAATCTCGAAATTGGTCATACTACGACAAATCTTAAGTTTCCTTACCCTCAAGGGGAGTATGACACGGATCCTCCCTCTCTTCTTGTTGGGTTTGTCTGTGGAATTGCTTGTGTTTGTGTCGATGACTCGTATAATTTTAGTAAATACTGGGTGCCTACTGCTGATCTTCCAACTAAGATATACCTTTGGAATCCCGCAATTAGACAATCTAAACTTATTCGTCCGCATACTATACATGATGATGGTGGGGCGGGAGTTGCTTTAGGCTTTGGATTTGATCCCATTGATTTTGATTTTAAGGTTGTTAGAGTTGTTAAAGCTAATTCGTGTGCCATTTCCGCCGCGGTCTATTCTACAAACAGGGATGCTTGGCGAAATATTGATTCTAAGTTGACTGATGTACCCCGCAGCACAAGGTTAAAGGTATGCCTCCATGGGTTTTTAATTACGACTGGAAAAAGGGGTCTGATTGCTTTTGATCTAAACAAGGAGGTGTTTGTTTGTGATATTAAGCTTCCTGTCAACATTAAAAGTGTGCATTCCTTATATGATACTCAGGACGTTGTCTTCAAGGATTCTATTGCTTTTATTGCCTATATGATTGATAAACCTCATAGGATCAACTTGTGGACATTAGATGACGAGGCATGCCTTCGTGGTGGTGGAGTCCAAGCATCATGGACGTTAAAGCTTAATATTGGTCTTGATGAACAATTTTTCGATGTCCAGGGCCTTAATAACATCGTTGACTTGTTATTTTTTTCTAGGGGATGGTGGTACAGTTTAGGCAAGATTGTGAACAGATATATCTATCCCAGAGATGGAGAGTTTATTTATTTTGAAGAAGACTTTTTCAAGTATTCGGAGAGTCTGCTTTCATTTGAAGGATCTATACCAGTCAATTGGTGTGCTGATGAAGATGTTGACTCGGAAGATGAGGGGGAAAGCATTGAAGATTTCAAATATGATCCTGAGGAGAGCATTACTGATTCCGAAGATATTGAGGAAAGCTCTGAAGCTGATAATGGGGAATGTCGTGATGATTCTGCTAGTGAGTAATGAGAATAATTGTCACAATTATCGTATTTCTGTAGCCTTCAATTTTCTCAATCAATTTTATTTTTTTTTAAATCTTTTGTGTTGACATTGTTAAACTTCTACAATATATTGAAATTGTTTAACTTTTGTTTTGATTTAATATCTTTTCACTCCAATTTTATATGTGATTTTTCCATTGTCAAAGAATCTGATGCATAAAAGTACCTTCTAACAATACTTATTTTGCTACTTTTATGCCACTGTTCTCATTATAAATTTTAACAGGACTTAAATCACAAACGTTTGAAACGTTAGTGATAATATTGAGTAAAATAATTGTTTGGTTAAGTTTCTAAAAGAAGTGAAAAAATATATCTACTATCGGATTAAACAAAGCAAATTGGACGTGCAATTCTCTCTTGTGATTAGTCACTTTATCCTTCTGCAATTTGGTGATTTCAAACAGTGCAGTTCCTGCTGTCTTTGAGGTTGCTGGCTTGAACCTATCAGTGGAGGCTGATTTTTAAATTTTGAATGGAATATGGGTGCAAATGTTGTGAGCTTGTTATAGTCAGATATAAAACAATTTTAGGCTTGTAGCACCCCTACGCTTGAAGATTCAACAAAGCCAGATAATGCTGTTGGTATCTTTGGTTCTGGCAGCAGGGGTTATCACTTATCTAAATTTCTTCTTAGGTGACTAGTCCATCTACTATTCTACTTTTTCTTGTTGACCAGAAGGAAGTGACAGCAGCGTTGTGCAGTTTACTTTTCTTACCTGCTTTAGGAATTCATTTAATAGCGAGCAGGATAGCAAGGATCATCTTCCAAGACTTGTAGCCGGCTCTCCAAAAATTCTCAACAAATCTGGCGAGGTAACTTCTCTCCTAATCTCTATATTTTATTACTTCAATCTTGACCCCTTTTTTTCTTCACACCTGTTCCCCTACGGGCTATATCTTTCACATTCTTTTCCCTAACTATCAGTCTCCTAATTATTATTATAATCTTTCCGGAATGGCAGCTATATGAAATACAGGTAGATACTCTGACTTATGAGTCACTTTTCAAGTAATATAGGTGGCTTGGAGCAAGGCTGATTGCAAACCTTAATCATCAAGGAGATTGTATGATGTACCTGTATCTTAATATTTAAGATCCTTACATATTAATTTCCTAATATACCTGTTTCTGTGTTGTACTTGTTCTATTCAGTGACCGACATGCTTTTAGTCTGATGGTGGAATGTAATATCGAGTCTAGCAAAGTTGTAGAGGATGAATGTTCTGTCAGCTGTCTCAGTGGAGGAAGAAAATAGTCCAGAAGATGAATATTATAAATAATAGTTTCACTGATTTAAGATCCTTATTTCGTATGTCAACACTACAATCACTATATCTATTCTTTAGTACTAATACTCCCTCCGTTCCCCTGAATTGTATATACATTGGGGGACGGGGATGCGGCACACACTTTAATGCTCCTGTAAAGTATAGTTCTATAACTTATTTTTAAGATTTTCTTTTTCTAAATAAAAATTTGATATTATAGTGCGCGTCGAGCCCCTGTGCACACATACTTGTATGGTAATTGGCTTTAATCTTAGACATTGGATAACGATGCACGCCTTTGTGATGCTGAAGTTAAGGCTTCGTGGATACAATGTTCACGGGTAAGTTTTCTGAAGGGCTACTTTAACATACTGATTTCTTATGTTATGTTGATGATTGTGACCTCTGTGTGTATAATTCCGGCTTGGAAGTGGTCACTCACGTCCCTACTTGTGTTATTTGGAGTGAAGATTTAAAGTATATACGGAGAGCATGGTTTCAGTTAGAGGATCTAAACTAATCAACTGACTGGCTCATGAAGATGATAAGTAGGAATGAAGAGCTGGACAGTCAAGTAGTGCATTTCTTCAATGTTCACTTCCTTAATAGTACTATACTACTTCTCAATCATGTGAAATAGTTGCAGAATGATGAGGCCCCTGCTTAACTTTTTAGAAGATCAAAATTGGTGTTACACAAACCCGAAGAGGCAAGGCAGAGGGAGTAGAGAGTTGCCTGAATATATCACAAAGATCTTAGAAGACGCAGATCAGTAACACAGGTAGATACTCCGACTTATGAGTCACCTTACAACTAACATAGGTTGATACTTATGGATTCTTAATGGTGTGAGTCCAGGAATTATCTGGTACTCGCGCATATGCATCTGTCTTGTAATTCATAGCTTCTTATTCTGTTCTACAATAAGAGTTTCTTCAATTCACTATAGTCTACCATATTGATTTTACGCTATTGTATCCGAAGTTGCCTGTGAACCGAACTTTGACAGTCACTGTCAAGACCATGTTCAGCCACTTTTCGGAATAATAAGATGATCAGCAGAGATGGGCTGCCACCGGCACTTCCAGAGTTAGTTCTGGAAACTGCTTGGGAAAATGACTGGTCGTTTTCGAGATGGCTGGTACCTCATCCATCCCACACGGTTTTTACCCTTTAGTGTTTTGTCCGAAAATCGACATTGAATAAGACACGGCTCTGCATTACTGTTCATGCATCTAAAATCAGGACCTTTGCCATCACTGTTGGAGCCCTTAACTTATTGCATATGCTATCTTTTTCAGTGCCGAGTGCCGACATGCTCTTCCCCACAGTTTGTCATGTGTTTTCCTGCTCTTAGGATTAAGCAATTTGTATTTTTTTTCTAGATCAGGTATTGCTTGATTTTAGATTTGTGGGTTTATTATTTGAACATTGCTTCTAAATTAACTTCCACTTCTTTCTTTTTTTTGACTTCTACGGAGATTTAAAATTCATAAGTCAAATGTGTCCTGTCTTCACGAGATGTGAGGAGGATACGGTATTATAATCTAGTCCTTTAGAAGAATAAAGGGCTCTTTTCCTGAAGAATATGCTAATGGTGGCTATTGTAAGTCTCACTTCGTTAAGTACGATGGATAACTTTTATTTCAGCAAAAAAAAATTAAAAAATAATACACAAAAATAAAATAATACGCAGAAATATGTTTTTTGTACACCTCAAATTACGTGTATAAGCGACTAATATAAAGAAAAGGATAATACAAAGGAAAGGAGAAAGGAGGGAGTATATAAAGACAATATATTACAAAAGTCACGAATCTGTATGATATAGGAAATGTTGGAGATGAATCAACATATATAACAAACCATTCGAATATTGCATTAATAATTTCATATACACTTTCAAAAGATGCAATCAACATATATAACAAACCATTCGAATATTGCATCAATAATTCCATATACACTTTCAAAAAATGCAATAAAGGCTTAAGATTCGAGACCAAAGATTTCTCGACTTGAGTTGATGAATCCAAAACAGAGTTGTCCCGGAAAGAAGATACAGTGAACGAGTGATTAAAAATGGTCCCCGCCGCTATCGAAATCAATTAATCGCTCGATTGATTGAACCGGAGCTTATATATATTACTCCTCTTCAACACTTCATCTGTTTTTCAAATTTTCCACCACGTGGGAGATCGTTATCTCGCTGCTTCATGTGCCACTCATGTCACGCCAGGTGTGCATTCGAACCTTGCTTCACGTGTGGATCAACCCATAGAGATATCCCGGGACCACCTGTGAGTTGTACTCCCTCCGTCCCAGTCAATAGTATACATTGGGGGACGGGGGCGCGGCACGGACTTTAATGCTTCAATATAATATAGTTATGTAAATTATTTTTAAGATTTTCTTTTTTTGTATAAAAATATAACATTTATACTTTTATAAAAAAAAAGAAAATCTTAAAAATAAGTTGTAGAACTATGTTTTATAAGAGTCTTAAAAAAGCGTGTCGAGCAGTGAAAAAGAAACGTATACAATTGACCGGGACAGAGGGAGTAACACGATTTCGAGTTAAAAGTACCCAAAACACGAGGGTGACTCTCGGGTGTATATTCCATTCGTATTTTAAAATAATTTTTTATTTATAAAATTCAGACTTATTTGATTAAGATTTTAAAAAATATATAAAAAGTAATGATATTTTATTTAAAATGTTAGTTTATGTTATAAAGTTTGGTGTAATTTGATTTTTAAATTGTATTAAAAGTCTGATATATTCAATTGAGATTGTTTTAAAATCTGGTAGCATGTAGATGGATTTTTTCTCTTCATAAAATGATGGGTTTTGCGGAATTATTGAGTATATTTTATATTTCTGAAATCTCAACATAATTCATGATATTTTATGTTTAAATTTGCATCAACTCTATATCAATTTTACATGTTTTATTTTATTTATAATCTGTATATAATTAAAATTATATATACGAAACTACTCCCTCCGTCCCTATTTATCTGTCCATTTTGGAAGTAAAAATTTGTCCCTATTTATCTGTCCATTTATACTTTCAAAACTAATTTAATGATAGTTTTTCAAATATATCTCCATAATTTCAATTTTCAAGGTTTGACTTATTTAAAACTTGGTTGAATTCATGTTTTCAAGACATAAAGTAGGGGTATTCCACCATTTTCAAGATATTAATTAGAGGTATTTAATGAAAAAATTTATACAATCAATTATTTCTTGGTATGTGTTTTTTTTCCAAAATGGACAGATAAAAATGGACGGAGGGAGTAATAAATAACAGTTCTTCAAATTTCTTGATTACATGTTGTTTGTAAAAATTATTTGTAATTGTTTCGGTTTCGATTATCATTCAGCCGGAAAAATAACATCCAAATTGCAAGTATTGAATGAATATGATGATTAGATGTATATGTAGATCAAAATAATAAAAAATTTAAAAATAAGTAATGAGTCCATGATTAAAAATAATTAGCAGAAAAAGTGATAGATAAAAAGGGTCAGATTGGATTAGCCGGTTTGGTGAAGAAAAAAGAAGCAAGTTGATAAAGAGACAAGGGAAGGGCCTGGTGGGAGGCCATTAGTCTCCTCTCAGCTAGCTGTAGTGTTATGGGGCGCATGTGTGCCTACAACTCTTCATTGTCATGTTTATGCATTCTATTCAGATTTCATGCGGATATTGTGTCGAGCATTGAAAAAAAAAACGTATGAATAGGATGGAAGGAGGTACTACCTAAGCATGCATGCTTACTTTAACAAGAACTTGCTACATGGATTCTCACGAAAGCAGGCCGGTCTTTTTCATACCATCAAGGATTATTTTATTACTGATCGACTAATGACCACTTGTTCAGATGGTATCTCCCTCGCGTTTAAATATCGGAGAGAATAAAAAAATGGAGCAAATAGGGAATGTAAACTGAACCAAGCCTGTTTACATCCTTTTCTCTAATAAAGTTGTACTGCTGGTATTTAACACTATATATAAGTTGGCTGTTCTGTGACACTGTTCACTCTTGTCAATTATATTCAAGTCCTTGCAGTTGAGCACAGATTTACACTCTTAACATAGCAAGCAATTAAGTCCTCAGTAGCAGCTTTCTTATCCCTTCTTCACACACAAAAAAACAAATTGCAGTCTGTAATTTTCCCCGGAGTACTATACTAATCGAGTCGTTTCAACTGTGAATAATCTGACGTTATCAATGCTTCTGTTTTGTGATGATCACAGCTCCTAGTGGATTTTATACAAGTTGACAGATTGAGCTAGCTGCAGCTTCATCCAACCGTTTTGCGTTGTCCAATTTTCTTTAGGCCAGGCCAGTTCATAAGCTGTCCTTATTTGACTCGACTCGTATCAGAGTAAGTCTGTTCTCAGCTCTTCTTTATTTTGCATGATTATGTAAACTGATATTGCAATCTTTCTTTAGGAATAGAATTCGATGGACAATCTGGATTGGGAATGCTCAGCAGCCGCGACAAATGTGGCATCCTCATGGAGCAATCAGTTAAATGATATGGGGGAAAGATATGCTGCTATGGTTAATAGTTGTTCAAATCTGAACCAGAAGTCGAATCAGATGGAACAACAGATGGCAAGTGTGAATTATTTACGAAGCCAAGAGGCCTTAAGATTGGCTGCTGAGAAAGTGTTGGCCAACTCTTGTTCTTGGGGATGGGGAGAAGGCTCCAGTACTGCAGAACTTTTTTCTCCTCAAGTCATGGACCCTTTGAGTGGCCTAATGGTTGATTTAGACGTGCCAGTTCTTGGCCAGCCGCGGTATATTGAAGGCAAGGCTGCGGATACAGCTGGTTCTTTAGGGTCCCTTGATTGTCTGATATCTGCAACTAATAGCAACACGGATACTTCAGTTGAAGATGATGACATAAGTTCCATACTTTTCTCCGATGGAAAAAAGTTATGGAATCCGAGATTCATGCCTTTGGGAGACTCTGAGAACATCACTGCCAAAATCAAAGCTGAACATTGCAGTAGAAACAGCCTAATGTGTGAAACAAATGAAGCTGTTTCTCGATGTTCTGCCAAAAGGACTAATCAGTCTTCTGGGTTCATTTCTGACAATCAGCCTAAAGGAAAGAAGCCCAGATTGGAGAAGCGCCCGAGTTCATCAAACATCAACTTTCAACATCCTGATCATTCATCTAACTGTGATGAGGAGCCAGATACAGAGGCGATAGCACAGATGAAGGAGATGATGTACAGAGCAGCAGCATTTAGGCCACTGAATATAGGAGAGCTGGACACTGCTGAGAAGCCAAAGAGAAAGAACGTCAGAATATCTAGCGATCCCCAGACGGTTGCAGCAAGGCAAAGAAGAGAAAAAATAAGTGAGAAAATTCGGGTTTTGCAAAGGCTGGTTCCTGGTGGAAACAAGATGGACACAGCATCAATGCTAGATGAGGCTGCAAATTATCTAAAGTTCCTAAGGTCACAGGTTAAAGCTTTGGAATCACTTGGTCCTATCACCACTCAATTCTATCCTTTTCCCTCACATTCTCCATTCCCATTCAACCACTCATTTCCTATGCAAATCACTAATAATTTCTCCTTCCCAAAACCTTAAACTATCAGGTACTCGAGGCAAAATAAAGAGTCGGGGTAATACAGACGTTAACCAAATTCACTACCCCGCAAAGTGAATTTATTTACATATACCTTCTTCTTCTTCTTTTCCTTTTACCATCCCACGTATGACATATATAATCATGGTTTCATCATCAGTGATCAACTCGAAAGTCAGATTAGTTGCTTTAATACCGAAAAGTTTCATCATATCCTCATCATTACATATTTTTTACTGTTATTGCATTTTGCATATATGATTGACTCAGTTATGATCATCATGATGAATCCCACTGTATATTCTGCAGACTTCAGAAACCTTTCTTAATTTCTCTTTAATTCTTCTTCTTTCAGTACTCAGAACTTAATGCATGCAAATCACAATAATTTCACTAATCAACATAGAACATTATCATAGCTTTAGTCGAAAATTAAACACTCTTTTCATCAGTAATTATAACATACATGATTGACAAGATCAGAAGGGGGAAAAGTCACAACTTTACTATGCACTTTATATTAAAAAAAAAGCCGACAATTTCTTTAAGCTGCTAATTAGTTTAATTACTGGGAGCTAATCAATGCTGCAAGTACAGACATATATTCTCTTGTAGCCATTGAGTCAGAACTGTTTTCTTGATTAACTCCAGATTAGCAAGCGTGCCCCTCGATAATCTCCACTAATCCCTGAAACTAAACACTATATTCCTCAGCACATGTGCTCCATCGACGTATATTCTTCTTTTCTATCTTTTCCTCTTGGCCGGCTACTTGTTTACAGTAAAATTTTAATCCGACATATTTATTAAGTACTAATCGAGCCACGAGTTTCTTCTTCCACATTGGGGATAGAGTACTTTAAATTAGAAGATGTCACACACATTTGGGCACAGATATATTTAATTCAATAAGATAACAATAGATGGAGTATACTATTCTGTTTCGGTTGCAATAATGGATGCAGGAGGATTAGAAATTTGCAGACGGTTTCTAAATTTAGAAATTTCTGTTGCATAATAATGCAACAGATTAGGAACCAGTGGATCATCGTAACAATCTCATGACACAATCACACCAAAGTCAGGGGACTCAAACTCGACGCCTCTCAGAAACTAAAAAGATAATGATATTAGTAAACAATAACATAAGTTACGATGGCCTCAGAGTGCAGATGCACAAAAAATCTGGTCTGCAAGGTCTGCTCCCGGTTTAAAAAAGACCGGGGTGATTAAGAGGCGGGGCAGTTCAGATCCTTCTAAGGGAGCCGTGTAGGACAGGACTCAACAACTTAAACAGTTGTGATAAATCATATGCGTGTGATTAAAATATTTATGAGGATCATGTATTATAGTACTTCTTTTTGCTAACGACAGCTACATGGAAGATCGAGGCTGAATCAGAGGAGGACCCCTTCATTTTCTTTTCAACAGCCAACAACTACTAGTCTGCTACATGTAGTTAGAGCAAGTGGTTCTTCATTAATTATGTGAGCCTCCATGACTGTTTAACATGGACACATCTTTGTAGTCAGACTTGCTTCCCCATCTGTCCTGTTACAACAAGATGTTTGATTTATCATCGGATCCTTAAATAAGTGCATAGTTAGCCTGATACTCATTCCCGAGGGCCAAGCTAGGAACGCGCAATGAGTTTGGAACTAGTAATATGTAAAACAAAAAATTACACCTTGTCGATTCTGTTTCTTATTTTAGTTGGTAATTTGTTTGCATCTGCTTGTATATGACTTCTAGCCTGTGCATTCAATCTTCTGTTAAGACTTAACGAAAAAGATCCAAGCTACTAATTCAGTATTTGTACTTTTGTGTTTGTGTATGATCAGCATGAGCACATAGATATAAGACAATCTTCTTGACCAAATCAGAGAGTTAATTTATTCGCATCTATGAACTTTTTGCATATAAATAAGCTCAATGTGCAATCTTTAACAAGTACCATTTCAAATAGTACTAGTTCTGGAAATATATTAATCTTTCACAAAGTAAAAATCAATAGGCAATGGAAAAGTTTGCTCTTCCACCAAGGTTCGTTCTATTAGCAATGTTAATGGTGGTCGTAATAGCCTTTCCTAAGCCCTTGTTCTGTGAGGCAACTCAGCTGTTGCATCGAGGTACACACACACAAACACACACATCTGATATTTTTTTGATGAAGATATTAGGTACATTGCATGTTTGAAATTCTTTTTTCCTCTTTTTCTTATTACGTCGAAATCATAATTTATTTATTTTTGCAGGCCTGCTGCAGAGTGGTGGAATTATATGCCCCGATTGTGTATGTTGTGAAGATCCAAGGCCATCAGTGCGTCGTACCTCGTGTTGTGCTTGTTGTTCCACCCCCACTGCTCGTCAATCTGATAAAGGATTAAAGGGAGCTGGTTTTTAGCTTGATTTTAACCTGCTTATAATCAAATTGAAACAGTTTCGTGGTTTTAACAGATTTCACAAAATCTGTTCATCGACATATGTTTAAGTCTGTTAAGCTTGCCTCAAAATTTCATTACAGTTGCCTTTGTTCAGTTCGTGTTGGTGAGCTAGGATTGATGTCATTCATGGTTGTTCTAGCTTAATTTCAGTTGTGCAAGTATCAAATTGTAAGCACCAAGTCGTTGTAATGAATTTTAAGAACTTGTTGATCCTAAAATCCAAGACCTGCTCTGATACCACTTTTTAGGACCCAAGAGTTAACCACTACACTAAAACCACCAAAGCTTTAAACACTACTCTTGATACATGTACTTATGACGTAACTATAATATTTACAGTGTAGCAGTCAGCGTCACGGTTCGAGTTAAGGAAATGCTGGACACCCGACATTGATACCGTGTTAAAGTCCGTGGCAATGGGAGAAGATCATGCAAAAAGATTAGCAATCGGTGTAGTTGTATAATGCGAAGAATCCTTGATAGAATTTAACTAAGCATCTCAGCTCCTGGTTCCTTAACGTAGATGCCTTCAACTGATCGAAGCAAGTGAACGTGTAGTAAAAGTTAGTGGAAAATCTTACATGAGGCGTGCAGGAGCAGATAATAAAAATGAAATAACGTGGGGTGGAGAGAAATGAAAGCAACACGATATTTTGAAGCTCAAGGATGATCACAACTTGTGTGTCAAATATTAACACTGACAATCTTCACAAAAAACCTGACAACTTGGTTGGTTCATAACTTAAACGCACACCAAATTTTCATAACCATATACTCCATGCTACTAAGGATTGCACCACCCGTCTCTGTCATCCTTTCAATCCTTTATTCGACTCTGGCTCATCATATCTGGTGAGTTTTAGTAAAATTAGTGTTTTAGAAAAATCAAAAAGTTAAACATAATTGATCTAAAATCCAGTAAAAATTTAGGTGTGATTGGTTGATCACATGCTGGTTAAACTTTTTATAAAAAGAAAATTAAAAAATAAATGTGATTGGTCTAAAATTTAACTATGATATCTGATTGGTTAAAATTATTTTAAGGGGCCGTTTGGAAACATGCATTTCATTTGAAATATGGATTTCAAATGATAGGATTTGAATTGTCATTTCAAATTCTCAAATTTATATTAATATTTGAATGTGCGGATTTCAAATGAAATACAAATCCAAATTCCCAAACAAGTTATTTGTTCAAATCCAGAATTTCAAATTAAATCCAAATTTCCAAACAGGCCATAAAACTCAATCGATTAACTGAAAAATACGATGAACTTATTATAATAAAAGATATAACTAAAACCAAAATAACATAATTTTATTCCGATCTCCAGAATGTGTTATAAGAATTGGGATTTTAATATATGGAGATTATATTATTAAAGTAATAAAAATACAGTGAATATTCGAAGTGGGCCCACATGAAATACTGAGGCAAGAAAGTTCTAGCGAAAAAATAAAACAACAGTATATAACACAGTGTGGTCAGCGAGAGTCTTTGATAAATCAGATCGAATTCAAACCCGAAGAAGAAGAAAAGCGAAGAGATAAAACGATGTCGTGGCAAACATACGTTGACGATCACTTGATGTGTGAGGTGGAAGGCAATCCCGGTCAACACCTCTCCGCCGCCGCTATCATCGGCCACGACGGCAGCGTTTGGGCTCAGAGCTCCACTTTTCCCCAGGTTCATCTCATTTCTATACACACTTAATCGATTGTTAATCTGTGATTAATCTGATAATTATGTGAATTCTGTTTGTTGATTTTTTTTGTTTAATTTTATCTGTGAGATCCGATGTGGACAATGGATCTGAATCTGTGCTGTTTATTTTGATGTGTTAGCTGATTCGTTTGGATAATTTGCGAGGCTGATTTTAATCGTGTTATGTGTGTGTAAGTATATGCTCGATTTTGTGATTAGAGAATGTTGATGTGTTAAGAGCGAGTTAAGAGATTGTTGCTTGATGTATCGAATGACGAAAGCTTTGTTTTTGGAATTGAGTAAATGATTGGCACCAATTCGCTAAGACAGACACCGTGGTTTGTTATTGTTTGTTTTGATCCTGCTGTATAGTTTGTGAATTTGTGCTTCTAGTTTTACTTGTGTCTTGGAGTCGTGTTAGTTCAGGTTATGTCAAATCTGATTTTTATTACCTGTTTTGTAGTAAAGTTTGTTGCATTGTGTGATCAGAGCAATGCTTCGCAACACTCTCTACCCTAGATTACGTGTTTTTAGGGTTATTAATAGTCATTGATGTCATGATTCGTGTCGTTTAGCGGGTTTTTTTTCCGGTTAAGATTTGTCGATATATATATTTTTTTTGTTTACTATTATCCCAACATTTTGAACATTTATAAATCAGGAATAGGTGTTATAGTCTGTCTATGCCTTTTTGATGAATTGAGACTATGGAATTGAATTAAATTTATTGATTATTTATCAAATCACTTTAAATCTTTAATGTTTATTGGACCAGGGAGTTTGTAGAAGTAGTTATATATTAGTATATCAGCATTTATTTCCCGCCCTGCATTCAGGTTTCATGATTCTGATCAATCTTTGAGGCCGAGGACACCTTTTAAAGTAGGACCTAATTTTGTGTATTTGCAAATGTGTACTGAAGTAACAAATCCACAAAGACGTGTAGTTTCAGATTTGAGAGTTAAGACCCCACTACAAATTAGTGTCTAACTTCCATTTTTCTTTGTTAGCTTATGTTTATTGTTGTCGTATTAAATGCTGCCTTTCCATTTAGTACATCTATTCGCCTATGGTTTTTGTGTGTCTGTTTTTGTTGATATTTTTTTCTGACTTTTGAGTTGCAATAATTGGGTGATCTAGTTTAAGCCTGAAGAGATTGCTGGTATTATGAAAGACTTCGACGAGCCAGGCTACCTTGCTCCCACTGGATTGTACCTTGGTGGAGCAAAGTACATGGTAATTCAAGGAGAGCCCAATGCCGTTATTCGCGGCAAAAAGGTACATTCCAATACTGTATGTTATTTCATATTAGGCTTGTTATGCGGCTCATCCATCTGTCACCTAAAATTATCTAGATTTAGTATGCCATGCTTTACTTAATGCGTACATCGTAACCACACTTCTTTCACTCTTTAATTATCATATAGACACATTTTAGGTTATATATCACACATACTTCATACTGTTTTTGTTAAAGACAACGTTTTTGGCTCACTTAAATTTTATTTATGGATTTAGTTTATTTGAGAATTGTGCATTACTATCATGCTGCATTAGTACATAAGAAAAGACCTTTGTCCTGGACATATCAGAAGCATCTGCTTCATTGTGTAGATATATCTTATTTCTGATGTTAGTTTATTGGCTGATGCCCATCTGGAGTTTGCTTTATCTATATAAATTGGATATTTTGAAGTTCCTAGCTTCCATTTCTCTTGTCCACGCAATGTTGATCTTATTCTGTTACATATTGGTAACACCTAGTCACCTACGGACATATATTGGCTGCCTGTTCTTTTTAATATCAATGATTCGATAGTCCAAGCATCATCGAAAGCACATGTGTCAATAGACTCAAAACAAACAACTGACTTGACAATATAATATCAATAGTGCAGCTGTATGACTCTTAAGGCATTAGTTATTATCGAGAAAATGTCTGTAATTTGTCAAATATAAAATTCATATAAGAAATTGAAGGAAAACGTGTTTAAGCCATAAGCTGGCCTGGTTGTTTGACGGTGAACTTATTTTGATGTTGGCTCTTTCTACATATGCAGGGCTCTGGAGGCGTGACCATAAAGAAAACTGGCCAAGCTTTAGTTTTCGGAGTCTACGATGAACCTGTTACCCCAGGACAATGCAACATGATTGTTGAAAGGCTTGGGGATTACCTTGTCGAGCAGGGCCTGTAGGTCCCTTCACAAGTCATACCATTACTTTCTATAATTTCAATACATTGGCTATATGGTTT
This sequence comes from Daucus carota subsp. sativus, assembly GCF_001625215.2. NCBI lineage: Eukaryota > Viridiplantae > Streptophyta > Magnoliopsida > Apiales > Apiaceae > Daucus > Daucus carota. The sequence goes on along the minus strand of NC_030387.2, from coordinate 41,046,460 downwards.
TGTTGCTTCAAGTTACATGTATGACTGAACTGGCAGTGCAGTGAAGTGTTGGCTGTAATATAACAGTGGTGAACTTGTTTGGTTTTTTTAGTTAGTGTTATGGTCTTCTGTTACTGCCCATCTACATCTACATTATAGTGTTTCAAATTGACTGATGTTACCTTTGTAAGAGTTCGGATGTCCGAAATTGGTTGTTATTTGACACCTCCATTGATCGTGATTCAACTGATATCTTATTATCTGCTTGCTTATCTGATTTGTTGCATCTATATCAGCAAACATCATGATTGTGTATGTGTAGTTTAGAAATGATCCTAATTGTGTAGGTGTAGTTCAGAAATGAATTACAATACCTACAAAGTAATGCTCATTTCTTCCGCATTTTTTTCTCTCTTAAATATTTTCAAAACTTTCCAGAGATGGTAAATTCTTAGAATATAAATATTATTTTCATCCATTTTTATATGTATATTCATTAAATATTAATGAGTCTCTTCACATTATCACCTTTTTTATTTTTTTAAAAAAAGATTCTTTTATACAATTTTCATGGAGAGTAAATTTTTGAACCAGTTAGTCAGAGATTATATGCCCTCCTGGTGAGCGGAAGAGTAATGGTTGTAAAAATCAAAAATGGTCTGTTGGTCTAAGTAATGATCGTATAAATTGAGAATTGTCGTTTGATTTATAGATTCAGAATTTATAGAAGTCTTTCGATAATCGAGAACTTTTTAAGAACTCGGTAAGAAATTTTTTGTGTTGTTTTAGCTGAGTGTGATGATAGCTGTGTTCTGCTTGCTAAAAATGTTCCGTGTATTTAATACGGCGACAAGTCATTATAATAAGGGGCTTTAGTTTTGAGTACAAGATCATAACAAATATTAATAAGATTGATATAATTTTTTTTAGTGAACATCATTATTAATAAAATTGGAAAAAAAAATATCTATCATTTAACTGAAAGGTGATTATTAGTAAGTGTTCTCATCACACTTGAAAAACCATTATAACAATTTACAAAGAGGTTGTTGGGTGTAAGGTCGTCTCATATAACACCATGAAAGTATCAAAATTACAATAGTAAATTAGTCATCAATGTTTTATGCTTATGCTGTAATTTGTTCGAGTCTAAAAAACAGTCCGGGCAGCCAGTTTTCTCCTAATCTCCTTCACAAAACATACAGTCGCAGCAAAATTATGAGTCCGCACCTTTTTAATCTACTACTACTTGCTATAGCAGTAAGGTCAGTGGGTCCAGTTGGAAAACCGTGGGCATCTTTTCTTAATACCAGGTGCGAATGTCTTAGGTCAATTGTTTCCTCCTCAGCTTATCTAAAACTTTATTTCTATATAATTATTTCATACTATAAGATACCAAAATAATGATCATAGATAAATAAAAAGATAAGATGCGGTTTGTGTGAGATGTGTGAGTAGGAAAAGAGGTGGAAGATATGGACGGTTTCCCAACTTTATCAAGCTTATCCTTTCCCTTTTTGATTCTCCTCTTTCTTGTTGTAGAATATCTGTTCATACAATTAACAATTCCCAAGTCAAAAGAGTTGCAACAACAATATTCACAAGATAATATCGAATCTACAAGATAAGACCATGTAGCAAAATGAGAGTACTTTAATAATAAATCCCGTATGATCCAGCGCTAAACAATGATGTGATAATTACGGATAAAGGAATGATGGAGAGCTTGAACGATGATCTGATCCGAACATGATAAATCACGGATGATTGAGAGTCGAACAATGATTGATTAAAACTGTTATTTTAAGTATTTTTTTTGTTATCATGTTTTTATTTCAGAATATTTTATAATTTTATTTTGAAATTTTTTGCAATTATTATTTGTAACTAAAAAATATAAATAAAACTAAAATTTTATAATTGGCTACGGAAACAAATTATTCTACTTTAAAAACATGGAAAAATTCAAAGTGGCCAATTAGTGATAGATAAGAAGCAAAAGACCTAATCCACACATTATTTTATGCATGCATGCCAATGCCACCTTTGCCATTTCATGTTCATAAAGTTCCTTACAATTTACAAAAGGTCCCCCCTGGACCAAACATCTTCTCTAACCAACTCATAAATTCTCAAGTTTATTTCACTTGCTTGCCTCCTACTATCAGAATTTTATTAGTTTCTGCGCTACAAGAAAAGCGGGTAAATTCGGCCAGAAAGAAGTTGTGAATCCGATATATATGATGATGACAATGGATCATACACAAGAACAAAGACAATTGTATCAAGATTCATGTAAAGAGTCATTGATGATCTTTTCGAGAAACTTGAAAGATGATCAGAACTGGGATTTAATTGGCAAAGAAACCTGTGATTCCGAAAAATCATCATCGATTGGAGAAGCTTCGATGAATTCGAACGGATGTTCAATATCCTCTTCATTAGACACAACAGATGATGCATCTTCTTCATGTTCTTCGTCTAATTCTGCAAATTCAAGTGGATCTTTATATGATTTATCAGACCTCATGTCTCAGTTGCCTATCAAGTAAGTCATTGCTCTGCACATAATTTGCAACTTGCAATTCGGTCACTTTGCTTTTATTAGTTATATTCTGAGAATATATTCATTCCATAAGCTATTCACGATGAGTTGAGTATTTGATCATTGTATTATCTTTATCAACTAGACAGGTTATTTCCGTAAAATGAATGTATGTTGGATACTAGATTTCGAACTTCATAAAAAATTTATTATATGCAATAATGAGTTGAGCACTTGACCATTGTACTATCTTTTATTAAACAGACTTGTTATTTCCGTAAATGAATGATGTCGATTGTCGGATAATAGATTCGAACTTAATAACATTTGATTAAGATACTGGCATGAGTTGAGCACTTAATCATTGAGTCGATCTATGTGTACTAAACAAAGTTTATACATGTGATTTTCAGGAGAGGGTTATCAAAGTTCTATCAGGGGAAATCTCAGTCATTTACTTCCCTAGCAAGGGTGGGAAGCGTAGAAGAGCTAGCCAAGAAAGAAAGTGCTTACAACAGAAGAAAATCAATGAAAGGATGCAGAAGCTATGGAGGTAGTTTGAACAATTATAAATCACACACCCTCCCAAAGCCCATCATTTCGAAGAAAAATTCCCGGGGATTAGTTTCTTCTTCGTCTTTTTCAAATAGAAGGGGATTTAAGGCTCCGTTTGTTTGACCACCGAAAATTATTTTTCGGAATGTAAACAGATACCAGAAATGAGATACATATTTTTTTTCCTTTATCAAATTGGCTTTAGTTGAAAATTGCAAGTTGATCTTTTATAATTTTAGAAAATTAAAGTATACATCCAAAAGAAGATTATACTTTTTATTAATAAATTTTACAACTTTTTTTTAGATGATATATGCAAATTTGATTACAAAAAAATATATATATAAGGACTCGAATTACCGGAAAATCTTTAAGCCTAGGATCATTTTTTGGTCAGGTCTAAATGTCAGGATTAAAAAATGAATAAACACACAATTGAGATTAAGGGACCGTTAACTTTAAAGATAATCAATGATCAAGATCAGAGTGCACCTTCAAATTCAAAGTTTAAACTTCTGATTACTGCATTAAACTAACCTCTATCCCATTTAGCAGTATAATAATCACTTTCATAGTACTAATTTGAAATTAAGATCCTGATGACGAGAGCATAGCCGTTTACAACCAACCACTAACAGCTCACTTTACCTCGAACCAAGTGTGTTTCAATAATCTAATCACATTATTTCGTGTTCTAAACAGAAGAGACAGACCACTTTAACATAGTTTAACGTCTAATCATGTGATTAGTGCTAATTTTCTATCTGTTCAAACCGCAAATCTGTAGACCTTATGAAGGTGATTTAATTATGGAATTGTAAGCCTTTCTCTGAAAGAAATTACTTATCCTCCCTTTTCCCACTTATTTACTTATAATTTTTTATTGTTTATTACAGATTTCGAAGTCTATATAAATTATAACATAGATTTTTTACCTTTTTTTTCAAAGTTTGTCGCACATTTATCTCAGAATTTATATTAAATTTTATTATTTGAATAAAATTTAAAAAATAAATAAAATAATTTATAAAATTATATAAAAGTAAATAATATGTATCCTTGACGAGAAATTAAAAGTGTTTTACATACCTTGACTTTAGTTACTTGATTTGATTTTGATTAATCAAATATTCTGCTGTATTAGCAAGGTAATTTTGAAAACGAATTTTCTATGATGTGTCATGGGTACATAATGGTCACTAACTTCTATGAAAATATTAACTTTTGATTGATTGATGGATATTAAATGTTAATGGTCTTCCGGCATTTATATCAGTTCCACCGATCAAATTAAGACATTTTCATGAGAGTTGGTGCTCAGTATCTACCTATGAGCACAGACTATAAAAAGCGTTTTGAAAAACTAGTGTCGGAGAGAGAAATGCATTTGTAGATCTTATCTGCACACTGCACAAAGCCCAAGTGTGATGTAAGCTCGCACTATAATAATCCAGTCAAACTAATTTTATTACCAATGTACCCTCGTGATCGCCTTTTGTGAACGACACTAGGAATTACAGAGGGCTGAAATGACTACTGATGACTACAAATTTCAATGGAATCTCAGCTTATGAATCATAGCAATACCCTTAATCATTGTTCATAAGAAATTTTATATTTCTGTACCTCCCTCTACTATTATGCTGATATCATGGTACATGATAACATTTTCCCTCCGTTTCAAAATATGCATGTTACTTCCGTTTTGAAATATAAGTCAGTTACGGAATCAGTGACAGTCTTAGTTCCGCAGCTGGTAGCTGATGTATAGCTGGAAATGAAATCAGAACTGAAATAAACAAACTAGTTAGATAAAATTTACAGCAAGCACTCAGCTATATTCTGTTGCTTTCATGACTACTGCTACTTGAAGAACAAAGCGCTAAAGAAGTTCATGAGAATGTAACTTCCCTATTAACTAAAATCTACTAGTATATATCCAGCCATTGACTCAGTTTCGATAGGACATACAAATTTTTCGGAACAATGAGACAGCTATCGCTGCATTTTAACACTGCTGAAGCTAGACCTCGACGCCATTATTTCAGTGAGTGACATCTTTTTTGGCCCCTGTTCTGGTCTTTGCTTAGGAGCACTGTGAGACCGCAATTTTGCTCTGAAAGACTGCGTGTTGGCCATGTAACTAGGGTGGTTTGAGTATGGCCTTAAGAAGCTGTCGCCGTATAAGCTCTTGGGCGGTGTGGCTGGTATGTTTGAGTATTCAGAGTTTGCAAATCGCGGAGTGCTATGTGCAGTTGGAAGTTTATGTTTTTCACCGATGAAATTCCAATCAAATTCTTCAAAATGTTGATGATCAGGGATGTGGATACGAGCAGGAACTGCGCTTGAAACAGGTGAACTGCTACTTTGGAAATACGGGTCTTCGCCAGAATCGGATGAAGATGTTACAATCCTGCGTGACCTTGATCTCGTTGTGTCAATTTCAACGTTTTTGGGGCTTTCGTCAAAGGCAGTATATTTTGTTTCATAAGAAGCTGAAGACCTCTTGCTATGAAATTCATGTCTCTCCTCAAACTTCTCCTGAGAAACATAGTAATCATCAACGAGTTAATAATTAGCACAACATGCATAAGTTTTATGAAAATCTGGTTAAATAGAAGTATTTGATACTTACAATTGACTTTCTATGTCGGGTTACTGGCTGACAATGCTGATCATAGTTGAAAGAACGACGAGCCCTCTGAGATCTAATAGAGGCCTGAGCTCTGATGAGAGCTTGCATACTATAAAGAGTGGCAGCAGCTCTCTTCCTCACAAGGTAGCCTCTGACAAGAGCTTGTAGTTTCACCAGACCTTTCAGAGCCCGGAGAGCTTTCCGTGACTGGCAGTTAATCATAATTAGACAGATACCACAATCTAAACGCAGAGTCAACAAAGCAGATTCAAAAAATGATACAAATACAAATAATTTCTAGCTGACGTTTCAAATTCCTCAAAGTAATGAAACTTGAAAAAGACACAAACAGAATATAGATGCAATTACAAAAGAAGAACCTTAAATAACTTAACCTGGTGATTACTCAGAAGACTACCATCATCATTCATAGTAAGTTCTAAATTTTGAAAATTTCTAATCAAAACAGGATCATATAACGATACAAGTGCTTGTGGCCATTACAGAAAATCAGATGATTAAACTAGTAATGCTGGACAGAGGACATTTTGATATCGGAGTAAGCTGATAATTAGCACTAAGAATAAGACGTCAATTTTATTGTAATAGGATCATATATACAAACTGTCTTAAACAATCAGATACTAAAAATTAAAAAGATGGTATTGAAACAATTAAGTATAACAGACACTCACTTACCAGAAAACCTCGAAACACAGACTGAATCTTGATCGCAGCCCACTTCTCCCTGCCAGTAGCCGATACAACTCCTCTCCCTTGGCTAGTAAGTCTAACAACAGTCATTGCCGCCTGAGCTGCAGCAACAGCAGCATCAGCCGCAGCTGCTGTGGCCGCAGCAACAGCAATTGCATGCCTATTCTGCTCTTTCTCCGACTCAGACGTATAAGATCTCGACCTATTGGAATCACTTGCATAATTATTCTTCCCTCGAGTTTTATCCACAACACCGCGATCCTTAGCAGCCTTAACAGAACTCTGCCTCCTCTTATCATTCGTCTCACTTAAATTAGAATTATCGACATTTTCCTTCTCCTTCTTCTTCCCCAATAAGCCCCTCAACCATCTAGTAGCTCTCCCCATCTTCACTTTCACCGCAAAAACTAAAACCACGAAATATAAATAATAAAAATATATAAGCAGTGAAAATGAAGGAGCAAAAGAGAAGTGAGGAGGACACTTAGAATCTTAACATGTTAAGAGCAGAGAGGTGATGAGAATAAGTACAAGGTGTGGTGTAAAAGGTTAACACAAGGCATCGAATCTTAGAATAATACCTTATAGCTAAAATTTAGGTTTTTTCACTTCTCCAAGTTTGAATCTCACCTTTAATTCTGACACTACCTCGGAGAGAAATTAGTTACAAGACAAACTTGTGTCATATAAAGAAACAGATTAAACAACTCCTCTTCCAATATTTTAATACACACCCTCTCATGTTTACCAATCAACAAACCCAAGAATTTGCCCATAAGACCTCAGTTTATAATCAGTGTTCTAAAAATCGATCTAAGCAGCCACCTAGAAGCTAGGCAACATGAAATCACTCGGACTCGACCTAGACAGTGAATTAGGCCTTTTTTTTCAAAAATGGGTTCTCATTCATAATTTGTACATCCTAACTATCATGTACAACACGTGTTCTAGAAATCGGTCTACGCAGCCACCTAGGCGCTACGAGTTGGGCAACATAAAATCACTCAGACTCTGACCCTAGATGATGAGTTAAGCGTTTTTCTAAAAATAAGTTCTCATTTATAATTCGAACATCCTAACTGTCGTGTACTCAAAACGAAAACCCGAGAATTTCAAAAAATTAGGGAACCAAAGGAAGTAAGCAACTAAAAACCAAGGAGAAACACAAACAGAAACAGATCAGGCATAAAAACAAAAGCACATTCATGTAACAGCCCTTACACTTCCATCCCAAGAACATGCAAACTACAGTACACCACAACTGCAACTACAGTCAAGAATCTAAACGAGTAAATGTTATCAAAAAAGGAGCAATGATTACAGAGAAATATGCTCACCTTTTTGAAATTCAAAAAAAGGTAGGTGATTTCTGAGGGAGCCAGAGCTTAAAAAAGTTAGTAGTATTTGGTTATGTTTGGGGCCTGCATGGCTCTTACATAAATCTCAGCTATCTCTATCAAACTCAAATAAAATATGAGATTGAGACAACTGATAATGTGGGTCTTCTACAAAGCTTATGATTGTTCACTGTACGCCAATCCTCTGGGCTCAATATTTATTGCATTTCACCAAACTAGTGCTCGTGGGGATGCATTTTTTGATATCATATTAATGTTGAGAGATCTCTTAAAATATGGTGGCAAAAGATAAAGGAGAAGAGGGTTTTGTTGGGTTTTTAAGCTGATTATGGATAAGAATTTATAACGGCAGAGAGGTTTTATTCGGGGAATTGGTAATCCAGATTATGAATATGGTAGTGTATATTTATGGTCGGTGACTATAGATCGATTTTTAATTTGAAATGTAGTTCTCTTTTGAAAAATTAAAGGCGTAAGAGAATCGGAGTCGGAGGGATTTTCGACGGACATATTACAAAGTTACCAATCGCGTAGTAGTTGTTAAGATTCAAAATAATCACAAATTCCGCTAGAATTTTATACTGACAAAATCAAACAAATAAATAAGATGAAATCGAAAGATATGATTCAAATAGATTTGTTAATCTCTCAACCCAATTTATCAAACTCGAGCAGAATAAATACGAGCGAAGTTACAGAATTGTACACCTAATTTACAATTCTAAAATAAAATTGCTGCAGAGTATTGGAAAATTTTGAATCAAGTATAGGTTCAATAAAGTATTTAAATTACTCGAATTTAGATTTAATATGATTATATTCTATAAATTTCAATATGTTATAGTTGATCGTAATTTTACCAAAATCTAACGGAGTTGATCGTAATAAAAAAAAATCTAAGTAAAAGTCAGCGTAAAGTTTTCCAGACCTTTAGAATCTCATAGATATTTAAAAAGTTTCAAATAATAGTAAATAATAAAAAAATTCAAATAATATATGCGTTTCTCGGAAGTTTCGTTTAGTATTACTGAGAACTCTAAATCTTTTTACTCGTTTTTTATTCACCGACATGTTTGTTTGTACAAAAGTTTTGGAAGTCTGGGGAGATAGTCAAATCTTAAGAACCTTCTTTCTTCTTTTCCGAACTCTTGACTAAATTTGGTTAAGGAGTATCTTTTCGCCTTTACAGTAGCACAGTACTCTTATTTTCCATCCATCGAAAGCTGGCACCAGCTTTACCGAACCCTCATATTTTCATATTTTTAAGTAATTATAAATGGTTCAGAATAGCTCATTTCTTTTCGGGCAGGAAGGTTAGTAATATTATTATTATTAACACGCTAATAAGGGATAAATTAACAGAAAAATATAAATAAGTCTTTCTTTCCTGTCGAAAGGAAAAAATTATAAAATAAATCATATTTTCATTTTGAAAATGTGAGATCACTATTTTCCGAGGAAAAATTGTTGATAAATTAGTCTCTCACTAATGAATAATATTTTTATATATTAAAATATAAGATATTATTAAAAATAAATTAATAATTATAAAATTTTGATATTAGTAATTTAATGAAAGTTTAATTTATACATGTAGTCAATATATCATGGCATGGAGTAAAATGGTACAACACATTATTATTGTATTTATCTGTTTGTTTTTAGAGATAAAGTAAAACAAACCATTTTCAAGTTGTGCCTACTGGCTACTACCCTATCGTGTGTCGAATTGTCAATCACCGGCAAATTTGAAAATTTTATCATCCTGCAAATTAATGATTATCTTTCCATGTGTTACATGTTTGTACACTTGGTTGACCGGATTTATTTTTTTTTACGAAAGTTGACCGGATTTATTATTGGGGATGTTTGTTTCCGGTTTAAAAGTCGGATTTTTAGTTTATAAGTTACAAGCAATTATTTGTGCCGTTTGTGTAAAAAATTAAGAAGCACTTATAAAAAGCTAGGAATGATAATTTTTGTTTCAGGGCTTCTGTGTAACGCCCCAACCCGCATAACTTAATAAAAGAAGACTTACTACAATAATATTGCGAATTCATCATAAAAGCAATAGCATTTTTTTATTTTTTTCCAACAAAACCATATTACACACATATAAAGTCTACTTTCATTCTTTAATACAAACCATACTCGTGTCATTACTAGGTGACATATAACAAAACATATAACTAGGCCATCCCCAGGTCAAAGTAGCCATATGTACATCATCCAGGCAAGATTCTGCTTCAGCTCGGTCCCCCTTCTACTTATTTTTATCTTTACCCTTGCCTGCAACATAAGAAAACTATGAGCTACTTCGCTCAGTAAGTAAAGTAACTGAAGATAATTTAACACACAAAAATAATCCAACAGGTATAAATGCATTTCATCTTATCTTTAATCTTTATGAATCCTGACACATTTAATTAGTGCACCATGTTCAACACAATTGCCTGCAGGGCTTTCTTATAACATAATATCCCATGGGAAACCTCCTCAGGCGCCATTACCAACAGAGTGGCTCGTTGTATACCTTATTCTATCGTTGCCCCGTCGAGCTCAAGACCTAAGGCGGCCTTGCTCTGTGGTATCTGATCACATAGATCTTAACAACATAGAGGAGGCAAGATCAATTCATATTCGATAATCGAACCTGGCCTGCCCTTAAAGGGCTACCCTTACAAGCCTACAAAAGGCTTAATAAAAACTTTATCTTATCTCACAGTTACACAGTTCAATTAAACCATCATATTCTCATTTGATCACATGCATAATTTCATATTATATGTTATCAAAATTTCCCGATAAATATACACAGCCAATCACGTACTACAACCACTTCAATCTTCACAAAGTAACAAAATTGAAGGACAGATCAAACAAGTAATCTTGTGTTGCAGTTAAGTACTTTACTTACCTCGGGTCCAACTTAAACGATAAGATGCTTTCAATCAAGGTCACAGTCACCTAAAATCATACATATTTTCCTTTGTCATAAATCATTCTCTATGCCACTTACAAAATTTATAACTATCGTTCAGTTAATTAAACCATAATTCCACCATTAAATAAATTAATAACTACTTATAATAATAATATTATACGTAGGATCTAAAAAGTTACTAAATAAAATATTGAAATATTATTCAATAAAATAAGCAGAAATAACAACTACTTAAAAGAAGTAGTTACCTCAAAGCTGAACTTAGCTTTTACTCCTCCTCCTACATTAAAGGAGGACTTCCCTCACTTTATATGGATGAGAGTAAACCCCTATTCCTCTATTTATTCGATGTGGGACATTTGATTTAAGTGAAATAAACCACAAGCAACAAGTGCACTCATGGCAAATACCCTAACAAAGTGTTGTTTAGGGGTGGCAATTTCGGGTAATGGGTCGGGTTCGTGTCGGGTTGTCTTACCTGGTCCAGTTTTTGGGTCAACCCGAACCCGACCCGAACCCGAAATGGGTCGAAAATCTCAACCCGAACCCGACCTGTTTCATACCCGATTGACCCGAAAATGACCCGTTTTGACCCGAAATTTATTAAAAATTAATTATTTTAATTATATTTAATTATAATATATTAATAATAATTTAATAAGATTATATGTGACAAATATATTCTTAATATTTTATAAATATATCATAAATATATGTAATTTTAAAATATAAATATATATAATTAATATAATATATTTATATATAAATATTTCGGGTCGGGTTCGGGTACACTGGGTCAACCCGAACCTGACCCGAGTTTTTCGGGTAAAAAATTACCCGACCCGAACCCGACCCGAAATGTAAAAACCCCGACCCTAATTCGTATTTTTTCGAGTCGGGTTCGTGTCGGGTTTCGGGTCGGGTCTGATTTTGCCACCCCTAGTGTTGTTGCCTTAGTTTGACAATGCCCCCGCCAACTCATTTGCGCAACCGACTATCCATTATAAGGTTAGAAGTATTAGATATATAGCAGCCTATTATCTATAAACAAATCGATGTGGGGCTATAATACAACTTGAAAACTACATTGCAAAAGTGTGCTTTCTAATTCACTTGCTAGCCTTCCCATAGTTCAATTTATAGACACAAGTTCATACTCTTTAATCACTCAAGTTCATATTCTTTTTATCACCTGTTGGATCTCAGGAAATAGATTTATTATTATAAAGCATTATTAATAATCATGGGCGTTGAAACCCAAGCCTAAAAGCCATTGCTCTTGTGTACAACACTTGGGAACCTTTCAAGTTTAAGTAGGCTCCTTGAGCCTAGATCTCCTACACCTTTCCGATGTGGGAGGAAAACTTAGTTCCTTTAAACATTTTCTTAGCATATATATAGGAGTTACAGTTCCATTCATCTTATTTGGTCTCGATGTGGGATACTAACTCAAAAACTTTCAACCCACTATACACAACACTTAAGTTGTTTATTATGCTAGGTAAGAGAGGACTAATTAGAGCTATTCTCTTTTAACCAAGCTTAGTAAAAATTCAGTTTGATTAAAGAACATGGACTAATAGAGCAAAGGCTTTAAGTCCATATAAACTTTAACTTATTTTATAATGGGTTGAGAGTCGCCCATTCCTTCTTCTTCTCGATGTGGGAAGTAGAGAAGAAAAGTTTCAAACTTGGAAACTTACTTATCAAGTCCATTATGTTAAAGAATTCAACACCTCCATATACTTATATAGATATGTGGCTAGCACCTCTATCAATTTGTCTCGATGTGGGACAAAATACCAATACATTAAATTTAAACTAGCACTTGGGAGTACATAACAAAAGCTTGTGCTTTCATTTATAGATTAATGATCCATCTTTGCTCACATTCTCCCCAATGTGGGAAGTGAGCCAAGTCCCAATTACACAATCTAGCCCCAATACCCTCCATACATTATATAGTGCAAGAAGGGGTTCCCCTCTTATTTCTAATCAATGTGGGACAATGGTCTAAATAACAACACACAATATTACCCTAATATTAATAAAACATGTCTCACATAGTCAATAAATTTAATCAACGCATATCTCAAACATTATTGTAATAATATAAAATATCTCATATTTTATTATATAGTCAAACCTGGATATTACAAGTCTCCCCACCTTATAAAAATTTCGTCCTCGAAATTTGTTATTGAAATAACTCTGGGTACTTAGATCTCATTTCATCTTCTCGCTCCCATGTACTTTCTTCTATTTTTGAGTTCCTCCACAAGACTCTTACTAGTGAAATCTTCTTATTTCTAAGCTCTTTTTCTTTTCTATCAAGAATTTGCACAGGCTTTTCCATATAGGTCAGATCTTGACTTAATTCCAAAGGTTCATAGTTAAGCACATGAGATGGGTCGGTCACATATTTTCTTAATAACGAGACATGGAACACATTATGAACCTTTTCTAATGATGGAGGCAAGGCTAATCTGTAAGCTACTTTTCCAACTTTTTCGAGTATCTCAAAGGGACCTACAAATCTTGGGCTTAATTTTCCCTTCTTTCCAAATCTCACTATCCCTTTTACTGGTGCTATTTTAAGAAATACTTTATCTCCAACCGAGAACTCAACATCTCTCCGTTTTGGATCCGCGTAGCTCTTTTGTCGACTCTGTGTGGCTAACATTCTCTCTTTAATTCTTTTAACCGCTTCTGTTGTATCTCTGACCAGCTCAGGGCCAAGATAATTTCCTTCCCCCATTTCATCCCAATGGATAGGAGATCGACACTTTCTACCATAAAGAATCTCGTATGGAGCTGCACCAATTGACGCTTGAAAACTATTATTGTACGAAAATTCTATTAGTGGAAGGTACTTACTCCATGAACTTGAGAAGTCAAGAACACACGCCCTAAGCATATCCTCTAATGTCTGAATCGTTCTTTCACTTTGACCGTCTGACTGTGGATGAAAAGCAGTACTAAACTTTAATCGGGTACCCATGGCTTTATGCAAACTTTCCCAAAACTTAGAAGTAAACCGAGCATCCCTATCAGAAATTATTGATACTGGCACTCCATGCAATCTAACTATCTCTTGAACATACAATTCAGCTAACTGATCCATACTATATGTCATGCGTACTGGAAGGAAGTGTGCTGATTTTGAAAATCTATCAACAATAACCCAAATGGCATCGTGCTGTTTAAGAGTCTTTGGCAATCCAACTACGAAATCCATGGTGATCTCTTCCCATTTCCATTCAGGGATCTGTATTGGTTGTAATAATCCAGCTGGCCTTTGATGTTCAGCCTTAACCTGTTGACACGTTAGACACCTTGCAACAAATTCTACCACATCTTTCTTCATTCCTGGCCACCAATAATGTATTTTTAAATCGTTATACATTTTGGTTGTTCCTGGATGTACAGAGTACGGGGTACTATGAGCTTCCGTAAGGATTTCTTTCTTTATCTCTTCATTGTCAGGAACACATATTCTATCTTTAAACTTTAAGCTCCCATTTGTCGATATCTTAAACTCTGTTGCTTTACCACTTTCCACTTCACCTCTTCGTTTATTCAACTCATTATCTTCGATTTGACCTTGCTTGATTCTCTCGAGTAGTGTTGACTCGATACTCATTTTATCCAATCTACTGGTAATCAATTCAATTTCTGATCTACTAATATCCTCTTGAAGAGGTTTGGGCAATGACCTCAACACTGATAAGTTACCATAAACCTTTCTACTAAGTGCATCTGCAACTATGTTTGCCTTCCCTGGATGATACATGATCTGGCAATCATAATCCTTGACTAATTCCAACCATCGTCTTTGTCTCATATTCAACTCCTTTTGAGTAAAGAAATACTTCAAACTTTTATGATCCGTGTATATCTCACATCTCTCTCCATACAAATAATGCCTCCAAATCTTAAGAGCAAATACAACTGCTGCCAACTCTAAGTCATGTGTAGGATATCTCTTTTCATAATCTTTTAGTTGCCTAGATGCATAAGCAATAACCTTACCATTCTGCATCAGTACGCATCCTAAACCCTGTTTGGAAGCATCACTATAGATAACAAATCCTCCTGATCCTGACGGAATGGTAAGAATTGGAGCAGACACTAAACGTTTCTTTAATTCTTGAAAACTCCTTTCACAAGCATCCGTCCACTCAAACTTATGACTCTTTCTAGTTAGTTGTGTCAATGGGGTAGCAATTTTAGAAAAGCCCTCGACAAATCTTCTATAGTATCCTGCTAATCCAAGAAAACTTCTCACTTCTGACGCATTCCTCGGTCTACTCCAGTTGCTCACTGCTTCAACTTTGGCCGAATCTACTGAAATACCTTCTTTTGATACTATATGCCCTAAGAAAGTCACTTTTTCCAACCAAAACTCACATTTCTTAAACTTGGCATATAACTTCTCTTCTTTTAACTTTTGTAAGGTCAATCTCAAATGCTCTTCATGCTCATCTCTAGATCGAGAGTATACCAAAATATCATCTATAAACACTATCACAAACTTGTCAAGATAATCCTTAAACACTCTATTCATGAGGTCCATAAATGCTGCTGGAGCATTGGTTAGTCCAAACGCCATCACTAGAAACTCGTAATGACCATATCTCGTTCTAAAAGCGGTTTTGGGTATATCTTCTTCTCTTATCTTTAATTGATGATACCCAGACCTTAAATCAATCTTTGAAAATACCACAGATCCTTGTAATTGATCAAAAAGGTCGTCGATTCGTGGAAGGGGGTATTTATTCTTAATGGTAACCTTATTTAACTCCCTATAATCGATGCACATTCTCATGGTTCCATCTTTCTTCTTTACAAACAGTACTGGGGCTCCCCAGGGTGAGAAACTAGGTCTAACGAATTTCTTTTCTAATAGTTCATGCAGTTGAGTTTTTAACTCTTTCAGTTCTGCGGGGGCCATCCTATAAGGTGCTTTAGATATTGGAGCCGTACCAGGTATTAAATCTATTTCAAACCGTATTTCTCTATCGGGAGGTAAACCTGGTAACTCTTCTGGAAAAACTTCTAAAAATTCTTTAACTACAGGTATCTCCTCGGGCTTATTTCCTACTACGAGATTAGTACCTAACACATTTCCAAAATAACCAACACAACCGTCTTGTAACATTCTCCTTGCTTGTATAGCTGAGACGGTAGATATCATGTTATTGGGGAAGTCAGCAACAAACTCAAATTGATCCTCCTCAGAAGGTTTAAACATCACCTTTTTGTTTTTACAATCAATAGTAGCATTATACTTAGATAACCAATCCATACCTAGTATCACCTCATAGTCATACATCTCTAAGACCACTAAATCAACATACAATTCGTGGTTATCAATACATACAGGAACCGCTCTTAACCATTGATTAGAATATAATATCTCTCCAGACGGTAATATTGCACTAAACTCACTTGATAACTTTTCAAAAGGTCTTCTAAGTCTTTTCAAATAATTCATAGACGCAAATGAATGTGTGGCTCCTGAATCTATCAATGCATAAGTAGGAATGCCATCAATAGTGATATTACCTGACACCACCGTATTGCTAGCATCTGCATCTGCTTGCGTGATAGCAAAGATTCTGGCATTAGTCTTTGAAGGCTCCTCCTTCTTCTGCTCATTTTTCCACATCAGACAATCCTTGATCAGATGATCCTCCTTTCCGCATTTATAACACCTCCTTATTGCTGCTTTGCATACCCCGAAATGACGTTTTCCACACTTTTGACATTGTGGCCAAGGTTGTTGCCCCGACTTGTTGTTTTGTGGTTCACCTTTAAATCTTTTATTTGGATCAAATCTATTCTGAGATCCTTGACCACCTCGTTTGTTTGAAAACCGATCTTGATCCTTATTAAATGGAACATCCCTTCTAGGCATTGTAGTAGAACCCTTCACCCTCATTATCTTTTGTTCCCTATGTTCAGCTCTCAAAGCTTTTTCAACTGCTTGAGAATAAGTGAGAGGCCCAGTACGTCCCATGTCAACATCTCTAGCTAACTCTGGTTGTAATCCCTCAAGAAAACGATTCACCCTACTAGCCTCAGTGACCACCAAATCCGGTGCAAACTTAGCTAATCGATCAAACTTTCGAGCATACTCAGCAACCGATAGACTCCCCTGGTACAATCTACTAAACTCGTTTACTTTAGCACTTAACATAGCTTCACTATAGAACTTCTCGTTAAAAAGGGTCTCGAAATCAGCTCAAGTCATCTGACTAACGTCACGTGTAAGCTTAACAACATCCCACCAAATCTTAGCGTCTTTCTTTAACGTATGCACGGTGCAAGACACCTTTTCCCTATCATTTAATTGCATAAACTCAAAGATATCTTCTAGGGAACTCTTCCAATCTAGTGCTTCTAATGGGTCACTGCTACCCTCAAAAGTAGGTGGGCGTTGTTTTCTAAATCTCTCATATAAAGGTTCCATCTGATGTAGGGGAGGTGGTGGAGGAGGTGGGACAGCTTCAGCATTACGTCCTTGTCGCAACTCTTGAGCTAACTTCTCAATCTGCTCACCTTGTCTACGAATAATTTCTTGTAATTCAGCTAATTCCCTGACATGCCTTTCTCGGGTGGGACTATCACTAGCTTCAGATGTTTGCCTTTCAGCCATCTCTTTCTACTCAATAAATCATACAATTTAATTATTTATCTATACCGAGTAGCATATCAACATATAGGCAATTGAACCAACATATAACTAATAAATATAAACACTTACTACCGAGTGAAGCATTTCCTTCCTTGATGTGTACATATGGCCGGTCTACAGAACCGCTTTAAACCTGGGCTCTGATACCAAACTTGTAACGCCCCAACCCGCATAACTTAATAAAAGAAGACTTACTACAATAATATTGCGAATTCATCATAAAAGCAATAGCATTTTTTTATTTTTTTCCAACAAAACCATATTACACACATATAAAGTCTACTTTCATTCTTTAATACAAACCATACTCGTGTCATTACTAGGTGACATATAACAAAACATATAACTAGGCCATCCCCAGGTCAAAGTAGCCATATGTACATCATCCAGGCAAGATTCTGCTTCAGCTCGGTCCCCCTTCTACTTATTTTTATCTTTACCCTTGCCTGCAACATAAGAAAACTATGAGCTACTTCGCTCAGTAAGTAAAGTAACTGAAGATAATTTAACACACAAAAATAATCCAACAGGTATAAATGCATTTCATCTTATCTTTAATCTTTATGAATCCTGACACATTTAATTAGTGCACCATGTTCAACACAATTGCCTGCAGGGCTTTCTTATAACATAATATCCCATGGGAAACCTCCTCAGGCGCCATTACCAACAGAGTGGCTCGTTGTATACCTTATTCTATCGTTGCCCCGTCGAGCTCAAGACCTAAGGCGGCCTTGCTCTGTGGTATCTGATCACATAGATCTTAACAACATAGAGGAGGCAAGATCAATTCATATTCGATAATCGAACCTGGCCTGCCCTTAAAGGGCTACCCTTACAAGCCTACAAAAGGCTTAATAAAAACTTTATCTTATCTCACAGTTACACAGTTCAATTAAACCATCATATTCTCATTTGATCACATGCATAATTTCATATTATATGTTATCAAAATTTCCCGATAAATATACACAGCCAATCACGTACTACAACCACTTCAATCTTCACAAAGTAACAAAATTGAAGGACAGATCAAACAAGTAATCTTGTGTTGCAGTTAAGTACTTTACTTACCTCGGGTCCAACTTAAACGATAAGATGCTTTCAATCAAGGTCACAGTCACCTAAAATCATACATATTTTCCTTTGTCATAAATCATTCTCTATGCCACTTACAAAATTTATAACTATCGTTCAGTTAATTAAACCATAATTCCACCATTAAATAAATTAATAACTACTTATAATAATAATATTATACGTAGGATCTAAAAAGTTACTAAATAAAATATTGAAATATTATTCAATAAAATAAGCAGAAATAACAACTACTTAAAAGAAGTAGTTACCTCAAAGCTGAACTTAGCTTTTACTCCTACTCCTACATTAAAGGAGGACTTCCCTCACTTTATATGGATGAGAGTAAACCCCTATTCCTCTATTTATTCGATGTGGGACATTTGATTTAAGTGAAATAAACCACAAGCAACAAGTGCACTCATGGCAAATACCCTAACAAAGTGTTGTTGCCTTAGTTTGACAATGCCCCCGCCAACTCATTTGCGCAACCGACTATCCATTATAAGGTTAGAAGTATTAGATATATAGCAGCCTATTATCTATAAACAAATCGATGTGGGGCTATAATACAACTTGAAAACTACATTGCAAAAGTGTGCTTTCTAATTCACTTGCTAGCCTTCCCATAGTTCAATTTATAGACACAAGTTCATACTCTTTAATCACTCAAGTTCATATTCTTTTTATCACCTGTTGGATCTCAGGAAATAGATTTATTATTATAAAGCATTATTAATAATCATGGGCGTTGAAACCCAAGCCTAAAAGCCATTGCTCTTGTGTACAACACTTGGGAACCTTTCAAGTTTAAGTAGGCTCCTTGAGCCTAGATCTCCTACACCTTTCCGATGTGGGAGGAAAACTTAGTTCCTTTAAACATTTTCTTAGCATATATATAGGAGTTACAGTTCCATTCATCTTATTTGGTCTCGATGTGGGATACTAACTCAAAAACTTTCAACCCACTATACACAACACTTAAGTTGTTTATTATGCTAGGTAAGAGAGGACTAATTAGAGCTATTCTCTTTTAACCAAGCTTAGTAAAAATTCAGTTTGATTAAAGAACATGGACTAATAGAGCAAAGGCTTTAAGTCCATATAAACTTTAACTTATTTTATAATGGGTTGAGAGTCGCCCATTCCTTCTTCTTCTCGATGTGGGAAGTAGAGAAGAAAAGTTTCAAACTTGGAAACTTACTTATCAAGTCCATTATGTTAAAGAATTCAACACCTCCATATACTTATATAGATATGTGGCTAGCACCTCTATCAATTTGTCTCGATGTGGGACAAAATACCAATACATTAAATTTAAACTAGCACTTGGGAGTACATAACAAAAGCTTGTGCTTTCATTTATAGATTAATGATCCATCTTTGCTCACATTCTCCCCAATGTGGGAAGTGAGCCAAGTCCCAATTACACAATCTAGCCCCAATACCCTCCATACATTATATAGTGCAAGAAGGGGTTCCCCTCTTATTTCTAATCAATGTGGGACAATGGTCTAAATAACAACACACAATATTACCCTAATATTAATAAAACATGTCTCACATAGTCAATAAATTTAATCAACGCATATCTCAAACATTATTGTAATAATATAAAATATCTCATATTTTATTATATAGTCAAACCTGGATATTACATTCTGCTTATTTTCCAAACATTTTAATTACTTATAAGTTTTATCTTGTTTCTAACTTCTACTCCACTTTTTTATTTTAAACAAGAAGCACTTATTTTAATCTCACCCAAACGGCCTCATTATTTTTTGGCCAAAAAAGCGTATGTAACTCGTACGATGGCTGCGTTATTCAATTTGTACTTTTTTGTTCATACGAAATCCGTAAACTTTTCATATACATGTAACAAATTTAAGATCACAGGCGAGAAAACATGTGCCCTGGTAAAATTCTCATCGTGATCAAGTATCTTTTTAATAAACAAGCACATAAACTTCATAGTTCATACATGCTGAGCATCTCGTCACAATAAACTAATTTCAAAATACAAAATAGAAATTATATATAAAAATAAACAAAATGGATTTATATACAAGAGATTTATTTTCTCTCAAACTGATGAATATTTATTTCATAGAGATTTTACCATAATCCAAATTACCAAGATGAGCCCAAAATCTCAGCCTGCCATGACAATAATTTTGTAATACGTTGCGAAGATTTGAGAAAGTATCTAAGATATTCTGTACCAGTCTTTAGACTGACTCAGTGGTCCAAATTATCAAACTTCCATGGCTCCAATCCCATCTCAGTGGGTTTTAAACCCCAGCATTGACTTGTACTGAAGGTGTGATGATTTTGATACGCACAATCAAGTGGTTGAGTTTGACTAGACTGTGCTATCAACTTCAGCCTTAACAAACTTGCACGATTTTGAGTCTGCTTCGTACACAGTACTCACCATCAATTTAGATGGATTGGTTGGTGTGTATTTTTGACTCACTCCCCTCTTCTCTGAACCAGATTATGAAAATCTTGAATTGATTAGCACCTCATTTGGAGTTTATTATTAATTCCTCTGTTTTAAAATATAAGTTGTTTGACTTTTTTCGCATGTTCCAAGTCATTTGACCGCATGCTAAAAATTACTCCCTTCATTCCTTTTTAAGTGTCGTTTTTGACCGGGTTTGAATTCCAAATTAAGTGTCACATTTATATTTTCAAGACAATTACTTATATTCTCAATACAAGTGTATATTCCTTTTACCTCAATACCCTTACCTTTGAAACTCTCATTAAAATTTATTCATGATAGTTTGATGGACAAAATTGGAAAATAAAACTTACATTAATGATAATATAACTTAATAATTACACATCTTAATAATTGTGCTAAGTCAAAAAACGACACTTAAAAAGGAATGGAGGGAGTATAATTTTTGAAAATTTCCTTTTTTGAATAAAAATATATGATTGATATTATTATTCAAAAACAATGATTTTAAGCATGCAGTCAAAACACTTAAAAATACGTGAAAAAAGTCAAACGACCTATATTTCAAAACAAAAGGAGTATAAAGGTATCATCGACCATGAACTGCTCTTTATTCTAAACTCTCAGTGAGCATAGCAAAATAAACATATAGCAAATCTTTTCAAAATATCACTCCAACCACGCACGTCCGAGTCAACGTATTACATATTAATTATTAGGGGTTTTTTCATAAATATATAGGAAAAAGTAAATTTTTGCAAATTTACTTTTCTCAATAATAGCTATTTGCAGTTTTACTACACTAAGTTTCTAAATTGCAAAAATACTACCCCTCCGTTCTGCAACTGAATGCAACCTCATATGCAACTGCAACTCCTGATTTCAAATTCCAGTTCTCAAATGTCATTTTCGACCTCATCCTTGCAATCCATATATGTGTGTGTGTGTGTATATATATATATATATATATATATATATATTGAAATCAGGAGTTGCAGTTGCATATGAGGTTGCACTCAGTTGCATATGGTTGAATGCAATCTCATATGCAACTGAAAACTGTAAGTTACAATTGATGTATGGGTGCCCCTGGCGGGGCCATTAAATCAAAATAGAATCAACTGAATGCAACCTCATAAGCAACTGAATTTTTTTAGGGTGGGGTGATATTGTGGTGGATTTGGGTTGCAGGCCCCGCAAGGGCAATATTCAACTAAGTATGCAATCTCATAAGCAACTAAATGCAACTGAAAACTGTAAATTACAACTGATGTATAGGTGCCCCTGGCGGGGCCATTAGATCAAAATAGAATCAACTGAATGCAACCAAATGCAACTGAATGCAACTAAATGCTTGATTTGAAGTTCTAATCTCCAAATGTCATTTTCAACCTCATCATTGGAATCCATATATATAATGACATTTGAAAAGTGGAACTTGAAATCAGGCATTCAGTTGCATATGAAGTTGCATTTCGTTGTAGGAGGAGGGGGTAGTATTTTTGCAATTTAGAAACTTAGTTTAGTAAATATGCAATTAATTTAGGAAGATGGTATTTTTGCAAATAAGATCCTAAAAAGTAGTATATTTGATAAATTCCCTAATTATTATCATATTAAACTGATATATTTGCTTTATAGTAATCTAAATATTAATAATATACTATTTTTAAATTATAACCAACAAATATATACAATATCATCGAAGCACAGTTGTCTTATAAATTCAACAAATTTTACATAATCTCCTACCCGTCCAATTTAACTGACGATTATAGCGAACTCTTTTAAAAATGTTGTACTAATATTTTGTTATAAAAGGTTAAAAATTTAAGATTGGGCCTGATTGTAAAATTAGCTCCTTATGAATCCTGGCAGTCTATAGCAGCCCAACTCTTGAGAATCATATTTTCACGGCATGTAACTGAAAAAGGGGCTTGGCCAAGTATAAGGCATCTCCATGCATGGAAGCAAATTTTTTGCCTAGATTTTGGCCCAGATTAAATCGTGTCATTTTTTCATTTCAGTATTTAGACCTAAATTTTAGTTCAAATTCATATATTAATATTTTACTTATTATTTTTATATTATTATTATTATATATTTTAACCAACAAAAAAAAATCTATATTAATGTTAGCATCAATATTATGATTATCTTGAAAAATCAAGAAATAATCTATTTAATTAAATCAAAATTCTAGTTTATATGATGTATTTATTCAGAAATTTCCGAATTTATATTTATTTTGAACTATGCGAAGCATTTCGTCGCTTACTACGCCTTTCTTCGTCTCTGGGTGCCCAGATATCTACCGTAAACTTTTTCTCGTTTGAAGCTCGATCTTAATTTTAACCATTCTAAGAAACTGATAAATGGATAGATCTTATCAACATCTATGGATGATAAATCATAGATTGAGTCATATCATATAGATTTTGAGTTAAAATTTTAATCCGCACTATATCTAAAATTTGCTTGGATATTTGTAAATATGCAATATAATAATTGAAAGGAAAAAAAACAAAAATGATTAAATTTTATTAAACGTGTCACATATAAAACCATACACCTCAGAATATACCACACGCCACTTTGTTTTTCATAACCGATGTCTTAATTCCCCACAAAAAACACGCCGTTACACGCGTAAAATCCAGGTAATGTTCGTACTTTATTTTCTGATTTTCTCCAAGAAAATAAATATCTTAAAAATAAAGTAAACCAAAATATCAACAGAGAGAGATCGAGAGAGATAGCGAGAGAGAGAGAGTTGTGATAGAATAGAAGTCGGATACTCGGGTGTGAACGTGCGCAACTCCCCCTTCCCCATCTTCCCACCTCCCAACCGCCTTGATTCATCACGTTTATCGAGGCACCCCACCCCATCTTTATCCTAATTCATCTCTGTTTCGGATCGAATCAAAAGAAGCATACCCTACTTGTAACACAATTAGGGTTTCCGATTCTTCAGTTTTCTTGATTTTCTTGATAATTTACTCTTGTTTCCTGATTTCCCGATCTAGGGTTTCTTGATTTCTCCGCACATCTTGTTCAATTTTGCCCATATAAATTCCCCCCTTTTGCCCAATTGTGCCCACTTGTTCAATTTTAGGGTTTGCTCGGTGTTTGTAATTGAGGCCAATGGTGGTTTCTGAGGGTTTGAACAACCACCCTGGTGTGACCAAGCCATTGTCTCTTGCTGGCCCATCTGAGGCTGACTATGTTAGAAACAAAGAGCTGGAAAAGGTCTCATCTTTTTTTTCTTAACTTATTTAATAGATTTTATAGATGGGTATGTTTGATTGTGTGTTTTGCTATGTGGTTAATTGGGTTGGCTAATCTTGGTGTTTTGGGTGGTGAAGTTTCTCGAAGATGCTGGATTGCACGAGACTATAGAAGAAGCTCTTAAGCGCCAACAGGTTCTTGCTCGTATCCGGGAGGTATAATTGTCATTAATATTTGGTGGATTTGGAAATATTGCAGTGTCATCATTGATTTGGAAATTATTAAGTAGTAGAATCTGTTGTCAGTGCTAGCGTGTTTCGAGATTAGTTATTTAGTATATGTGTAATACTTGATCTAGGCGGTACACTTTATTCACCTTTTTTGTTATTAGATTTGGTATATTGAATAAATAGATTACTCAGCGCTGCTTATTCCTATGTCATTGTAGATTGTCATAGTTTGGGTCAAGCAACTTACTCGCTTGCGAGGGTACACGGATCAGATGGTCGAAGATGCTAATGCTGTGATCTTTACTTTTGGATCTTATCGGTTAGGGGTAAGCATGTTGTCACTGTTACCTTGTGCAGCGGAGTTTGTTGCGATTATCTATGTATAGTGTTGGGTTGGTTATTGGTAAGAATGGAAGATTTAATTACCAGCACATAGGATGTGGAAGTAGTATATTTGGTTTTACTGATGTAGTGCAAGGTGTAGTTTGTACCATATATTAGATTTCTAATCTGATACTGAATGAAAAAGATGCCTATCAAGATTTTTGGAAACTATGTTAGCAATGCTATACACGAATACGAATTGCATGCAAAATAGCGATCCTTTGGGGCTGCTAGAGGACGGAAAAACAATGTTATTGGTTTTTTTCTAGCTTACTATCCAAAGTTAATTGAGGATATTGTGGCTGGCTATGACATTTCTAGTTAATATGTATCTTTCTTTTTGCTTTTTCTTTGTTTGGTTAGTTGAGACCTATATTTTTATGGGAACTGTCCGACACGCAATGTTATAGTTGTTTGTCTATCATAATCATCCTCTTGCTGTATTTTTTTTATATTAATTCAGAGTGAGTAAAAGTTAAAAAAGGTAGTTTCCAAACAATGCCATGATTCACAAGTTCTCTTTCATCTCCATCTGTTTTATAGAAATCCTACAATCTTTTCAACCAGGTAAAACTAATAGCCATTTGTGGTGGTTGTCTGTTCTGTCTGATTTCAAGATGGTTGATTGAGGTTCGGGCATTAGGTGTTATATTTAGTGTAATTCCCTGATCACCTGCATTGTTGCTTTCTTGATGTCTGCAATCTGTTTGAGTATGTTCTTCATGACCGTCTGTTTGCATATCTTTCTTTGTAATATTTTTTCTGTTGTGTGCTGAAACTTGAAAGTGTTCTTATATAGGTTCATGGTCCTGGAGCCGACATTGATACACTATGCGTAGGACCATCTTATGTCAATCGTGAGGTAAATTATGGATCGCGGTGATATTTTCTTAGAGGAGATGATACAGTATGTATATATATTCATGTAAAATGTGGACTTAATATTGCAGGAAGACTTCTTCTTTGTTCTACATAATATGTTAGAGGAGATAGAAGAAGTTACTGAACTACAGCCAGTGCCTGATGCTCATGTTCCAGTCATGAAGTTCAAGTTTGACGGAATATCAATTGATCTTCTGTATGCCAGTGTTTCGCTATTGGTTGTGCCAGATGTAAGTTTTCAAGTCATAGCTCACTGCTGATGGGTACTTACTGCTTATACCAAGATGACATGTGTATTGTTAGAAGTTTTTAACTGTTGCATTACCCTTCACTTTTGTGGTGCATCTCACTGCTGCCACGTTTATGACCCAGTTAACCTTTCAGTTTTTTTTCCCAACCTTGTAATCAGTTTCTTTTCCTTGAAATTTACTATAAACATAGACTTTTCTAGTTCGTATAATTGCCAATATTAGTATACACATTTTGGTAGCATCTTTTAATGTCTAAATGCATGCCTAGGTGTACTTTAAGCAAATATGTTGTCCTCTAGAATTTATTATTGCAGTAGCTTTAGCTTATTGATAATTGCGTCTTATGTGTTTTTCTGATTGAAGATACTAACTTAGCCCATTACAGGACTTGGATATTTCCGATGTGTCCATTCTATATAATGTTGATGAACCAACTGTTCGCAGTCTTAATGGCTGCAGAGTTGCTGATCAGATTCTGAAGCTTGTGCCAAATGTCGAGGTTCTTGCAGATAGACATTTTTCTGTTACTTAGTTTTGCTCTATTGTTAGTTTGTCGATATATGTCATTAGTTTTTTGTTTTTGATTTTTATTCTGAAAATTCTAGCATTTTCGCACTACACTCCGCTGTTTAAAGTATTGGGCGAAGAAGCGTGGTGTCTATTCAAATGTAAGCACTGGAATATTGTACATAGCTTTCTCTGCTTTACTTTTACCCTTAGGTTCGATTATAGATCCTTTCCTTGATACTCTCTTTTCAGGTGACTGGCTTTCTCGGCGGTGTTAATTGGGCTCTTCTTGTAGCTAGGGTTTCACAGCTGTATCCCAATGCCATTCCCAGTATGTTGGTTTCTCGTTTTTTTAGGGTCTATACTCAGTGGCGCTGGCCAAACCCTGTAATGCTTTGTGCGATTGAAGAAGATGAGCTTGGTTTTTCTATATGGGATCCTCGTAGGAATCCTCGTGACCGAACACATCACATGCCAATTATAACACCAGCTTACCCATGCATGAATTCTAGCTACAATGTTTCAACCAGTACTTTGCGTGTTATGACGGAGCAGTTTCAGTTTGGCAATAAGATCTGTGAGGTAGTAACCAAGTTTTTGTACATTTTATGGTAGCACACTTGAATTTTCTTTACCCATGTTATGTCAACATTCAGGAGATAGAGCTGAATAAATCACAGTGGAGTGCGTTGTTTGAGCCATATTTATTCTTTGAAAGCTATAAGAACTATCTGGAGGTAGACATTGTTGCTGCTGATGGTGATGACTTGCGTGCATGGAAAGGATGGGTTGAATCCCGACTAAGGCAACTGACTCTGATGGTATGCTATTCCACTTTGAAAGCGATAAAAGCTTAATTTGTGATCTCTGCTCATGGCACTAGCAAAATCAATTAGGAAACTACATCTTGTCCTTAGGAATATGTCTTCTCTGTGTTGCAGATAGAGCGAGACACGTATGGGAAGCTGCAGTGCCATCCGTATCCTCACGAGTATGCTGATTCATCGAAGCAGTGTTCTCATTCTGCCTTCTTTATGGGCTTACAGAGAAAAGAAGGTGAGGTAATACAAGAAGGTCAGCAGTTTGATATACGGGGGACAGTTGACGAGTTTCGGCATTCTGTGAATATGTATGTGTTCTGGAAGCCAGGAATGGAGATATCTGTCTCGCATGTTCGTAGAAGGCAGTTACCTTCTTATGTATTTCCAGAGGGCTATAAACGAAGTCGGCCACCCAGGCAGCATCATGAACAATCCTCTCCGGTTCACGAAGGTTGCAGGTCTGGGTCTGTTGGAAGACAACAAAGAAAGAGAAGAGACTTTGATTCGGTAAATGTGCAAGGCAGTCCTGAAAAACGTCAGTGCAGTGCAAGCCCTCAGAAACGCGACTCGTTTTCTCCTGAAATTATTAGTCACGTGGACAGAGATGTATCGAAAGAATGTACATCACCGGATACTCAAAGAACAGATGAAAGGGCTGGAATTAGTGGAACTGATGGAACTCAAAAGGTTGAAGGCGACAGTGTGGTGGTTGTAGGACATGTTGAGTCTGAGCAGGATATTATGTCTAGAGGAGTTGTTGATGATGGTTGTGTTTCTAATTCTAGTGTGGTGACCAGCATTACATGTGAAGTAGGCTCCTTAGTAGACACAGGTCCTGCATCACGAAGTGGAAGCAGTGAGGGCAATCCAGACAGTGTTGGTTGCAGCAACAGTCGGGTATCTTCGCAGGGTGATTCGTGTGAAGCAGACTCGGAGACACTTATGAATGATGGATGTGCAATAGATGGGAAAGTATCTGAAAGTGGTTCAAATGACGAGTTAGAGGTTTTTAAAATTAAGTTCAATATGCATTTCTACTTTTCTCATCAAAATACTTAATAAATTTTGTATTGCATAAACATTATGTGAATACTACTAGGTGATGTTGCTTTTAAACAGTTCTTAGCGTATATAATTTTGTGAAATGGTAGACTTTCTAGGATTCACTCATGTATGATGCATTGCTTTGTTTCATGCAGCATGGCCCTGCCCTTCAGAGGGCAATAGGTTCTGGTGATATTGCTGTTTGAGATCTTCCCGGGGGCGATATTGAGGCATGTGCATTTGATGTTAGATACTCACTTGTCAGTTTATTATTACTATTTATATCTTTATACTGCTTTTCTTTGTTTTTTGTGGTGTGCTTTTGTAGGTCATGTCTTATAACTTGAACAAAGAAGTCTGAAAGAGTTACCGAATGAGAAGTCATTTGTGAAAGCCAGCATTTCTGGTAAGTGATACTTTAGCTGCTGGCTTTCATTAATTTTCGTTTTTCCAGGCCTGCTACTTGTGGACTGCGGATGAAGCTGCATGGTTCGCAGAAGCTTTGCTCGTGATAGGATTAAAGTTGAGGGCCTTTCTTTCTTTTTTTTTTTTTTCTTTTTTCTTCCGTTTTCTTAACTCTAGCTGGGTGGGAGGTGGTGGAGGGGTAGACTCGGGCATCTTATTATGTACAGTTTTTAGCAATATATGTATCTGACTGGGCCAGAGGTGACACTCTTCTCTAGCAGATTGTAATTGCGAGGTAGTTAATGGGCTGGAACTTGTTTATAGCCCCGTGGATAATTTTCTAGGAGCGAATCATTTCCTACTTGTGTTAACTTCCTTTAGTAATCTGGTTGCCTGTGTAAAGTTTACTGATGTTATTCACTTGTTGCTGTCTGTGTTTGGGTGTGAGTTTATAATCATTGCAATTGTTTATAGCTGGCTCGGAAACAGTTCGTAACCTGGAGTGAATGTTTTCTATGTTTGGGCTGTTTAAGGTACTTGTACAGTTGCTGAAAAAATGTTTAAAGTTTTGTCCATCTTTCGAAACCAGAGCACGGCTTAACAGCCATTTATCTGGTAAAGCTCTGCCTTTCTAATGTGTGCTCAAGGGGTCACAATAAACACTAAATTCTATAAAAATTGCCTATTTTGATTGGTGGAGTTGATGTGAATGCAGAGGACCTATTATCATTTATGGTTCATCCACCAATCAAAAGGGGCTATTTTTGTTGGAGTTAGGGACTATTGTGTGCCCTTGGGCACACCATAGAAAATTCCTATATACTAATAATGTATACTAGCTTTAACATGGGCAGTGCACGGGTTAATGTATACACTGAAATCGTTATGTGAGATTTTACTAAAATTTTGCAGGGTTGTAAGATCAGCTTAAAGTCTTGTGAATTATCAAAATAAAAAAATATAGCTGAAGTATCTCACCTTCTATCGAATTATATAACTGAAATATTCTACATTCTGTCGAATTAATATTTTACACAAGTGCACTCTTTTTTACACGAAAAACATACTAACATATGAATTGATATTGATCCCGGAAATAAATTAAATAAATGAGAATTGATAAATAAGCTCCAAATTTTACTATTTAAGCTCCATTTCAATTTTTTCCTTTACCCAAATAGTATAATCACCTATAATATGGATGAAACATGGGTAAATGTGGTATAAAATATGGAATTGGAGCTTATTTATCAATTCCCTAAATAATATTATTCAAATTTGAAATTTCTCTTTAAAGAAGTTATTATTTTCATAAGAAAAATCCAATCAAATACTCACTTTTCTTTTTATCATACAGTACTAAATTTTGATTTAATTTGCTTTTTCGTATTAAACTAAAATTATAATGAATACCTGACAAAAAAAAATTATAATGAATACTTACCTGATTTTGTTACGAAAAGTTGGTGATTATAGAATTTTACATCGGTATCTTATCCATCATTATCTTTTACTATACACTTTCCAAAAATAATTATTATCGTCGAATCTGATATTCTGTCGAAGGCCACAACTAATCCTAAGAGCAACCCCAATGCAAGCCCTCCTTACTCATATTTGGTCTAGGTGGACAAAATTTAGGGGTTAGAATCAAAAATAAGTCCTCCAACGCAACTCCCTATCCCCTAAAAATTTTAGGGGAGAGAAAACTCATCCCCTTATTTGAGGGAGCAAAAAGCCAACCCCTATAATGCCACATCATCAATATCACCTATAATATAATATGTGGGTGTTTGTTTAGGACTTATAAGTCCAACTTCTAGATTATAAGTTATGAGCACTTATTCGTACCGTTTGTGTAATAAGTCAAGAAGTACTTATAAAAAGCTAGGAATGCTAGCTTTTGTTTCAGGGTTTCTACTTATTTCCCAAACACTTTAATCACTTATAAATCTTATCTTGCTTCTAACTTCTACTCCACTTATTTATTTTAAGCAAGAAGCACTTATTTTAAGCTCACCCAAACGGCTCTTATATATATTTACTCCGACTCTAGCTCTTCTTACATATTTTTTTTTAAATATTGAATAAATACTAATTTTTAAATTATAGGTAACGGGTATAGGTAATACCATTGGAGAAAAACAACTTTTTGCTTACTTATATTTTAAGTAATCATTATTTTATTATTTTTTAGGTAACCAATATAGGGATTACCTTTGGAGATGCTCTAACACGAGGGAGATTCGAACTAAAAAATTGATCCGTGACGAACAATTTTATGATCCTAGCTTTCTTAATCATCGAGGAGTTATATTATTCGGATAAGATTGTTATTACTTTTTTTTTTTTTTTGAAACTAAGATTGTTATTGCTTATTTAATATAAAATATATCCATTTCACAATAACAAGATAAGAAACATAACTTCTGTGAAATAATAAAAAAAGAAGAAGATTAAGATAAGAAACATAACTCGTTTATAAAGTCAAACTCATGAACTCCTAATGACAAAGCAACCTTGATTATGTTATAGTTAGAAGTTAGGCACACGTGAACAAAAATTATTTAAACTCCATTAATTAAGGTTTTACCACCTATAATCTCTCTAAATTTTTATTCCACATGCACACGATTAAAGTCATCGTTTGCATTGTTTGATCCCGTATTTTTCTCGAATCTCGATCTCGATCACTTTTTTTAACTTTATTTATTTGGTATTTTTTATTCCTAGTTGAAGGTGATTGTGATAGTGGGTGGTGATGGGTAAGGTGGGGGTGACAGCTGCGGTGGTCGTCGGGGCCGCCGTGTGTGCGGCGGTGGGGCTGCTTGTACGGAATCAGCTTAGGAGTTCGGGACAATGTGCACGTGCGGATGCTATACTTAAGGAGTTTAAAGACAAGTGTGGGGCCCAGAATTCGAAGCTGAAACAGGTGGCGGATGCAATGACGGTGGAGATGCATGCCGGGCTTGCGTCGGAGGGGGGGAGTAAGCTCAAAATGCTTATTAGTTATGTTGATAATCTTCCCTCAGGGTGGGTACACTCTGCACTCTTTATTTTCTCGATTTCGGATTCTTGACAGATGATTGTTTGAGACTGTTGAGACGTATTTTTATCATTTCTAATATTATAAGATATGTTATGTGTTAGATATGTT
Organism: Daucus carota subsp. sativus; assembly: GCF_001625215.2. Taxonomy (NCBI): domain Eukaryota; kingdom Viridiplantae; phylum Streptophyta; class Magnoliopsida; order Apiales; family Apiaceae; genus Daucus; species Daucus carota. The sequence goes on along the minus strand of NC_030387.2, from coordinate 41,014,574 downwards.
TTTGTGATCATATATTTATAAACGTGATAAGATATGTTGTAACAATTATATATTAGATTTGTTGTTGTGATCAGGTAGACATTAGTATGGTGTAAGATCTGATATTTGATTGCTAGTTTCTGATCTGTCCTAATAACCAGAAGTATCATTTTTACAACTACCTGAGTTTAAATCTCAGTGTTGTGTTAAATGGAGATTTTAATTATGTTTTTTGCGTTTTAGTGCCGAGGAAGGGGTATATTATGCATTGGACCTTGGTGGAACAAATTTTCGGGTACTTCGCGTGCAATTGGGAGGGACGGAGAGAGGAATTATTAATCGAGAATTCAGAGAGGTTTCCATTCCTCCAAATTTGATGGTTGGGACATCACAGGTATGTCTGTCTACTGAAGTTTCTACTTGCATTGCTGCAGAGCCTTGTTTTGTAAAATTGAACTTGATACGTTCTCCTTTCAGGAACTTTTTGATTATATTGCAGCAGAACTTGCAAAGTTTGTTGCTCAGGAAGAGGACAGATTTCATCTTCCTTTTGGTAGGAAGAGGGAATTAGGTTTTACTTTCTCCTTTCCCGTGATGCAAACTTCAATAAATACCGGGACTCTTGCAAGGTGGACCAAAGGTTTCTCTATTGATGATGCGGTTAGTGCTGATTCCCTGGCCTCTTTCATGTAGATACTCAATCTTGATCCAGAAGCAACATAAAATCATTTGGTCCATTTTGCTTGTTATGAATAGTTTTAGATAGTTCAGGTAAAAGTAGATGCGTTTAAACATGTGTGTGAGGTGTGTGTGCTTGCTCCCGTTCGTGCCTGTTACATGAGCTTGTGTGAGTTGCACGTGTGCGCCTCAACTATTTATACTTTCTTAGTTTAAGTAGATTAGTGAGATACCAAATTATATCTACAGACAGACCTTATGATCATGAATTGATAAGTCCCGTAGGTGAAATGGAATTTGTCATAACTAATATAACACATTCAATGAAGAATTTGCAAGTGACTTCTAAGTTCTGACCTGTGTATTGTTAACTTATATACCAGTTAAACGGCTTGTCTAGCAGCTACACTCTAGCTTGCTAAGTTTATCTTGATATTATGAACGAGATAGATTACTATAAGCAACAAGAAGTACATCTTTTCTGTCATAATATTTATAAAATAGGATATTTCCCTTGTTAGTTTACTGCAGATTTCAGAAACCACTCGTGATCACTTCGAACTTTTTTATTAACATATGTTATGATTGTTTGCTTGTAAGCAAGAGCAGCTGGTTAACTCGTGCCTCATTAATGTAAATTGCCTGTTTTAGGTTGGTAAAGATGTGGTAGGCGCACTATCAAGTGCTATGGAACGACAAGGTGTTGATATGCACGTGTCTGCTCTGGTATTAATAAATTCTTTGTTGCTAATACTGAAAGATTTAATGGTGTATAAGAGATAGCCTTTTGTTGGCATCTGGTGTCTCGGCATCTTAGGCATTGTCACATGTTTTAATAATTGTTGTGTTTCCAAACCGGTCACTAGGTTAATGACACAGTAGGCACATTAGCTGGCGGAAAATATGCCAACAAGGATGTTGCAGTGGCAGTAATTATGGGCACTGGTACAAATGCAGCTTATGTGGAGCGTTCTCAAGCAATACCTAAATGGCATGGCCCTCAATCTGAATCAGGAGAGATGGTGAGCTCATTTTCTCACTGTCTGCTCTGTTGATCTTTTAACTCATATATGTGCCTTAATTTTCGTGAGGTACCATATTATTGCAGTGGTTAGCATGACTAAATATTCTGACCCCATCATGTTTTTAGGTTATAAATATGGAATGGGGAAACTTTAGGTCCTCGCATCTTCCCCTCACAGAGTATGATATTGGGCTAGATGCTGAAAGTTTGAACCCTGGTGAACAGGTGATCATTTTCATATGCATGCATTAACAAGTTTCCACGCAGTATGCTTTTGCAACACAGTTGATTACTGCATCTTCTGAACTCCCTATTGTATTTTGCAGATGTTTGAAAAGCTAACTTCTGGAATGTATCTGGGAGAGATTGTCCGCAGAGTTCTATGTAGGATAGCTGAGGAATCTACGCTTTTTGGTGACACAGTTCCACCAAAGCTTAAGACGCCATTTATATTAAGGTATATATTCACATAGTCTTTGCAAGTACTCATTCTAACAGATCTTTGTTTTCCTTGCACTTGTCTTGTTCAGACTTTAACTTAGTCTTGTTATATATGAATGCATCAATAACATTACATAATTGCATCCTTTGTTGCAATACGCAGGACTCCTGACATGTCTGCGATGCATCATGACACATCATACGATCTGAAAGTGGTCGGAAGTAAATTGAAGGATATATTGGAGGTATATATCATTTTTTTTAACCTTTTGAGTCCGGAAAAAAGAATACCTGAGAATCAAAGGGTGCCTGACCGGTGTCAAAAGTTCCCCTTGTGCAAGAAGCACCTAGAGTTTAAATTCACCTCCCACACTGTCTATACTTGAAATATATATCAATTATGCAAAAATGAAGAAAATGCCAAGGCATAGCCTCCGTATATAAAATGTTTTAGAAGAACTGTCTTAATACTTAGCATAGTCTCTTAATTGTGGTCTTTTGGTTCAGATATCCAACACTAGCCTGAAAGCGAGGAAATTGGTGGTTGAGCTATGCAGTATCGTTGCCACACGTGGTGCTCGACTAGCTGCAGCTGGAATCTTGGGCATCTTGAAGAAAATGGGAAGAGATATTTCCAGGGATGGAGAACCACAGAGGACAATTATAGCCATGGACGGTGGATTATATGAACATTATACTGTATATCGCGTGTGCTTAGAAACCACACTCAGAGAATTGCTGGATGCTGAAGTGTCAAAAAATGTAGTCTGTGAGCATTTCAATGATGGATCAGGCACTGGTGCTGCTCTTCTTGCTGCCTCACATTCCTCTTATGCAAGCTAATCTGGAAATACTGATCAGGCCCTGATTACGTTGAAGGAATCATATCCGTGCTGCATTTTCTTCAAAGTTAGATTTTGTCGAAGGAGATCATCCCTGGTCTGCATTTCTTCTAAGTTCTTTTTTCATTCCTTTTTCTGAAGCCTTGCTGTTCTAATGTGTTATGCTAAATGAGATTCTAGTTCTTCTAACAGTTTACTGTCCCAAATATATAATTAAGCACATATATATAATTTTTGTAAAACGAATTTATCGACCTATTGGCATAAAAAGATTTAATTATGCTCAAATCTTTTACATCTATGAAATGAGTATGGAATTCTGTTGGTTATTTGGTTATGTCATTCTCATACCATCTGTATTCTGTAGTGACTTTTTTTTCTTCTTTCCCATGATTAAAATGTGATGAATAAAACAAAAAGGACCAACACCTGTCCTCCACAATCAATGACAATTTGCTTAACACTGTGTACTTGTAGATTGACGGTTTTGGAACCTGACAAACGACTGATACAACTATTTTTTTACGACTCTTTTTGTTAGAAGATATTAATTCTATAACGGGACCGTATGCCTAAATAGATATGGCATTGACAATTAGTTAGGAAGAACTACAAGGCACCTGAGTCTTGACTATGCAAAAAGAGCAACTAAAAAAGCAAGTACATGCATCTTTCTAAGTTGCGACAGTCAACTAATGCCTTTCAATTTCATTACACATCAAAATCCAATATATTCCAAGTGATAAACACCAGCCAATTCATCCTAATGGAGTAGTGTCGTTATATCAGTTCCGCGCAGAAGCATCAAGCTGGTTCCCTTTCTTGCTTGCTACCGACTGCAGAAGAAGACAGATAGGCATGTTACTAGAGCCGAAGAGGACTAATCTTACTCAGTTCCGCTGTTGCTATCAGTGATCAAATGTAGGTAAACAAGAACGAGAAGAATACTCACAAAGTAGTGAAGAAAGTTCAGAGCTCTTCAACACACGCAATCTCTTGACTGTGGACACGAACATGCTGCACAAGTAGCCAGATGAAAAGTTAGAAGTTCTGTATAAATTAGATTATCCTATCTTATCATTCACAGTCGCGAGATGCTTACTGCCATGGTACATCCCCCACAAGCATTCTGTCGCCTTCATTATCCTCGTAGACAAGCGTATATTCCCCAGTCCCATCCAACAATCCTGTGATGGCTTTCTCTCCTTGGCTATTCTGAATGTTGTTAACTGACGGATCAGTTTGAGCTGAACAATGAAACAAAGACGGAACAAGTCAGAAGAAGATATACATAAAAATTGTCATGGGCACGAGTACTTAGCCATACTTGGCTCAAAGCAGAGATTGTCATCTGAACCGCTATTAAGCTTGTTTGCTTCTGATAATCCTACCATAACATCCTATGTTCAAACCATTACCAATTTACCGAAACATCAAATTTAATTAACATACATTTTTTCCTATTAAGGCCAACTAGGTAAACTTAATACATAACAGTTACAGAATAACCTGCCAAGAGGCCTCTGAAGAGTTCATCAACAGCAGAAGATAACTTTTCATAGCTATCATAGGCTTTAAGATCGACTTTTCTTCCAATAGGGACTCCATCCATATTGATCTTCACAAAGAGACCTTTCTGAAATCTTTCAGTTGGCCTCTTGCCAGCAATCTTTGTCGAAACCTCATTAGTTGCCTTGGTTTCAGTTGGCAGCTTCGAAGCACAGCCACTTGCAATATTCTTCCTGAATGATCGGATTGGCGGCCATCCAACAACCGGACCAGGAGCTGAAGTAATTCTGCATTACAATGTACACATACATAGTTGTCAGACCATAATCCGAAACCTAGCTCAAACGAGACACTAACAGATAAAATTAGTCATTAGTAAAAAGATTAGGACATAACCAACACAAATAAGCAATAATTAAATTAACTAATGTAGTAATGTACTGCAAGAAAACAGAGGAATAAGTACCTTATATACAAATTATCATAAAGTCACAAGACAAACGACAAAACAAGTGAATAAAAAGTGATCTTTCAATGCAAATGGTCAGTAAAAGATTTTATTGTCTAAAGGTGAAAAGATTATCATGTAGCTAAAATGGTAATGAGAAGCTGAAATTCAAAGCTCTGCACTGGTCCACAATGAAACTAAAAGGAGCAAAGGACTCTTCAAAAAGAGGAATCTCACAATCTACAGCACAACAAATTTCCTGTTTTAATCTTTTCCATATCATTCAGAGTCTAATATAACACCATTGAACCCGACATCTCGTAAAAAGAGCGAAAGAGATAACACTGAATCAAGAGGCGGATAATCAAGAAAAGACTAGCATAAATGAAAATCTTTGAATTCTAAGAAGTAAAATTTGGTTTGCATGGGGAAGATATATACAGTTAAAGCTCTGTGTTATCATTAATATCTCAAGTATGGACCACAGGCCACAGGTAACAATTGAGTTAATAGGGTGAATATCCTCTGTCTAATAGAAAAAAGACAAAACACCATAAAAGGAATACAAAAAAAGCTGGGAATCTAAAAAGCACCTTTTCTGAGAGCTCTTGTGAACAGCTGTATTATTTGCAGGAGCTGGTGAAAATCCTCTCTTTTCTGCATTCTGTATTGATTCCTTTCCCACAGCAGGAGCCAAGCTTTGTTTGTATTGAGAGCAAGATCTTGACCATGGACTCACTGTTGCATCATCAAGAACCTTTGAACTGTTTTCTTGAAATGAACCATTGAAGCAACCAAGAGACAGAAATGCAGAAGAGGTGTTTTCACAAGTTTCAGTAATGCATTCTTTCTTGATCTCCCAATCTTCATCACCTGGTGGAGCAAGCCTCAGCTCCAGCTTGCTGTCCTCACAATCCCAGCCCCTGGAACTCAAACCCTTTTTCATAAGGCCTCACAAGACTCAAAAATCAAGAATGGCAAAAATGAACTGATACCCAAGTGAAATAACCAAGAAAAACTAGCAGAAACACAAGAATCCTCAACTGGGCACTTCACCAAACATGATTCTTGAATGCATTTATACATGAAAAAGTGAATGCTTCACCAAGGCTCTAGTACACAAGGACCACACACTACACAGCCAGCCCAGAGGTGTGAAGAGAATCAGAAACTCTAGGCCTAAACCTCAAGATTTTAAACTGATCAAAGCACAAACAAGAGGAAAACTATGATGTTTATATATAGAATGTGAGCTAGGTTGTTAGGGACTTAGGGGTAGGGGGAGGAGGGGAAAGCAATAGGGTTAGAGAGAGATGCTGCAATGAGTATTAAAAGCTAAAACAGGGAGGGTAGTGAAAAAGAAAGAATGGGAATTATTAGAAAGAAGAGCATAAGATGAGCACGCAACCCTTTGCATTGGGTTATACGGTTCAGGAAGCAATGCATGCTGACTTTCTTATCTCATCTCTTGTGTATTTGTATGTGTATACATGCTCACATTCAGAAAACAAACAAACGGACAAAATATGCTCCTAGAGTAGAGTTCGAGAAGGAGAAAATGCATGAAGATTTCACTTCTCTTATTTTTCTTTGGGATTAAAGTTTCGAGTAGTGTTATAGAGATGATAATACTCCCTCCGTCTTAATTTATATGTCCATTTTTGGAAAAAAAATTGTTTCGAATTATTTGTCCACTTCAACTTTAAATACAAAATTATATTTCCAGATTTAATTCTACTTCACATATCTTTTATTTATGTGGCCGTTTAAGTGAGTTTAAAATAAGTGCTTCTTGCTTAAAATAAAAAAGTAGAATAGAAGTTAGAAGTAAATCAAGACTTATGAGTGATTAAAGTGTTTGAGAAAGAAGTAAAAATTCTGAAAGAAAAACTAACTTTCTTAACTTTTTACAGGTGCTTCTTGACTTATTAGACAAAATGTATTTTGACCCATCTAACATTCAAACTCTGGCTTAAATTTATTATGGACAGAAATAAGAGATTATTTCCGTGAAAATCGCAAAATGACTAGTGACACATAACTTATACTTTGTACAACAGTGTTGTATACCAAGAGGAACTCTGTGTTTCATTTCATCTACAGTATGTGTGTCACCTCTATCTAGAATCATGCATCTAGTAACATCTGGTTTCTTAAACTAACAGGCTAATTAGGTTTGTTAGCACAATCCCCCAAAACATCCCCCTTGTCCTTAATCCTAACCTACTAACATCAACTTTATTAGCTTCAGTCCTGGAAAAGGAGACATTACTACACCAGTGTTTGGTTTACAAATAACATCTTCAGAAAATCAGATAGTACATCTGTTTGCTGAAAAGAAAAACTGGGAGAAAAAAGAAAATTAATTATAAATTATTCATTAACTTTGGGAGTGATGCTACTCTAGTCTGAAGTAGTACTAGTATTTTATTAATGAGGGGAAGTGAATAAGTGATTTTGTATGATCCTTTTTTGCAGGAGGGCTAGAGGGTTTTGCCAGTTGTGCAATAAAGGACATGACACCTACCCACCCCACAGGCACACAATATTTTAGCACCTGAATTTTAACGATTTTTAAATGGTTGATTATTTTGTATTTTTTTATAAATTTACGTATCAGGATTAATAATGATCAAGAGGATAATTCAATAATTATAATACAGATAATATATAATTTTTTTTAAAAGTTATAATTCATCGTGTGCACGCACAATCATGAGTGTTATGATGTCATAAATTTCTGCTCAGGTATCACGAATAACGAACATAAATATTATGAATAATATAAACTTTTTTTTATCACGTATAGCTGACAATGAATAAGTACCACGAATCACTAATATGAACTCACATCATATACAAAAATAAACAGAAAACCCTCTAAATAAATATATCAATTTATAAAGAGACATATTTTATTAATAGGGAGGGGAATCATATACTCATCTCTTTAAACAAACGGTAAAGTTTTATTTTGATCAAAATGGCTAACTTATCCTAAACTTTACATATAAATAAACGAAAAGATGCATACAGATGTCATAGCTGGTCACTAATTAGGCAGATTCATCATAATTAAACAAGCAAGTTGAAACTCCAACATTAAGTAAATAAAATACACAGTATAAAGCAAAGTTAAAGAAATAGACACAGTGCAAGAAAGTCATTATCAACTTTTCTAATCACACGATTATTTTCACAGGTTAAGTCTAATCTCACGTGCAAATGTGTATTTACAGTGAAGTCTTGAAAGAAATAAAGCAAAGTGAAAAAAGTCAAAGACAGGTAGCTGACCGGGTTGCTTAATTACTGTTATGATACTTTTTCTTCTCGAAAGCTTACAGTATATGCTTTGTTTGAAATAGTTAGCAATTAATTATTTATATTCCCTTCGTGCCATTTAAATGTTTAAATTTGAGTTAGAATGAAATTAAAAAATATATTAAAGTAAGAGTGAAAAGGTAATAAAAATAAAGGTAATGATATGACCAGTTGATATTTAATATATAAAATAAGTACAATAAATAAAAATAACGGGAGTAGTTGATTTTTATATTATAAAATTTTATTATATTTGATAAATTTTGAAATATAAAAAATTGGATTAGATATCTCAAAACGAAAAAGGACAAAAACAATTAATTTTTTTTCCCTTTTTCTCTTTTTAAATTAGTGGAATGAGATAAAATTGCTAACTAGCAAAGTATTAGAGAATTCATGAATTGGACATGTATATGGTATGGCTCAATCTCCTAAATTCAATTTCTTTTCCTTCTTCTCTTTTTAAATTAGTGGAATGAGATAAAATCCTAACTACCAAAGTATCATAGAATTCATCGACCAGACGTGTATATGGTATGGCTCAATCTCCTAAATTTTGGTGTTAAACATCTGAATTCCAACTACGCAGTACCTGATATCAGAGGATTCATCGATCAGACAGATTGTCGTTGGTAGTTTAGCAGCCTTAAAATCTGACTTGGTTTGCATTATACATTAACATATATGCACAAATTAAATTAAGGAAAGATATGTTATGACGGAGTAGTAAACAACGTTTTTCTACATTTTTAGCAATAGTCAAATATGCACATAATTTATATTTAATTCAATCACCCTCACTCGAGGAAGGCGGTTTTTGTGAAGGTGGATGCTTTGAAACCGGGGACTCAGGGGCACAACGTTGTGGTTAAGGTTGTGAGTAGTGAAGATGTGTTGAAGAAGGGTCAATCTAAGATTCCTTCTCTTAGGAAGACTCGCGTGTCTGAGTGTCTTGTTGGTGATGAAACTGCTTCTATCCTTTTCACTGCTCGTAACGATCAAGATTTACTCAATTCAAGTGGTGGAAATTCGGAGATTGAAAGAAAAGGCCATGCATGTTTTCTACTTCAGATTTACTCAACAATGCGTATCAATGCGTCATCCCGGATTTTGGTTCATCCCCGGATTTTGGTTCATCGAAGGATTTGCGTGGATAAAAGAGAATCGACATGGATGGCTTACATAATTCAAGAAAGTGTGAAATGGCGGTTCTTATCCGGTTTGATATCTCCGTTTCAGATCATTATCACCCATCGTCGACAAACAGAACTGTTTAGGTAAGTCCCGTGTGAAGAAAGCCATGGGCTAAGGTATTATATTCTTATTATAGCACACACTATTTTATTTATTGTGCACTAAGTCGGGGGTCTTCACGGAAACAGCCTCTCTACTTTAAGGGTAGGGGCAAGGCTGCGTACATCTTACCCTCCTCAGACCCTGCTCTAAGCGGGATATACTGAGTATGTTTGGTTTGGTTTGGTTATATATGGCTCAACATGCATCAAAATGTCATTCTGATTCAGAGAAAACTATATATAACATCAATGGCCAGTCAGGCACATACAGAGTGAGGAGCACACTGGTGCCTGTGGGAGTAACTCCACCTCGTTTCACTTGCAAAGTGATGCCAGCACTCGTCGTGGCGGTTCAAATGATCTTCTGGAGTGCAGAACAGCCAGATTATCCAGCAGCAGAACATCCCCCTTCTGCCAAGGAATGGCAACACTTTCCTCATCAAGAATCCTCAAGCAGTCGTAGATAATATGTGCTGGCAATGCTTGACCATCTCCGAATGTGACAGCTTTTACAGGATCATTTCGTGCATCTTTCCATCCGGTATATGCAGCAACCATGCTATTAAACCAAATCTTGCGTTGCCTTTCCTTGTCGTATTTGATTGCTGGAATTGGACCCATTATAGTCTTCACTGAATCCTCCATCCACTCCAACTTCATCCCCAGCTTAGCAGCTCTGTTAATCACCCAATATATACGTGAATTACTCTACACTTTATGATCTCTACTAGGTCTATAATTTTTTTCTAAAAATTGATTAGTACATCATTCCATTATTAGTTTTTGTTCCGAGAAGTTTCATCCAGTGACATCTAGAATATATGAACTTCAAACTAGAAGTAATAAGGTCGAAACTACAAACCTTTCCTCAGCAACGCTCTTGTCTTTGGTCAAAAACGTAGATTTCCAGCCACGGCCAATTGGAGACGAAGGATCATCATCTTCTCCCAGCACTCTTGTGTAGATCAATCCGGTATCTTCCAATTTTTCAACAAAGTCCGGGTACTTGTCCTTCATCCTCTCATAAATAATATGGCTAAGAACAATAGGTGTTTCTCCTCCGCTACCTGGTTCTACTTCACAAAAGAAGAACAATTTGGCCGGGAACTCGGGTACCTATCACAAAGGATTCACTAAGTTTCGCCCAATATGACCAGAACCGAAACACTTTCAATACAAATTACTAAAATACAACGTGCTATTCACTAACAATACCATATATTCAACCACACTACTGAGCAAAATTGCTAGAACCTAATACCTATATACAGTATGCGCCAAGAAAGTGCTCAACTATGATAAAAGCTAAAACTACATTCATAAATTGTGCTTAAGCATGCCAAATAACCTAGATTCTTAGTAGATTAATACAAGTACCTATTACAATCATTGTACACAAGCACACAGGGATAGCAATATAAGCACATTATGAAATTTGTACAATCGTATAACATGTAGTTTATATTAAGAATTTAAGTGATTTTTAACTTTTAAGTCGAAAGCATATTCTAACGCGGTCCTCTGTTTTTTATACAGGTTGTTTGACTTTTCTAGCTAATCTCAAAACAATTATATATAAATAATGAAGGGAGCATTAAAGATTTTTTTTTTTATTATATATTTTAAGAAGGTTTGTATCGGAGCAGGATGTACCTGAGCCATTTCATGATGAAACGGAATCTTCTGATCAGGAGGAGACTCATTAGCCGTAAAGACCCGTCCCACGACATTACTCCGCGGGGCGGCGCCACCAACATAAGGCAGCTCAAGAAACCCGAAAGCCTCGACAACATCATTGAAATCAGAAGCTGACACAACCGGGAAGCCCTTGAACAGGATCGCCCCTGTTTCACTAAGAAGACTTTCCAGGGCTGCTGCTGATGATTTTATAGCCTGTAAAACACTGGAAAAAGGAACTGTGTTGTTGGATAATTTTTCAGGGTTTGGTGACAGAACAGCCGGGAAGGTGATGCCATTGTTGTAGTGTTTTTGTTGAGGCAGTTTAACTGGTATGAACAAGCTTTCAGTTGACATGATGATGAATTTTGTTAAAAGATTAAAACCAGCGAAAGAAAATTATAAAATAAGGAGATAATAATGTGATCGTTGAAAGATAGGAATAGGATGAGTCATGCTTTGTCTTTTGTCTAGGTTCATTGCACCTTCATGAAAGTTGTGTACAGTGTTTTTTTTGGGGTGCTTTTTAAAAGACCTATTTTAAATTCGAAGTCAGGTTATTCAGTTTCATTTGTTAAACGACAAGCGAATGGAGTAGCTCTTCTCGTAGCTAAATTACCCTGTTCTCTAGATTTTCAAAAGGTGTTTACGTCTCCTCCAGATGTATTGTTGGAGACTCTTTTGTATGACATTTCGTATTAATGAAATTTGTCTTTTATTCAAAAAAAAAAAAAAACCTATTTAGGCTCTGTTTCGAAATATTGTTAAAAATTGTTGAGTTATTGGAAAAAATGTTGATACAAAAATTATTGTAGTAGAAATCAAATAACTGTCCGATAATATTTTTGATAACGTTAAAAGATAATATTTTTGGTGAGATTTGATATTGAAATTTACGAGTTTCTGTAAAAATTGAAATTCAGTTTGTTAAAAAACAGACCAACAATACAAAAGGCAGCTTTAATAACTTGGAGGCTACGGGAATAAATTCTCAGTAGGGCGCGAATTATTTGACCAGAGCAGGGCATATATAGTCCGAGCAGGAATATAATTTTATCCGAGTTTTCATGTTCTACTTATATATTGTGTCTTTCATCTCCTCTTCTTGATTATTCTTCTCACAGCTTCGTTGGTATTCTAAGGTGTCCGAGGAAGGTCCCAATCTTATATTATTCGATAATCAGGCAGTCCCTTTAGCTTCTTTTTTCTGGTAATCTCTTTATAATGCAATCAGCTTTTTTTAGCATACGTTTTTTATTTAAAATATAGACGTTATATTTGTTTCGATCAAGGAATTTTGTGATTTTAATAACTGTTTGCATGGCTAGTGATTTGAAATTATGGGTTTCGGATAAATTAATGTGTTTAGGATATTCAGAGTCTATGCTTGTGCAATATGTTGTTAGTGTTTCCAAGAACGCTAAATCACCTGCTGATATTGTTGATTCTGTTAAGGATGATTTGAAGGGCTGTGATGATGATGCATTGCGTGCTTTTGCACGAGAGTTGTTTGATAAATTTGATACGAGGGAGGTCGGAGAAAATGTTTATAATCGACGAGAAAGGGAGGCGGTTATGCTGGCCCAGAAGCAGAGGATGTATACTCTCTTAGAGAGTGATAATGATAATGATGATGATGATGATGATAATGTTGGTGAGGTTTCGGGAAAGAAGTGTTTTAGGAAGAGAGTTGAGTTTGAGGATGATGCGGATGAGGAGGATGTTGTGCCTAAAAGAAAGAAGATTGTTAAGGATGAAGGGGGTTCTGAGTCCGGGGAGGAGGAAGAGAGGCTGCGTGATCAGAGGGAGAGGGAGGAATTTGAGCAACGGATAAGGGCTCGGGAGGCAGGTGCAAAGAGGAAGCTGATTGAGTCGAAAGTTAGAGGGGAAGAGGATGAAGAGGGGAGCAGGAGAGGTAAGGCCTTGGCAAGAGATGATTTTGGGGCTTTGAGGAAAGTTTCTAGGTTTAACTATACCAAGAAAAGGGTGACAAAAAAGATAGAGCAGATGCAAGATGATTTGTGTCTGTTGGAGGGCGAGAAATTGACTGAAGCAGAACAATGCGAACTAAGTTACAAGAAGCAGTTATGTGAACTCGTTAAGAAGCAAGGTCACGAGGCTGATGAAATTGATGAGTACAGAATGCCTGATGCTTATGATCAAGAAGGTAGAGTGAATCAGGAGAAGAGATTTTCTGTGGCATTGGAGCGTTACAGGGAGGTAAAGGCTGATGACAGGATGCAGCCATTTGCGGAACAAAAAGCATGGGAGGATTATCAGGTTAACAAGGCAATCATGAAATTTGGATCAAAAGATAAAAAGCCGATGTCTGAATATGAGCTTATTTTTGAGAACCAGATTGAGTTTGTACGCGATGAATTGATTCGTGGTGAAATCTATGATGAAGAGCTATGTAATGAGCTGACCAACAAATCTGTAGCAAGATCAGCGTTTGAGAAGCTTCAGAGTGATAGGAAATTATTACCTGTTTATCCATATCGGGAGGAATTGCTGCAAGCTATAGAAAAACACCAGGTTCTTGTTGTTGTTGGGGAGACTGGTTCTGGAAAGACTACTCAGATACCCCAGTATCTCCATGAGGCTGGTTATACAAAACACGGAAAGATTGGATGTACACAGCCTCGACGAGTTGCTGCTATGAGTGTAGCTGCCAGAGCGTCTCAAGAAATGGGAGTTAAACTTGGGCATGAGGTTGGTTATGCCATCCGCTTTGAAGACTGCACTTCTGAGAAAACAGTTATCAAATACATGACAGATGGAATGTTACTTCGAGAGTTTCTTGGGGAGCCTGATCTTTCAAGTTACAGCGTGGTGATAGTGGATGAGGCTCATGAAAGAACGGTGTGCACTGACGTGTTGTTTGGTTTAGTTAAGGATATTGCTCGGTTTCGTCCTGATCTTAAGTTGATCATCTCAAGTGCAACTCTTGATGCGGTGAGGTTCAGTGATTATTTTGATAGTGCTCCAATCTTTAAAGTGCCTGGCAGAAGCTTTCCTGTTGAAATTCATTACACGAAAGCCCCGGAAGCTGATTACTTGGATGCAGCAATTGTTACTATTCTTCATATTCATGTCACTGAATCCCCCGGAGATGGTGATATACTGGTCTTTCTTACTGGTCAGGAGGAAATTGAGTCGGCTGAGGAGATTCTTAAGCAACGGACTAAAAGTCTGGGAACAAAAATTGCAGAGCTGATTATATGCCCAATATATGCAAACCTTCCAACAGAGCAGCAAGCCAAAATATTTGAGCCTGCTCCAGAGGGTGCGCGGAAAGTTGTTCTGGCAACAAATATTGCAGAAACATCATTGACAATTGATGGGATAAAGCATGTCATAGATTCAGGTTTTGTGAAGATAAAATCTTACAATCCTCGTACAGGCATGGAGTCCTTATTGGTAACACCTATCTCCAAAGCATCTGCAAATCAAAGGGCTGGCCGGTCTGGTCGAACAGGGCCTGGAAAATGCTTTCGACTCTACACTCTCCACAACTATCGTCATGACATGGAAGATAATACTGTCCCAGAGATTCAGAGAACCAACCTTGCTAATGTTGTTCTTAGTTTAAAGAGCCTAGGCATTAGTGACGTGTCAGAGTTCGACTTCATGGACCCACCAGCACAAGAATGTTTGTTGCAAGCTTTGAAGCTTTTATATGCTCTGGGAGCACTAAATAGAAAGGGTGAGCTAACAAAAGTAGGTAGAAAAATGGCTGAGTTTCCTCTCGATCCCATGCTATCTAAGATGATTATTGCATCTGATAAGTACAAGTGTTCTGAAGAGATCATATCAATAGCTGCAATGCTTTCGACAGGAAGTTTGATATTTTATCGTCCTAAGAAAAAATTGGTTCATGCAGACAATGCCAGAAAGCTGTTTTATACTGGTAATGTTGGAGATCATGTCGCATTACTTAATGTTTACAGGTCATGGAAGGAAAATGACTACTCACATCAGTGGTGCTACGAGAACTATGTTCA
Organism: Daucus carota subsp. sativus; assembly: GCF_001625215.2. Classification (NCBI taxonomy): domain Eukaryota; kingdom Viridiplantae; phylum Streptophyta; class Magnoliopsida; order Apiales; family Apiaceae; genus Daucus; species Daucus carota. The sequence goes on along the minus strand of NC_030387.2, from coordinate 40,999,356 downwards.
GGTCAAGAGCATGAAGCGTGCTAGAGACATACGAGAACAGTTGGCTGGATTATTGGAGCGTGTTGAAATTGAATTGACATCCGATCCTGGTGATTTGGAAGCTATACAGAAAGCCATTACATCAGGATACTTTCCAAACTCTGCAAGGCTGCAGAAGAATGAATCGTACAAAACTTTTAAATATAGTCAGACTGCTCATATCCATCCGAGTTCTGGATTAGCATTGAAATTTCCAAAACTGGTTGTCTACCATGAACTAGTACTCACAACTAAAGAGTACATGCGCCAGGTAACTGAATTGAAACCAGAGTGGCTGGTCGAGATTGCTCCTCACTTTTATCGGCTAAAGGATGTGAAAGACTCGGAAGCAAAAAAGAAAAGGCCAAGTGCAGAGGGTGGTCTTGACATCTGATATGAGGATATAGTGGTTAGGTTAATTCTGGCCAATCTACTACTTGATCATTATGAAAGTTGATGACAGTAAAACCTACTTGTTTCCTATGTACATTCCTTTATGAATGTTTTCTATTGCTAGTTATGATATGATTCTTCACAAGATCTGACTTTAGATTAATTACTTATGACATATGGCAAACTAATTCTGGTTCTTGCTAGTCTGCAGAAACAAGGGGGCTTTCGTTCTGTTGAGCATCGTCATGGCTAATGGCTATGGTCAGGGGAAGAACCATTCATAGCCAGCGCGGGGCAATTTTAACACAAATTAAACCAGAAGGTCTAACCATGATCAATGAGCAAAGCTAGAAAGAGGTAATAATATTTCATACTATCAATCACATAAAATTATACATTTAATTTCCCCACAGTTTTATTAGTGACTAGAAAACAGCTTGGGGGAAAGGCTTAATACAGTTTTGTTCGGGTTAGTTCTTTATTTAGGCCGGCTTGCTGTCTCCAGAGGCCCGGCTTGCCTTGCCAACTGATACAGAAATAATGAATAGATCAACACCAGTGAAAAGCAATGAACAAAGTGTTCTGAATATAAACCTGATTGATCGAATAATACTGATATATGAAACCTGGAAATAAGCTTCAAGCTTCTTTTTAAGTGTTGCATATTCTTTCTTGAGTTGTCTGTAAGTCCTCCTGCATCTGCACAGTTTTGATTAATGCAAATTATCATAATAAAATCTAAAACTGCATAATCGCTTTGTTAATCCTAAATCCACATGTTTTCACTTGTTCAGAGAAGCGCAATTTTAAACTACTACTCAAGAACAGGGGAAGTGTTATTTATGAAGGCGAAGTGATAATTTAAATTCATAAATAACTTTTTTTGGTCAAGTAAATTGTAAATAAATTAAAACATAAACCGATAGGATTACTATAAAATATTCAGAGATAGGTATATACCCTTCTGCATTTCCAGTCCGGCAGTGTTCTTGAAATTGTGTGCTCTCATTCTTCACCTTCTTAGCACCAATGCTGCATTAAAGAGAGGTTAAAGGCTTAAAGCATCCTTGTAATTCTATATATCGAAGCAAAAGAATATTCACAGTATATTTTTTTGTTACTAGAACTCTATAACTTATAGTATATATATTACCTTGAGCTACTTCCCCTGAATTGGTGCATTAGATTGTCCAACTTTGCGAAATCAAGAGGGTACTTATCCCTGCACAGACACGAATATGCAAGCCTAGTTAGAGCTTCATGACATGCAAGCCTCTGCAGTTTACAGTGTGCTCGTATTCTTGCAGTATCAATGTACTCACAGTGCTTGATCTATATTCAACATTTGTCGGGCTGAATCACGATAGTATGATGCAGCAATTTCTTCCACAAAATTAGGGTTACTATCATCCTGCAACTCCTCCAGCTGAATAAACTGTTCATCAAGAAAGCCCTGCAAGTACTCTTCACTTTTATGAGTAAATTAAATCTCATATATCTTGTATGTGCTACTTAAACTTGTGAGTTAAGCCTATATATCATCAGATTCTGACATAATTATTAAGAATGCAGATTTAACACATGCATGCATGGATTATGCGATACCTTATGAACCATGAATCGGCATGATTTACCTCAGTGATACAGAGAAGAAAAGTAGTAGTTAACGTCGAAGAGACATTACCTGATCCAGAAGGGACTTTCTCATACTAGCAAGCCGTCTATGCATTTTTGGAAGTGAAATTAAGACTTGTTATCAAACACTTGAATTAAGTTTATCAAGTTTGGAATGCCAACAAGGGTTTATATAACATAGCATCTGTGGCATGGAATAACACACACACACTCAGAAAGAAGAATCTAAGAACACGACAAGAAAAGACACATATACGTAGAACTATATTTAAGTCCGACCTCTGTTATTCTGCAAGCTCTGCTCCATATAATTTACTACTTCCTCCGTTTCAAAATAAGTGACACATTTTTTTCCTATCTGCACAAAGTAAAAATGACACTTAATATTTGGGATGGCGTAATAACAACAGAGTATGCGCTAAAAACTTAAGAACTATGTTTATATTTTAGTTTCCTATATATTTTAAACTTGTTAAAATAATATATACTCTATATAAAGTTTATTAGTTTAAGAAATTTTGATGAATCCTAATAATGTTATAGTGCACCTCTCGTTTATGTTGATATATTCTCAAAGTCGTAGGATTTGTAGATATTAAAGTCGTGAAATTTGTATTCTAAAGAAATTTGTAATCAAATGATACTAAAACCGTGAAATTTGTAATGGAACATGACCGTGGGCACTGAGTGACGTGTATATGTTTGAGCGCGTGTTTTCTTCCTGTTCAATTACTCAGAACGGATCACGCACGCAAAACACACACATCATTGCAATATAGATGCTACCTACGTACTAAAGATAGCTTATGCTTAATCTACAGCTGCTGATATGCTGCAGGTAGAGGTGGCCAAACGGGCCAAATCGTCCGGCCCGACCGGAACCGAACCGTCTTTTTAACCGCCCCGAAACCGTATAAATACGGTTCGATTCAAAACCGACCGAATCGTTACTCAACACGGGCCGAATATGGGTTATAAAATATAAAATCGAACCGTAACCGGCCCGGAACCGTTAGAATTCGTTTAAACCGTAAAACCGTCGAATCTGTAACCGCCCGGACCGAACCGTGAACCGTGTAATTTAATTATTTTATTAATTTATAATGGTATATTTTTAATTATTTTGATGAAAAATTTGCAACGAGTGCTGGGATAAAATTATTTTATTTTGTTACCATGCAATTAATTATCAATAAATTGTAAACTAATAAATAATTTACTTAACGGAAACAAAATTAACTAAATTATTTTGTAAAGAAAATTACTGAAATTTAAAAATTAAAACGAAATAAAATTTTATATTTTAAAACATAAAATTTTATATTTTAAAACGAAATAAAAAAGTTTATATTTTAATACACTCGATATTATATATTTTAAAACGAAATTTATTATTAAATTAAAGATAAACCGTTTAATAAATAAAAAACAAAAGGTTAGAATTTCCACTACTTCTGCTCCTGTAGCTCCTGCTTCTAATACTATGCTTAGAGAATTTTTTTCTTATAACTATGAATTAGACGAGGATTTTGAAATATTAACATGGTGGAGAAATCATGAGATACAATTTCCAGTTTTAGCTAAAATTGCAAGGGACGTATTAGTAGTCCCTGCCTCTACAATTGCATCGGAGTCGGCTTTTAGTGCAGGTAGAAGAGTTTTAGACGAGAAGAGAACAAGTCTCGCGCCAGATGCGGTAAAGATTTGCGTTTGTAAAAAGGATTGGGACCAAGCTGCTAAAAGACAACAATGACTAAAAGAAGATGACTCGGACGGTGAAGAAGATCTTTGGATGTTGATGGATACTACGTCCGAAGAGGGCAATTCTTCAAATGAACAAGAAGAATAAATGCAAATTTCTTTCGTCATGTATTTCTTTATTTAGTTTGTATAAGTGGTTTGTTCCGTTGAATTTTTTAGAGAGGAGTCCTCTCAAATTATTTGTAAAACTTTTTTCCAATTAATAAAATTTATAAGAGGTACTGCCCTCTTTTTACCATTTATTTGTTAGTTTATAATAATTTATTATTAATTAAATTAAACAATTAAATTTCATTGCAAAAGTCATCCGTTGCACACTTAAATGGAAAACAAACCACTTGCACTAAAAAACAAAAAAAAACACAATCATTAACTCACCTACTGTGACTACCAACTAAAGGCTATGTCTATGTGTACTGCCTAGTGTGAGTGACTGAGTGGCCTATCCGCTTAAACCGCGGCATGAACCGCCTGAACCGCGACCCGCGTCGAACCGTCTAACCCGCTTAACCGCCAAACCCGTACAATCCGTATAAGACGGTTCCGGTTTCCAATTTCTTCAGCCCGGCCCGGCACGGACCGGACCGCCAACCTAGACGGGCCGGTTACGGTTCCACCAGTGACGGTTCGGAAACCGTCTGAACCGGCCCGAACCACCCCGGCCCGCCCGAATGGCCGGCTCTAGCTGCATGTAGAGGTGGCCAAACGGGCCAAACCGTCCGGCCCGACCGGAACCGAACCGTCTTTTTAACCGCCCCGAAACCGTATAAATACGGTTCGGTTCAAAACCGACCGAATCGTTACTCAACACGGGCCGAATACGGGTTATAAAATATGAAACCGAACCGTAACCGGCCCGGAACCGTTAGAATTCGTTTAAACCGTCTCGTTTAAACCGTAAAACCGTCGAATCTGTAACCGCCCGGACCTAACCGTGAACCGTGTAATTTAATTATTTTATTAATTTATAATGGTATATTTTTAATTATTTTGATGAAAAATTTGCAACGAGTGCTGGGATAAAATTATTTTATTTTGTTACCATGTAATTAATTATCAATAAATTGTAAACTAATAAATAATTTACTTAACGGAAACAAAATTTACTAAATTATTTTGTAAAGAAAATTACTGAAATTTAAAAATTAAAACGAAATAAAATTTATATTTTAAAACGAAATAAAAAAGTTTATATTTTAATACACTCGATATTATATATTTTAAAACGAAATTTATTATTAAATTAAAGATAAACCGTTGAATAATAAATAAAAAACAAAAGGTTAGAATTTCCACTACTTCTGCTCCTGTAGCTCCTGCTTCTAATACTATGCTTAGAGAATTTTTTTCTTATAACTATGAATTGAACGAGGATTTTGAAATATTAACATGATGGAGAAATCATGAGATACAATTTCCAGTTTTAGCTAAAATTGCAAGGGACGTATTAGTAGTCCCTGCCTCTACAATTGCATCGGAGTCGGCTTTTAGTGCAGGTAGAAGAGTTTTAGACGAGAAGAGAACAAGTCTCGCGCCAGATGCGGTAAAGATTTGCGTTTGTAAAAAGGATTGGGACCAAGCTGCTAAAAGACAACAAGGACTAAAAGAAGATGACTCGGACGGTAAAGAAGATCCTTGGATGTTGATGGATACTACGACCGAAGAGGGCAATTCTTCAAATGAACAAGAAGAATAAATGAAAATTTCTTTCGTCATGTATTTCTTTATTTAGTTTGTATAAGCGGTTTGTTCCGTTGAATTTTTTAGAGAGGAGTCCTCTCAAATTATTTGTAAAACTTTTTTCCAATTAATAAAATTTATAAGAGGTACCGCCCTCTTTTTACCATTTATTTATTAGTTTATAATAATTTATTATTAATTAAATTAAACAATTAAATTTCATTGCAAAAGTCATCCGTTGCACACTTAAATGGAAAACAAACCACTTGCACTAAAAAACAAAAAAAAACACAATCATTAACTCAACTACTGTGACTACCAACTAAAGGCTATGTCTATGTGTACTGCCTAGTGTGAGTGACTGAGTAGCCTGTCCGCTTAAACCGCGGCATGAACCGCCTGAACCGCGACCCGCGTCGAACCGTCTAACCCGCTTAACCGCCAAACCCGTACAATCCGTATAAGACGGTTCCGGTTTCCAATTTCTTCAGCCCGGCCCGGCACGGACCGGACCGCCAATCTAGACGGGCCGGTTACGGTTCCACCAGTGACGGTTCGGAAACCGTCTGAACCGGCCCGAACCGCCCCGGCCCGCCCGAATGGCCGGCTCTAGCTGCGTGTCAGTTCCTCCTCTGAGAGAAGAAGATACTCGAAGCACATAATTCACACCGTTGTAAACTTGTAGCTACTCCACCTGTCCAGAATCTCAACAGAACTCAATCTCCAACTTATTATCAATCTTGGTTTTTATACATATACCAAATTTGCATCTTTTGGAATTTAATTTTGTGTGTATTATAATCTTTGTTTAGGAAGTAGGTAGGAGCAAATGTGTCTTGCTAGTGCCCTGAAGTTCATGGCGCTAGTCGAATTTATTTTCAGAATCCTAATTCAAGTGCTTTATATATATTTTATCAATTTATACACATAGATAAATCTGAAATTAAGGATCCTAAAATTTCGGGATATTGATCGCAATTCTTGTCCGTCTATAGAAGCGGCTATGTTGGTTGTGCGGGTTCCTTCCTGTAGCGTTTACTTTTAAAGGCTACGTGTTGTCACTTCTAAAGCTCCTTTTGCTAAAAGAACTAAAGAAAGCTGTATTTGGTATGGGTGGAGTAAGATCAGAATATGAATGTGTGTTTAGAGGGGCACACATTTGTTCATCATGCATATATTTATCTCTTATTTTTATACGAATCCCACAATGGATTAATATGGTATAACAACGGCAAAAAGTCATTCTGTTCGATCATGATTCGATGTTTATCACTAGTATTTTGTTGTATTCTGGCTAGTATAAACTCATATGTGCCGCAAAAATCTTTTACTGCTCAGTTAAAATAATTCTGTCATTTGTCAAAAAAAAAAAAAAAAAAATTATCCTCTTATTTTTCTATATGTCGAGAAATGAGTCTAGTAACGGGAAGGCTGTCTTACTCCCCGCTTAATGGAAGTCGAGAGTTCGAATCTTGTGAGAACAAGATTGGTTCGCTCCATATATCGGAGATCGAGAGTTCGAATCATAACTGACAAGATGGGATTCCGATCTTATTAAAGACAAGATAAGTGGTCTTACCGTTGGTCGAGAGTTCAAATCTCCAAATGAGGTTTTATTAAACACAAGATGAGTGGTCCTCAGTGGCGGACGCAGACTAGAAGTATAAGGGGGGCCAGATGTATATAAACAAAGATGGGGGGGCTATATTTAGATTTTACAACTGATTATACAACTAATATACAGAGACTATATACTACTACTACTATGCTGCTGGAAGGATGGGGGGGCCAAGGCCACCCATGGTCTTACACTCGGTCCGCCCCTGGTGGTCCTCTTATCGAACATCGAGAGTTCAAATCTTGTCAAGGATTACTGGAGGTCGAGAGTTCGAATCTTGTTAAAGACAAGATAGGTGTGTGAGTGTACTTAGTTATAAAAAAATAAAATAAGATCTCCTGTAATGCATGATGTATCTGGCCGCAAAAACAATCATTTTGTGCTAAAGAATAATCCGAGAAATGGAAGAAACAGGATTGATGCAATCAATCACAATCTAGCTTTAGGGAACTTTTCATCTGTTATTGCTGGTTGATCTAATCATGACAGATGATTTGCAGAATCTATTCTACAAATCTAAGTTGCTGGAATTAATCCCTTGTTTGGTACTTCGACAATAATTGATGGGAATAACTACAGTTATTCTCCACCCCTTACAATGATGTGCAGCTACGTAAACTGTGGGACAATTGTCTAAATACAATTTTTCTTTCGATGAACAGGAGGCCTAGGGTTTAAGCGGCTCCTGAGAAACATAGAAAGCGTTTTGCAAACTACTGCAAAAAGTGAAGAATAAAATAAAAGGGCGCATTGCTAATATTTATCACATTCTTCGAACCCCTAATATGTTAAATAATAAAAGAATGAAGTTTTACGTTATATACTGCTACCTAGCAAGTGTTTGAGTCTTTAAGTTACATAAACATATAACTGAACAACACATTTATACAGATATAGTACTGACCTTAGCCCGAACTGAAGTTTATAGTTTTAACTCCATTCAAACTGCTTGAATTACGCTACTACCATTTCCCTTACTTACATCTGAAGCAGAAACTGGAGTGCTGGGATGAAAAGCTGATTGCCTTGATGGTTCGCCTAATAGCTTTAAGGTAAGAGCTGAAGGCTCCATACGGCTTGTGTCAGTTTCTCCAATACTTAATTGGGACATTCCCACTAGTTCATCTACATTAACAGGTTCTTTTCGAAGCACAGCAATTGGCTTGAGGACCTCGTGATGAGATGCCTCTGTTCCTTTCTCTTCTTCGAGGATAGATGCACTTGATGGCCACAATTGAAATGTAACAGGTATATAAGCTGGGTAAAACGACGGAATTACCTGTTGAATCTCAGCTTCTGCTTGAGTTGTAACACTTTCTTTGATATCTTCAACCATTTCTGCCCGAGGGTCTTCCATATGAGTATCTTCAGTAGATCCATAATCTGTTTTGAGAGAGAGACCCAGCGAAGGCAGTGAGTTCTTTTTATCGTTTTCTATTGCTTGGGGAGGTAGCATGAACTGTTCTTCCACCACAGGCGGTGTGAGAACCAGCGAAGGCAGTGAGCTCTTTTTATCAGTTTCTACTGCTTGGGGAGGTAGCATGAACTGCTCTTCCACCACAGGTGGTGTATCTGTCACCTGAAAACAAATAACATTAAGACACCGGGTAGGAAGAAAAGATTTTATTCAATGAGACCATAACTAGCTTAATTCTAATCAATACTAACAGGGTCGTAGCTACAGAAATCAGTTGGTGAGCCGAAAAATTTAAAGTGCCACTAGCTTCCAAACATTTTATGTAAATAATTATGTGAATTTAAACCCAGTGAGACCAGAATGCTAATACATATTTCTCGATTTTAAAATTTGAAATAAGGGGAAAAACTAAAAAAAAACTTTAAAACTTGGGCTACAGTGGGAATTAGCTAATTTAGTGCAGGGGAATTGTAAATTTCCTCCAAAAGATTCACTCTCAAACATGCAAGGATAAACACATATTTAACTAATGTCGGACACATGACTTAATTGAGATTTAGATTGTGTTAAACCTTGGGGGCATATGGATCAAGGCTAGTTAGCGTGAATCAGAATCTCATTCTTTGGTTGAAGGTTTTATCTTTTAAATGATTGGAATGCTTATGAGTTCCAATATCTATTTGTTGAGCCATAGGTGTCCGACTTCAACACTATCTACAAATATACTACCACATTCAATGTTCCACGCATTTACAAAATTGTTACCATAGTAGAAGTTTCTAATAAAAACAGCACACTATAGTTAATATATATGAGTTCAAGTTAAGTGCAGTAAGTTGCCCCCACTGACTATAAGTGTAGGCAGCTACTGTACGCCATTGGATACTAACTGGTACATGTGGTGAACGTGTATAGCCATAGGATGATTATATACTTGGAGCGAACTAAACTAGAGGCAAAAGATATATTATACAGTTCAAGTTAATACAAAGAAAGTAACAGAATTGTATACTTCATCACAACAAACTATAAACCAAATAAAATGTGTATAAAAGACAAATAATTTCAGATACCATGTCAAAAAGGCTCGATCTTCTCTTTCTCCGAGTCGAATTGGTCTGACGAATGAAGTACTTTTGAGCATGGCTTGCTACTTGTGTCGGAGTCCTCGAAATTACGAAATTGCGTGATATGCCCCGCCAGTCTCCTTTCCCTAATTTCTGGAGACCAAGAAGGAACATCCTGTGCTCCTCTTCTGTCCATGGAGTGCCTATATGTACCAGACAGTGGGATTTTAGAAAATAGAACATCTCACAAAGTCAGAGGTTCTAAAAGAAATTATAATATATGTCAATCGTTCCTTGGCACGCAGGTGGTTAATTCTGAACTCAGGAAACTATAGTTAAGAACTACGGAAAGAGTGAAGACAATATCACACTGATATGCAGACAAAATCAACCTGGGCACCATATTAGTTTCCATATACACCAAGCCACAATAATGTACTGTGTTCTGGGAGATTATTTAATCAACTGTAAGATGAGATTTAGGGGTAAAGGTAACACTACGAGGAGGATAATTGATCGCATTATTCACTTCAAAATTTTGGCGAGTAATTATACTAGAACTGATAAAGTTTTCCAGGCACTACAGCAGGTTCCAAATTTAAGTGTCTTGCCCATATCTAAACATATTTCATTTGGACTAAATCAGATTAGATTTCACCCATAAGCTATAGAGAGATAGAGGCTCTTAAGTTAAGTAAATCTTACAGGGCCAAAACAATAATTATTCATTTTAACAGCGAATAGATAAATCACCTTGGTTAAAATACTATGATGAATTATGAATGAGCTACAAGTTCATTTTCCCATATCTTAACACAAGACAGTAGTAAGTTGTAATATACTCATCATCATTCCATATTCATCAGAAGGTGATCAAAGTGGCAAGATTTGTATTAGTCTCTATGTTTGACATAATTAATTTGTTTCCCTGTATTAACACAGATGCATGTTGTTATTGTGTAAATGCATACTAGTGGTACTTACTTTATATGAATGTGTACGAGTATTTATTTGAAGTTGAGCTATAATAATTGTTCTTCCCATGACATAATGCTAAACTGTTTGACTAAAGAACCAAATGACAAATTGATACAACAACGATGATCACAACATAATGCTCATAAACAAACACAACCAAAACGCTTAAATAAAGAATAAAAACAAACATTATATACAATATAAACGAAGAGAGACTGGGTGGATGAAAACATGATGCAGTGGCAAGTACAAAGAAGCTTTCAGTCACTCTAACAATCAATTCCACATTACATATATGCACAGAAAGATCAAAGAATTAACCTTTCTTGCAAATCAATTCCACATAAATTCACACATTTAAAAAATCCACCTTTTTTCTGAGTTCGAAACCAAGATGATCAAAATCAACATTCTAATCATTACCGTAAATCAAAAGAACTACTTTTAAAATTCACATAAAATTCTAAATAAAGATCAAAGCTTTAGCCTTTCTTGCAAATTAATTCCATATACATTCACCCATAAAGAGTTCGAGACCGAGATATCATTATCGAAATCAAGATTCTAATCATTACCCCAAATTAATAGAAGAACTTTAAAAAATTCACATAAATTCCAAATAAAGATCATAGCTTTAAGCTTCATTGCAGATTCCATATACATTTACACATAAAGAGTTCGAGACCGAGATTATCACAACCAAATTCTAACCATTACCCCATACAAAACTAGAACTTTTAAATTTCACATAAAATTTTAAATAAAGATCAAAGATTAAAGAATCCACCTTTCTTGCGTTCGACACGGCGATTAGTGGAGCAAGAAGCATGAGCCGGGTCATCAGACAAGTACTCATCAGGCACATGGGTCGGGTCAAGAAGAGCATCACAAGGAGAGCCAGGAGGGTTTGGAGAAACAGCAGAAAAAGCTGAAAGATTGCCCATACTAGCACTCTTCTTGATGATTGACCCATCTGTGAGCCTGACCCCAAACAGCCTCACTCCAGGGGCTGTGGGCCCACCTGGTCTGGTGGGGCAGGTTCTTGAGTTGTGGCCATTGTTGCTGCAATGGGAGCATCGCCGAGTCATTTGGGTGGAACTCGGCCTCTGCAGCAACTCAGTTGAATTGTCAACTTGAAAATGCAATGGTTGTGTGTGATTATATATGGAGAGAGAGAGAGAGAGAGAGAGAGAGAGATGGTGTGTGTAGAGGTTGAATGTGTAAGAAATTGTAAAAGAGGGGAGGAGGAGGAGTTTGTGGAGGAGAAAGATTTGAAGAGGTCTTAGGATTGGTTTAATGAGTTGAGTATGAAATGTGTTGTGATCATTTTCTAGTTTCTAGGAAGATGGGTAAGAACATTTCTATCTTATCTTGCCTTTACTTCTTCGTTAATCTTCAAATTATTATTAATCCATTAATGAAGTGTTTGGTAGCATAATTAAAAATATAATATTTAATATAGGATACTCAGTAAAAAAATGTATTTATTATATTGAGTGTGCGCGTCTCCGTGTAATTTTGGAAGGGTGACTAGCACATCATTCACTTTTTATTTAAATTCATATTCTTCACAAAATAAAATTTTATGAAAAACAACTAAACTTATCATGACCAACTCGTATCATTTTTGAAATAATATATTAGATATTTTTGAATTCTATAATGAGGGATACCCGTTTTTTATCATTAATAATAACGGAGTCTTTATTAGAAAAGATTGTGAAATATTTTAAAATTATTCTTTTTCATAGTTTTTTTTATTAAAAGCATAATCATGATAAATGGGGTGGAATTGAATTACTTAATTTAATTTAAAGAATTTAACATAACTAACGTAATTGTATTTTAAAATTTTAAATACATTACTTAATTTATTATATAAATAAGACAATATATACATACATACATATATATATGTATGTATGTATACACGCACATATATATAATATCGCTCTTTTGTCACTTGACTTGAAATCCATTTTTTATTCAATTATTATAATAATAAGCTATGTGTTATATTACATTACATTTCAATAAAATTAATAAATTATATATGAAATTCATCTTATTAAATTAACATAGAAAATTTTGGAGGGGACAAGAAAAAAGAAAATGAGACCAGAAAGGGAAATATAACTAATTATCAGTCAGAGTTCAATATTAACCAGAAAGTATAGTCACTCTCGAGTTGAACACCCGTGCAACTCCACTAGTCGACTTGACCTTATAGGCTCATCAAACTAAATTTTTGTTTAAATTTTCGAGCTCAATTCCATATCATTGAGCTGATCTCCAGTTCAAACAGCATAGTTTTATTGGTGTGATTTTGTTACATACTTCTATTTTCTCACTATTTTTAACTGCTGTAAGTCTGGTATGACAAATAATCTGATAATGCAACTCCACTCAATTCTTAGTAATCACATTTTGCCTTCTCAAATCCTGATAGAACTTGATTATAAACTCCTCAGCTGCCTCGTCCACACACCTCTCATCCTGATCATGCTCCACCGGGCTTCGAAGCATCTCCAACGCCTTCATGCCTGCAATGTTGACACTCCCAACATCGTGTTCCTCCTCGTTTGCACGAAGCATCTTAGCACATAAGAAGAAACGGTAGCCACCAGTACTGCTACTACTGTGTGGTCTATTGACGCGAAAGAGAGGAGTGTTACTGCAGCTGAATACGTACTCTCTGGGATGAACATTGGAGAGGTGGTGCCTATTGACGGGGGAGTCTTTGTGACGCTTAATCATCATACTAAGATCAAGCAGGCACTTGAGATTCTTGGACTTGCCTTTACGTATCATGAAGTACAATGCACGTAACATGCTCCAGAATTTTTTCGCTGTCACAGCTCCACTTGCTTCCATTTTCTTCATGGATTTGGAAATAAAGAGCTGATGGAGGAGGTTCCGAGGAGAGGAGTGCGCTTATGTAAGGGTGAATCAGAACACGATTTTGTACCTGAAAAAGACTGAAAAGAGTTCCCCTGCTTTTTTAGGCTCAAAAGCGAGCCCTGCTGTAGTTTTCGACCTTTTATTTATTTAACTCGACTAATGCATGCTGAATTGTCAGTAGTGGAGTTGTATGACTAGATGTTGCAGACACAAGAACTTTTAGCCCTTCTCATTGCGCTATATGACCTCATTGAACATCCCCGGTTTTTACTTGATTTGTCCTGATTCAGTGAGCAGTTTGGTTCAAAGCAGATCGATCATCTTTGCCGACTCAATCACTAACTATTTCCGTGATAGTTTTTGTGGACGTAGCATTGCTCATAATATAAAGCATCACTTTACTCCTTTAATTAAAGCTAAACCGTGTGCCTCCGTTTAGTGGCAATTTTTAAACATGTTTTCAGCATGAATCTTATGTAATCTTTTTAAAACCAGAATAAACATGTGTTTAATTTGCTCCTGCATTTTACTCCAATGTTTCTTAGGTAAGAAGGCTTCCATTTCCCTTGCTATGAGTAATATTTTACGAAAAAGGAAATATGTACCCAAATTGACAGTTATGGTTTAACTAAGTTACCTGCAAACTTGGATGATATATCCTTGAGGATCTATGATACCTGATTTAAGCAACTAATTACCTTAATTCCAGCATTTGGACCGCGACTCTATAGCGCTTCTGCTAGCATTTGAAATGATAAGGTCTGCTAAAATCTCTTCTGCAAAGGACACAAGCCTAAAAGCAGGGACGGAGCTATAATAGGAGCAGTCGGGGTACTTGCCCCCCAACCGCGTTCTATACATGTATAGATAGATATCTTCTGTAATTTTACCAGCATAAGCAACAGCAGCCCATTTTTACCAGCAGAAGCAGTGATGTCGAGTCAAAGAAAAAAATAAAATTAAATAACTCCCTCTTCGATTTCTGATACGATAAGCATCTACTACCTAGATTTTTCAAGAGATTACACAACACAAAAGATAAGGTCAACCAGCGTGCACAAATAGCAAAAAAAACATCACATTAAACACAATTCTGCCACGTTTATATAAAATGACGCCGCTCCATACTACGAGCCTTATTCTCTTTAAAACCATATCAATTATTTCTTGCACCTAGCAACACACATTTCAATGGGGATGGACAGCGGGATTCATGCCAAAGGCACGGCTGCTGGAATGAGTGTGCAGGCGAGGGGGATTTGTGTTAACGTCGTTCTTCGATTGGTCTGCTTGATCAGCACGGTAGCTGCACTTTCGCTCATGGTCACGGCTAAACAGGATTCGACTATCTCTGTTTTTGGCTTGACAGTGCCTGTGCGTTCCAAGTGGTCCTTCTCTGATTCGTTTCAGTATGTTTTTTCTGAACTCCTCTAGTTAACTTTCTTTTTCTTTCAGAAATTTCAGCTATTTCTTACAAATATAAGAATTTTCTTTGGGATCCAAAATTTTAGTTAAAATTTAGAAGAAAATCATTTTACGCCCAGTTGACGAGAAATATCTAACTATATTTAGCTCGATGCATGATGAGTAATTTATAGTTCAAGCATATTATAACACGAGGTTGATGATTCAAGTTTTTCCGAAACACTGGCCTAGAGGATGTAAAAGTTTTGATATCTGATTTAAGTTAACACCGAGATAAATTTTAGTATTTTTATCTAAAATTTTATAGTGTAAACTCTTGGCCCAAATTTTTTACAAATTTGTAATATTTTAGGAAATTACTGTTCAAAGGCATAAGTAATAAGTTTGAGTAAAGTTACAGGTGGATAAAATAATATCATTGTCTGTATTATGTGATGGGCAGATACTTGGTTGGAGTTACCGCTGCTGTTGCATTCCACTCTTTAGTACAGTTGTTATATAACATGTCAATGATACTGCGCAAATCTCTGGTCATTTCATCGCGGAAGTATCTATGGCTTCTTTTCGCTGTGGATCAGGTAAAATATGGCTGCAATTGCCTACTCTGGTGGTTAATTGTTTGTACATTGCCAAATTTCAGATTCATTTTACAGCTTTTATCTGGTAGAATGACATAGGATCTAAGACTGATGATCCTCGCGATGATCATTATATGGATGATACTCAATAGATTATTCTTTGTTGCAAGGTTCACCTGACTTGGTTGATAAACAGTGTTGAAAGGATTTCTTTTCAGAAGCAACAACATTATCTTGGAATAACTAGACCGCCTTTTAGAATCTGCAATTTTTTTTAAAGTAAAAACGCTTTACAAGAGTGTTTATCTGAAGACTTGTAGCTTCAGTGTTGTGATAGTCATTTTTAACAGATCTTCCGTGTTTCTGAAATTTTGTAGGTACTTGCTTATGCACTGATGAGTGCTGGATCAGCTGCATCAGGAGTTACCAACTTGAACCGTACAGGGATTCGTCATTCAGCTCTCCCGAATTTCTGTAAGCCTTTGAGTCGATTCTGTAATCGCGTTGCAGTCTCAATAGGCCTCACCTTCTTCAGCTGGCTCTTACTTGCCACGTCAACAGTTGCCGATGTCGTTTGGCTATTCAAACACTGAGAATTTGCATACTTATCTTTCTTGTGTACCTATTTCTATTTTACTTGCTTTTTAACCTTCAAGTATGGGTATGTAATAATGTAGGAGCATAAATTAAACAATACTTCCTTGTAGAAATTTGTTGTTTATCCAATATTGTTGTCTCTCTTTCTTCTATATGACATTTTTCTTTGTTTTATTTTATATTCAAGTTGTCGTTTACATTCTTTGTATATATTCAAAAAAAAAAATCCATTGTCTTACACTTGTTTTAATGAATTGTTTGTTTGTTTTAAAGTTGTTCTTGTATATATATACAAATTTTTTTTTTGTGTAGAGAATCCTACTACATAAGTACCCTACCTTCTGATCACATGTCTATGTTAGAAAGCTAATAACTTTCTTCCAAAAAATCAGAAAAATATGCGTGAGGAACCAAATATTATGCCCAAAAATTCACCTTTGATGATCCTAAATATTTAGGGTCTGTATTTAAAGATTTAAAAGCAGTCTTTTAGGTAGGAAGGTAGCCATATCTTCTTTATTCCAAAAACAAGATATATATGAAAAATAATCGAGTGAGATCGAATTGGTTGCGTGCTAAGGGATCTAGGGTGATAGTAGAAGGGTCTAAATATGCAGGGTTTTGGGTTGATGATGGCCGATAAGAAAATTGTAGAGTGGACTTTGATGAGATTCGAGAGGCTTTGTGGCAGTTGAGCTCTTCTAATTCTAATGATGGTGCAAACTTTTTGAAAATCGCACATCATATTTCAATGGCAGCGGTGGATCATCTCTGAATCTTTTAGAATTGAAATGAATTTACCGATAGACAATGTCAGATCCAGCTCCGAAAGTAAGGAATGTAGTAATATTTTGTAATAATAATTAATCGATTTATGTTAACTTTTTAAATAGTTATGTTAAAATAAACTCTAAAATCATTTTTATATTAGTAAGTTTTTCAATACCAAAATGATAAAATATAAAATAAAATTTTAATATTCATATTATATAATTCTTTACCGTTTCACAATATAAACAAGTCTTGTTCATCTTGATTAAAATGTTCAGTATCAAAATGATAACCTATAGAAAATAAAATTTTAATATTCATATAATGTAATTCTTTATCGTTGCATTCAAATCCACTTTAATTAGAATGTTCAATACCAAAATGATAACACAGAAATAAAAATTTAATATTTAGATTATGTAATTTTTTACCGTTTCATAAAATTATGTAATTATGTAAAAATTAAGGAAAATAAATTTAAAGGCTCGTCCGAACCCTCTTGTCGCCATCAGGATCCACCTCTATCATTGCTCACTTTTAGGCTTGCCAAAGTACCTTTAAAAGGTTCGGTTGCTTATCATTAAAAATATCGACCATCTAGATAATATCCTTCAAATTTACTCATGGAAAACCAGGAAAGAAGTATAGAGAGGCGGTTTATTGCAGTGAGATTATACTCGTAAAGATCAGGTGATAATATACCAAAATTTATAACTAAATTTTGATTACAAAATTTGATCTAGATTAGGTGAACCATAATATGCTTCTGGATATTGATAAGATTTTATTATAATTATATAGTTTCACATGATAGCATTGTAAAGTGGACTAGGACTGGTGATGTGACACTAGTAACTGCACATATTCAAATTCACCCGGGAGACAGTCTTGAATAAACGGATGGAAAGTGGAGGAGATCGATCGAGGTAAATTTCCAAATTTTTCTTTGTTTATTGTATACATTTAGTAAACCTCTTTTCATTACCTTTTTAATTTAAGTTTATCCACATCTTTTTCAATGTTAATACAGTTGTTTACTAAAAATATAAATCTTATCTTTTGCTGCTACTTGGATGAATCTGTTATAATTCAGGCATGCTCCGTGAATACTATTGTTTTTCTTAAGTTTGGTATAGTTGGATCATACGGATTTGATAAATCCATCGAAGGATAACTTGGAAAATTTGGGAATTTCCCTTCAAAGACAATAAGATTAATTGGTGTATGTATTTTATGTTCTTTAAATGTTAAACTTGACCACCTGCCACAATTTTATGGCTCTAATAGTAGTTTTTATTTTTTTTGAGAATTTCATTTCCGATTTAAGTGAATTTTGAACATATTGAGTATTAAGGAATTCAGTTTTTAACAAATTATTACAATATGTTTGTACTGAATAATGATTAATTATATAGATATCTGGATTTGTATCAAGGATGCTCTGAGAGAGCGTGATGTGCGATACACAATTTGAAGATCCAACATACAGATCTTTTTGTAAAGAGTAGAGATCTATCTAGAATGCGTAGATGATGAAGGTAAAATTTTGTTTATTTAGTTGTTTATTTATTATGTAGTATTACTAATATCTTTATATTTTTATTTTATTTTTAGGTTACACATATGTAATTGTTGATGATTTGTGAGGATGCTTTGTGAATACAGGTTTTCCTTCCCCCCTCTTTTGGCATATATATATTTAATATGACTTATTTCCAATTAGTTAAGAATGGATAATTAAATTTTAATAACATGTGTATTAGTGAATCATATAACGGTGTGACAATTCACGTCTCTTTGGAAACATATACATTAAGGTACACTACGTCTTTCTGAGACCCTGAATTCATGTATTTTACCACCCTTCTATACCCTTTCCAAATAAACAATATAATTTATGTAACGGATCCTAGTATCCTCACAATATAGTTTATATGAAAATTTACTAGTTCTGGAAAAAGGAAATGTTTTATAATTGAGTTGCAGCAAAAACTTTAAAAATCCACCTCCTTGGATTTACTTAGCAAAGTCCTTTGGCAAACTGGATTGTGTTCTTAATCAAATGGCTCATCCATCTTCTTTTTTTGCCTATTTCTTATTTGGCTTTTACAGGGAGATGCTGATAGTGGTGGCCAAACGGGCGCCCCGTGACGAGACGAGACGAGTCGGAGGCGAGACGAGTTCATGAAAGGTGAACTCGCGGACGTCTCATTTAAGGCTAGCGAGACGAGACGAGCCGAGACGAATCTCAAATTATTAAACTCGTGTCCAACTCGCGAGTTTGGCGAGTTGGACGAGTTATGATATTTTTTCGAGTTGGTCTGCGAGCTCTGCGAGTTTGTCTGCGAACTAGTGGTGGCTGTTTGTTTGTTTGCGAGTTGGACTGCACGAGGCGAGTCTGCACGGGCGAAGTTGTAGTAGCTACCTAGTCATAGCATTATGAATGACCCTGGATGGAAAATACAAAAGATACACACATGCACTTTTTTGGTGATTCTTTTTTCAAAAATAATAAAATAATATTTTTTGTCTGCCTAATAGATAATTAAATATTCAGATATATACTATCTATCATATACTTAAAATTTGATAAGTAAAAATGATAGTTTATCATATACTTAAAATTTGATAAATAAAAAAATGTGTTAATATACAGTAAATGTGTTATGTTGAGATGAAAGAATTATTAATGTAAGGAAAATCATTTATCAATTGAATATTAATTGAGACAAGTGTGACAGAGTGCTGATAACATTGTCTACTCAATATTATATTCAACAGTATTAAAGCATGATTTTTAGTATATAATATGAATGAAAAGGTGAAAATGAAGGTGTAAATAGAAGAATGTACAGTAGGTTTGGCATGAGCTACCTAATCTCTGCACGGCGAGACGAGGCGAGCTCGTACGAGGCGGGCGAGACGTCTCCGAGACGAACCGATACGTTCGAGCCGAGACAAGACGTTCGCGTTTTTTCAAACCCAGGCTCGTGATCGTCTCGTATAGCTTAACGAGATGAGGTGAGTTTTAACTCGTCTCGCGGCGTACCGGTATTCAACGAGTTAAAAGGCGAGCCGAGACGAGTAGATCCGTTTGAACTCGTTCGTTTGGCCACCTCTAGATGCTGATAGTACTGTTGATCGGCTATTTGATTTTTGTTTTTCTGTTTATCCTGGTTTGGCTTTGTCTTCTTGTTGATAGTTTCATGTTTTCTAGTTTAAATATATTGTTATCTTCTATGCAATGTCGGAGCAAGCTGTTGTGGTTGTGGCAACATTTGACTCGTAGTACTACCTCTGAATGGGGTTAGAAGGAATTTTGTGTTAGGACTTGATGTCATCTTTCGTTATGAAAAAATATTATTCAGTTACCTGGCTTTCTAGGTCTTTACTCCAAATATTGTCTAATCCCAGATTTGGGCTAGTTCTCTAACAATATTAATAGGATAAACTTCCTTCTTTTGTAACGAAAAGTCTTTGTAGCTACATCATGCACCGGTAAGATTTGACAAAACCTCCTACAACCTATAATTCCACACAATTCAAAGCTCTCTTTCATCGATCAGCAGTGGAGCATTGAGATCTGTTTTTGGGTTGATGGATCATTGTCCGGAGATGGAGATGCAAGTGTATGCAACTAGTAAGGAAACTTACAAAAGCGCTCAAATAAATATTAGATGTTGTCTCCTCCACTAAGCAGCCTAGATGAGAGGGATGTCTCGCACCCATTCCACGTCCATAAATAAACCAAAGCTCTTACCAAGCCTCGATTCCGCAATCACACGTTGATTTTCAGCAGGAGAAAATGTTTTCTTAAACTTCAATTTTTCACTATGCTTTCCATTTTGTGCATAAACAATTGCTTCCACAACGAGTAAGCCATATACTGGCACTGCAATTACGGATTTTGACAATGGTATTTTCTCACCATCGGCAAGATTCAAAGCATCGCACTCTTGCTTTTCAAACAGTGTGCATCGGTAATACTTCTTTGCATAGTGAGTATAGTAATTGAAGTTGCTGTACCAAGTATTAATACTCCCATGAACTTTACAACCACTAGCACCACCAGATTTAAAGTTATACATTGCCTCAAAGGACAATTTAACTAGTACAGCATCTGAAAAGATCGTATAGTGCACAGCTGCAAAACCATTTTGACCCCTAATAACTGAACAGATCCGCTTGTCACGCCATACTTCAATTGTGTGGAAATCATATTTTGCGGACCCAAAGCTAATCTCACGGCCTTGATTATCCATCAGCTCGGTTACTATCCCCAGATGTGAACCGACAAAACCACGACCAAGATCAGGAACTAGCTTTACAATGTCACTATTGTAACTGGAAGTGGAAGTGAAGACGCCTCCGGTGTCTGAATCAAAGATAGATAGACATCCTCTGCAATCATAACACTTCACTTTTCCTCTAAGACTGAATGCAGAATCTCCTTGATCATAAGCACAAACAGAAATCGAGAAAATCTCCAAAAGTTCAGTTGGAAAAAAATCATTACATTACCTTCCGGAAGGCTTGTAGCACCATGCTTCCAAAACACGATTACTCGGATCCGATATGGTCTACGGCAAATCTGTTTCTCATGAAATATGTCACTTTCATTACAAGGTTCAAATGTCAAATCACAACTTAAATCTTGCCCATTAACACTTAGTTGACCTTGAAATTCAACCGAGGAATATGCTGGCACCGCCAATGTAGACAGTGGAGTATAATTCCCAAATTTGAACTGTTCGCATGACACGGCAAGGATTGTACGTGCATGCAAATCATCACTCAATCCCCTGGTTACTGCGACAATCCTACCGGTAATTTCGGCAACACCACTCTCAGGAACACCCCTGCCGGTTTTTTCAACTACAATTCCCACCTCAGCTGTAAGTGCACATTGAAATATTGTGCAAGTCACCGTAATAATAGATCGCCCTTTATCAGAGTCGAAGACATAAACTTGTGGTTTGTCATAAAGAACTTCCCGAGTGCAATCTATATGCTTGTAATCATCGAAGATTACAATATCTTCCTCAGCAGCAGCACCAGGCAATCTTCTTTTGAGTTGAAATAGCAAGCACAATTTACTTGGTACACCACGCGGTTGAAAGTTTTCAAGGATTACAGATGTGGGTGTTCTGGGATCTAAAATGTGAGCCTTTGCATCATCACGGCGCTTGCAATCAAAGATATAGAATTCGTTACCATGATTATCAATGAGCACGATAGTGCCATAAATTTCAACCGAACTGAACTCCTGGAATTGGTTGTTGTCTATGCGAACAGAGGCCACCTCGAACAAAGGTGTTGCCCTAGAATGAACATTGGGTACACCAAGCTTGAACTCCCGATAGAATTTTTTGAAAGTCACGGGAGGCTCGGAATCTGAAGTCTCCTGAATTAAATGAAATTCCAAAAATTAGATATAATATACACACGAATGTATTACAACATCATATTATACCCTACACAAACGTTGATACCTCCAGGTCTATTTCATACATATGTTGATCGACTTTCTGCGGAGGTGTTTGTATATGTTGCTGGAGTGCCTGAAGATCCGAATCCGAATCGGGTGTTTGTTGGGCGATTTCTAATCCCGAAAAAGTATCGCTAATGATTTTCATTGCCAAATCTGCTGCATCAAACAAAATAGTTGGGATTAGGGTTTCTGTTCGAAATTGATATCTGTTTGATATCTGTTCAGGGCAACCGCGTGTTAGATAAGGGTTATCTAACACAGTATACGGGGGCGTTAGATCTATATTTCAAAGGCCCAGATCCAATCTGAGATTTTAATATATCCGCTATAAAAATCGCGGATAGGAAAACTCCATTCCGCGGTAAATAACCGCGGATACATTAAAAACCCAAAATTAGATCTGAGCCCTTGAAATATAAATCCAACAGCCCCGTACAGTGTGTTAGATAACCCTAATTTAACACGCGATTGCCGGAGAATATGACCCATCTGTTTATACTCGGACTCTCGCCATCATAATTGAATTCAAGATCAAACCGTTGGGGCGATTTGGTTTGGTGAGAAATTATACCTTTGATTGACGCGCTGATTACACCAATTTGATTAATCGAAATCTCTCTCTCCCCGTCTCGCACAAACCTACACCCTTTATGTGTTTAAACTAACTAGAAATCTTGCCCGTGCGGGTAATGATTATTTTTTATTTTTTAATTAATTATTTGTAATCTTTGTTAAATTGTAACACGTGCACAACAATTATTATTCTTTGAATCATATTTTATTATATTCAACTTCTAGTGTTTCAGTGCTTATACCAAACATTAAATCAGATGCTTGACACTGGTTCTGAGCATCCGTCTTCTAATTTGATTCCAAGAAGGAAAAAAACAAATTCCATGCACACACGGGATAGCACACAGAGGCAACTGGTTTTATGCTTGAGCAAAATACGAAAACTTGAACAAAACCTAAGTCTATTCAACTGCCTGCACATTTCAAGATAAGAACCCAGACTAATATATATGCAGTTTCTCGGATAATCTTCAATCACGCAAATCAAAATAATCCACACTGATTACATTGCTTCCCACAGAACCTGCAGACTTAATCACTCTATGAACCAATGCATTGAAGTCTCTTTAGTTTATTAACAGCAACACAGAGGATCATCTTATTTTCAAGCATGTGCAACACTGTTATTTAAACTGATAAGTAGCCAAAAACAGAATACTTCATCCAAACACAAAGCCGTGAATTATGAATAAAACATTAATCCGAATCATTCGATAAGGTCTGAAAAAACACAAATAAGTAAACTAACAACCACTGCAAATAGTCTGAAAATATAATAGGAAAAAAAGAGTAAACATTTATTCAGAAAAAATGAAGAAAACTTTTTATTCCGAACAGAAGCATTTGTGCAGTAAATGCATATAGTGTTGGCTTCTATTCTTCAATGTGACGGACAACATCAACATGTGTCAATTGCTAAGCACTTCGATGTTGGTATCCCTCATCTAGTAGCCTGTGAAAAGATAACGTGAGCAGTGAAGAATCTAAATATTTAAATATTAATGAATTGTAATAATTGAATTATTTGAATATTACCTTTGCCTAATCGAGTAAACACTTTGATGATCAGGATTGATAAATATCCTTGACTGAGTCAGTTTAGTTATATGGATTGTACCTGTTGCAGAGACAATAAAAAAAATCAAGAAAAAAATAGAATTCAATTGGATTCAACTTGACGTTAAATTTATGATATAAAGTCATAAGTATTAAGGAATTTGAATATTTAATATTATTTTGAAACAAAAATGAGATAGGCACCTTTAAAGAAAGTCATGCGAATGCTTGCTAATACTAAATTTACTGGGAATTCCAAGATGTCTGCGTGCAGTGATCCGGTACATTGATTGGTCCATAAAAAGAAATTTTATGCGAAATACTGTAAAACAAAATCGAGTGAATTTATGAAATGAGTATATTATATTAGATAATATAGAAAAAGAAGAATTCAAACTTTCTCACAGATTAAAAAAATATAGATTAATTTTCATAATGCCATTAGATATGAAAAATATAATTTTTACTAAAAAGCAAATTAAGTATCGGAGATTATTGAAAGATATAATATATAATATTTATCACTCAACTTATCTTCAAAGAATAATCTCATCAACTTATAACTGTATTGAATTTATTTTAAGAAAAAATAGTTATTTATTTTGTTAAAAAATTGACATAACAAAAAAAAAGCATATGGAGTAAATATATCCTATTATTTATAGTATCGTTTATTGATAATATTCACTTATACTATATTTATATTATATTTTTGTGAAACTGGACGGCTAATTACTAAAAAATTCAAATCAAGAAATCATAAATATAATGTTATTATAATATTATAAAATTCCATATACATATAATAAAAATAAAAAATATTTAGGAATAATATAATTTTTCTAATATAAAAGAAAACGATGTTTGTGCTAAAAGTGTTGTGTGATTATGTTTATAATAATTATTATTATATCAATCCTAGATCACAAATGATATACAAAATTTACGATTAAAAGCTTTCAAACATCTAATGTTCACCTTATCTAGCAGCTTGTGCCTCCATATTTGTTGTGGTTGCTACATTAACTGATGTTGTATTCCATGTAAGATTATCATCCTGAATACGCAGATAATTTTTCTCTGCTCCAAGGGCTTGAAACAGTGATGAAACTTGAATGTCGACCATGTCAGTGCTTGAAGCACTATAAACATCGATCAAGGGGTAGCACCCTTATCAAAAATCCAATTGACCGGACTCCATTCAGCAACCATGGTGACATTGTACTTCGCCTCAAACCTAGCTGTACCAGTGCCAAGTGATACACCTAAAATCATCGTAGTGTCCATTGGTTTGATATCCACATTTTCAAAGTTTCCTTTCACAATTTGGTTGAAAATATGGGTTATAGCCACCTGAGTCTGCAGCAATATAGTTCCAACAAAGAAAATTTTGTTTAGCGTCAGTTTGATATATTTTACAACTATAACCAAGTTGAACTCAAGTACAGTAATATTACTGGATTGTTTGCAGCAACTCCCTCATCAATGAGATTGAAGCTGCGACTCTGTAGATGCATGCAAGGAGCCAGGGAAAATCTTGCTACAGCTAAATAAATGTCTGTGCAGCTGAGCAAACCAATTGCTAAATTTCAGGGCAATGTCACACAGAAACTAAAAAGGAAAATGTATTTTGAATATGGTCCTTGACTTAAAAAGGCACTAATGAGTGTATATTGCCATCATTATCATCGATGAAGAGTGGCCTGTCTAACTGTATAAAAAAGAATTGTGCTTGCCTGTCCTGAAGTTCTGTTCCTTGTTTTCCTCTCAAAATCTGGAAAGATTCTGCCTGACAGGAGGAGGATGGACAGAGTTGCTCATGTATCCGTATGACCTCCCAGTACATGGTAATATGAGCCAAATCCTTCATGTTATTTGGGTTTTGCCAATCCATAGAATTTGATGCTGTCAGACATATATCACAGATTAGACCTGAGTTCTGTTAATAAAAAAGGCATGACGAAAAGCACAAAAATACAGAAAATGACAATTACATTGTGTTTGAGTTGGGAGCTTAAATGCATCAGTCTGATTCACGGATTTGGCCCTGGTGACTTGTGTAACGGCAGAACCTAAGACAAAAAATAAATATGAAGAATGTCACGAAGAGGAACTTATTGCCAATATCCTTATTTAGAAATGAAAATTTCTAAATATCCTTATTTAGAAATGTAATAAGTGTAATAATCTTTTTTTTTTTGACGAAAGTGTAATAATCTTATTTTAGTTACTATGATTTAGTAATTAATTGTCCTCTTATAGCTGGTTCGCATGGTGACTGATTAGACTTTTTAATTAATAATATTATAATAATAATATTTATTAGATCTTAAAGTAATTAATTAGATCTGCAAGATGATTAGCTTGTGCTTATGAAGTAATTAAACTATTTTTGTGCAGAAGCCTAAGTGATTTCTCTCTTTTAGCAGCCTGCAAGTAGGCAACAATAACACAACAATTTATTACATCAATTTCAGCTTTGTTAATTATATGAGCTCAAACACACCAGCAAGTCTTATAATACTCTCATTATAATTAAAGGCCTTAGCATTCTATACTAAATCTTCACGACATTGTGAAACTTCACCTTCTTGTCATCATGAAACATAGCCTTAATCATTGAGATGTTTATTCAATCGTGGCACTCTGAACATAAAGGAGGGATTGCAGGAGAGAGCTATAGGGTGCTCAGTATTGTAATTCATAAATGCCTAATTATTTGTACCTGAACCTTGTGTGGAGTGTGAGGGCTGTTGGCAAACATTATCAGCACGTGTTGAAGTCTGAAAACTTGAATTTGGCACAGTCTTGTTACATTCTGGAAACATTCAAACACAATGTCTGAGAACAATATGTGATTAGACTTTTTAATTAATAATATTATAATAATAACAATATTTATTCTACTCACACTATAGACATGCAAGTCACAGACAAAAGTTAAATCATTATATAATAAAATATGATTTTGGTAATTCTCTGTAATTTTCAAAAAATAGAGAAGGGAAGCCACCATGTTGTGCAACAGAATCTAATCTAGAACCGAAATGAAATCTGACCTTTGGAATTTAGAAATAACCTGGCTTTCAAAGGCACCAAGTTAACAGCTCTTTACCTAAAGCTTTTACTCTGAAATCATCTTTATGAGTGATTAAGGATATAACATAACAGTTTATTTTAATTTTTAATGTTAAGTAAACCGCATTCGGGGTGTTCCCAAGGGCATTTTCCACACAATTTTTTCTTAATTTGTGCCTTTAAGTTTGACGTATTAGAAAGGCGGAGTCAGAGTGAATTTAATTTTGTGAGTTAGCCAATTGCGAGAAAGCAGTTTGTTTGTTAAATTCAAAAAATAATAGACATGCAAAAGAGCTGTTAATGAATGCTTTGCCTGCAAGATGGAGGATCTATTTATGAGCAAAGAATTTAAAAATAACAATACATAAATACAAATGAACACACCTTGCCTGCAAAGCAAGGTTTCCTGCTGCAAGAGTGTATCCTTTAATCTTCTTTCAGCAATAATATTAAAGTCTGCAATATAAAATAACCAGATCATTAATTATATACGTAGTTGGATTTCATTAAGATAGAAGAATCTGGCACTAATATCTGGTGTAATAGCTGCAACAATCAGCTAACATGTATTAGTACATAACATCTAACCTAAACACATGTTGGAGATGAGTTAAACAAAATATGAGAAAACAACAAACTATGGCTCGACATTATTAATTATGTCATGGACAACTTTGAGCACATTTGAACTATTTTCTTGGATTAGAAGGTATCCATAATTAATTAGAGCAATGAAAACAATTCAGAGATCTCAAATATCTCCACCAAAATAAATGGAACATGATTTTACCATTTTCATGCTCATAAAAGGTGGAATAGTAGATACACATTAGCTAAAAGTTGGCCACATTGGTATTTTCTTATCCCTACCAAAAACAAAGCCAGTCATTCATGTCAACATAAAAATTTGCAGGATCCAAGCATACAACATTATTTTAAGAACAAAGAAAAGTTCTTATCGGCCGTGTTGCAATTTTAGGTGAATCTTTGTCTTAAAGAATTTATTTTGCTTTCTTTTTCTTTTCCAAAAAGGCAAAAGTTAGGGGAAGATAAACCACTACATTTTAGCTGACAAATACGTAAATGGAATTGGTCCATAAATTTTTAAAAAGCAGCCTCATACTAAGTGTGCATACATATGCAAGTAGCTAACAATATGCTAACATATCAATACACGAAGTCCTGATCACATTTTCCTTACCTAACATAAAGTTAGATCGTAAAGATTCATGTCTTTTATTTTTCAAATTTATAAAGGAATAGAAGCGCAGAACTTTACCTATATCATGTAATCATTACCATGTCCAATGAAAAAATCACCTTGGAATGTGTTCCCCGTCAAAATGTAATTGTACACTTAACTAAATATTTTAAACAACAATAAAGCACACAACCTTGTTATAAATGAACAGTTAAACACAAAATTGTTATGACAAATACCTTAATCTGCTTTCGAATTTCTATTTTCTTTCGATACCGATGGAGCAGATTTTCTATCGGCTATTGGCTGTGAAAACGGTCCTGAAACAGAGTCCTAGACGCATGATTGACACATATAATTAATTATAGAGACATATAACAAAATTTACAACAGCAGCCAACTACTAAAACACCAGCCTCTTCTTCCTCGCTAACTTTGAAACATCCTGACTGATAAGAGGTTAGGCACTTTCAGTGAATCTCAAATATTTTTGATCCACTTAGAACTTCAACACATAAATAACACTCTAAACTAATAACAAAAGTAGTCAAATGACATATTAATATATAATTTAATATATAACAATATATTAAGTGTATATGCTTCACGTAGAGGTTAAATTCATATTTGTGAAATCTGCAAGACTTGAAATAGTACATTTAAAGAATATTAATAAAGAACATTGAGATTGTTAATCAAATAGCTTTTACTTTAATAAAGAACATTATGAAGAAGAAAAAGAGCTTTTGCACACCATGTTCATTTTGCGCATCATCTGGAACATTATACAAAACATTTATCTGAAAAATAAAAGCATAAGATTGTCGATCTCAAAAGCAGCAGTGTAAAATGTTCAAAATTATCAATTGGAATGGCATCGTGATGACCATGCTCAGCACCTGCTAGGTGAAAAAGATTAAATATAATGCGGATTTTGAGTACCTTAGCAAAGAGTTTATTATCAGGCCAATGGTCAGAACAACTGATCAAGATGTTCATGAAGCCTCAAGCTGGGTATTCTGGATCACTTTCATCAGCGGTGCATAAATCTACGAATAGTGGAGTTTCTTCGCAACAGACCAAATTCTTGACACGGGCTACGGGGGATCAGAATACTCAAGCTACAGACATATATCGACGCAGGCAGAAAACCGTGCATAATTTCACCTTTGTTTGTTGGGTGTCCTATCAACTTTGTTTGTGCAAGATTCTCCGCATTCCCAAAACACACACACCCCAACGGAATGAAGCTAGGGTGCAATTTGGATCATGAGAATCAAACTGGTTAATGAGAATGAAAATGAGATTCTGATACATATTTGTATCAAAATCTTACTCTCATTCCCGTTCCCCAAGTTGGAATCGCATGATCCAAACAGCCCCCAAGTGTTTTTTACCTTATACTGTACTATCTAAGAATTTGTAAAGATAATGTTAAATGTATAACCATGTCGAGTTTCTGTGTCGTCTTTGGCATGCATTGTCTTAAACTTGAGGTCTCTGGACTAAATTCAAAGCAACAAATGTTCCAAATAAGTAGAATGTTGAGTCCTTATCAATACAATTAGCGTAGTCGAAGCCCCGGACTTGCTTAATATGATTTTTGAAAAATAAAATATAAGCTTGAGCCTTGAGGTATTTTTTTTTTTTTTTTTTTTTTGTAAGGTCTACATATACGTAGATGAATTGTATCGAAATACAATAAACCGCATCCGGGATATCTTTCTTTCAAGAAAGTTTATCATCTAACCGAAAGTCATGCAAGCACAACTCCGGACGTTTAGACAATAAAGCTTAAATGAATGAGAAAAGAACACCCATAAGTCACGAACCAGCTCGCTTCCAAATTATCCTGAAAAAAACAAAACAAACCAAACAAAACATAAATCTGTATACAAGTAAATCACACACACACGCACACATATATATATATATATTTAATATAATGTAAAAATGATAGAAAATCTAATAAAAACAAAACAAAAGAGTATATATATCAAAAAAAATTAAAAAAAAATATAGAAATATAAACTAATTTCTAACCAAAGGAAAATCCTTTGGTTAGACACATTAAAAATTAATAATTTAAGTGAGGAATAAAATAAAGTTTAAAACATGATTAAATATATTATATATAATGATCATCAAAATGTCAAATAAGCCATAAAAATGGCATCCAAATTGGAATAAAAAGCCATTAAAGGCACAATAAAGCCCCATTAAAGGCACAATAAAGCCATTAAAGGCACAATAAAGTCATGATTAATGACTCCCATAAATAGTACTTAAAGATATTTAAATATTCATAAAGAATATTTATCCAATCACAATTACAATTTAAAATGTAACTGTTCTAATTAAAACTAATGGAGACAGATAATGAATAGAGAATAAAAGAGATCTCGTAATTAAAGCCAATCTAATTTAAGAATAAATTATTGCCTAAATATCAAACAATCATGATAATTATGAATTCAAAAACGTAACATATTCAAAACTATTACATCTAAGATAACCTCCGTTACACCATGATTCACAACATCCAAATCCACATAATTATGAACTATCTCCCAAATCAATCTCGTATTTTCAGAAACAGAAAATTCAAGTTTTACAGCTGACACACCAGAGTGAAACAGATATCTCGTAGAAACTGTACTTATCTAATCATAGATCTACGCCGATAACAAAAATTAAAACATTATAATGCAATTCCATTTCAGTTTTATCAAAAGTTAAAATAGAATTTCTTACGATTGCATATCACCCAGATTCATGCTCACCAATCACCATCACCAAAACATTACAATTAAGCCACACGATGAGAATCTCGATAGTTTAATAAATAAAATCAAACAAACATGCATGATAGTAGTACTTGAATGAATCAATATCAGATCTGACTATAATTGAAACTTGAATTGCAACAAAAGTGAAAGAAAGAAATTAAACACACAATTGAGAATTGAGTTGTGATATATGCATACAGATACACATGCGTACAAACAAAGAAGAGAGAGTGGTGACCTGAATGGTTGCGGTGGTGATGGGCTCATATCCGATTAGTTCCATCAATGGCAGCAAATCGCTTAAATCCTAGGTAGCTTTGTTATCCCAAACACAAACCAAAAAACGGTGTTATCCATCTCACTTGTAATGGCGAATCTGGACGGCGATGATGATCTCAAAACGTTAAGAAGCCATTAAACCACGTAATCGACATACTAATCGAGAAATTTCGGTGACTCTAATTGGGAATATGAATAAAACTGTAATTGGCTTGTGTTGTGGAGTGCTTGAGTTTGGGTATGGCAGAAGGGAGGGCGGAACATCGTCCGGCGACTAACGCCGGCGACCACCGCGAGAAAGAAAGAGAGAGAGCATCCTCCGTCCCATTATCTTTATCACGAAACAAAATCTTTAAACACCCATTTTGTCTGTGTCCTTGTTATTGAACTACAAGGACATGCCCTTGTTAAATTGGGGACTCACGTAATTTGAAACTACTACTTAGTTGACACTGTGAACTTAACTCAAATAAATCGGAGCAAATACTCAACCTCCCCAATAAATTCCACGTATGTTGGTTAAGGTCGAATATTGCAACCTAAACACCCCGGGTTCATAGAGATGGTGCACTACGAGCCTTGAGGTATTAAATCTTAAAGAACTGGTCATTGTGGATTGAATTTGGGTTTATCAAGTCGTATTTCTCTATAAAATCATGTCGGGTTCGGATCAGATTATTTCATGAAGTCCCACAGTTGGTTATGCATTGCATGAAGAATCTTTACCATAATGTAGACAACATACCGGATTAAAACCTTAAACACCTAGGACAATTTCGGAAACAGAACGTATTAAAGTATGATAAAACAAGCATGCATGCTTAAAAATTATATGATTTGCAATAAACACCCAAACGACTAGCACCAAATAGCAGTTCAACAAATCTATTATATATATAATACAGCAACCATGAGTAATTTAATTCAAAACGACCAATTTACCCTTTGCTCATTATACAATATTTATATATATAAAGTTTATTATTGACTTTTAACACTAATGTTTTTATTAGACATTAATGTCTGATCATTGTAAATTAATTCGATATGACTAATATACCCTTCGCTTAATACACATATTTTAATATATATAAAGGTTATTATTGACTTTTAATACTAACGCATTTATTATACATTAATGTCTAAGCAATGTATTTATTATACATTAATATCTAAGCATTTATATACATTAATTATAACAGGATCATTATTTGAAATTATTTTAATATTATACATATAAATAATATATATCTAATCATTTTTAAAATTTTAAATTTTCTCCACAAATTTTGTAAATTTTAATATTCTACCTGATTTTTGACTGATTAATCCAATTTTGACCAATTAATCATCGATTTAATCGAATTTTACCAAATCGTATTAAAAATTCGTCTATTATCGATTATTCGGTTAATCGGCCGATTTTTAGAATATTTAATTATTGTGATTTAATAAAATTATATATATAATTTAATAAAATCATATATATGATTTTTTAACTATACGACAAAGACTCTGATTCGACAAGAATCTTATTTGTTTTTATCAAATTTTCAATAATTTTAGGTGAATGATAATTTAATTATATAATAAAATTTTAAATAGTGTATATTTTTTATATTTACATTTTAATAAATATCATTATAGCAAGGATATATGTACATTTAGACATCAAGATAATAAGACCTAAAATACAAGTAAATATAAATTTAAATTATATCTAGGGAAATTCTTGATGGTACCCTCGTAGAAGTGGTTTTTTTCAATGGTACCATCGCATTTTTGACTTCTACCGATGGTACGCTCGTACTTTTAATTTACTCTCTATGCTACACTCGTGTACTTTTTATTTACTCTCTATTGATTACAAACTTAAAACAAATTGTATATTTGAAATCCTTGCGAAAAGTTACATAAAATAGACTCTTAAATCATATAAAACAGAGCCAAAATGATGGTATTCTTTCTGAGCAGTTTAATGTTCGATCGTAGATGAAGGTATACTCTTTTGTCATAGTCAAAACTCTAAGCTGACGATTGCTGCGCGGCTGCTGACATAATGAGATGTTATATTTACAATTGTGTTAAACATAATGTAATATATACTGTAATTGCTGATAAAAGAAGCAGTTTGGCTGCTGACATAATGAGATGTTATATTTCCAATTGTTGTTATTTTACACCAACTATGAGAAAGATTGTAGAAGGGGGGGGGTTGAATACAATCTTTTACAAATTTAAAAGATTCAAGAACAATACACTAAGAACACAATAAACAGAAAAACACCAAGTATTAAAAATACGGGTGGATTGAATGATCCACCCGTGAGATTTTATATAGAAGAATCTGTGGATTGTTTTACAATTCGCACAGCTGCTGGTTCATCACTCAAAACAAGTTCTAACTCTCAGATTCTTTCTCTCAAGTAATTGAACAAGTTCAATTGATGCTACTAACTTGGTTATATACTCCAAGTTTTACAAAGCTTTTAGCTAGATTACAAAATGCACTCTAATCTAAAAACAATGCTGCACAACTTTGTCTTATGCATGCTTTCTGAGATGTCTTCATCTTTGACCATCATCTTGATTTGATCCAGATTGCGCTGCATGAGATAAGTATGTTTCCGCTTCTTCTTTATTTTCCTAATTAGGCTTCCATGTCTATTTTAGTGTAATTCGATCCATGTGATTTGTCAGACTTAAGCTCTAGTCACTTTCAACTGCTCTTTGCTTCATCAGTTGAAGGTTCTGGTTGCTTTCAACTGCTATTGACTTTATCAGTTGAATGCCTGGATCATCAGTTGAATGAATTACAAACTCCATCAGTTGAATGCTGTTCCAGTCTTATCAGTTGAATTCCTCAGCATTATCCATTGAACACTTTGTCTTCAGTTGAATGCTTGATTTTCATCAGTTGAAACATCATCCAGTCTTTATCAGTTGAACAGTTACATCTCATCAGTTGAATATCCTTCACTTAGATAAAATTACATGGCATTGGATATTTACAATTAGCCATCCTATTCTACCCATCCGTTGATAATTCCCAAAGACAAGAAATGTAACAATTACAACTGAAATTTGATAAAGATTCTAAGTAAGACATGTTACAAAAATGTTTATGTTATCATCAAAAATTATTGATTCTTAACAATCTCCCCCAATTTATGACTGGAGAAGATGCAGACATAAATTCTACACTTGATGATAACAAAACATTAATAAAATAAAATGCAGAATTTAAATACAAGAGTTAGAAAAGATTACAGATGATTATGCTCCTCTAGACTGAGCAGTTACTTGTTCCTAGAAGATCTTCTTCTTCTGGACTTAAGTTTTTCTTCAAGAATATTAATCTGCTTCTGAAAGATCCTGTAGAACCATTCTTCATCACTATCTTGTCTGTTGAGCTTGGATTGGAGAGTCTTCAGAGTATTCAAGCTAGCAACCTTGAGTTGATCTTTAGGTCTGAAAAATCTCCTAACACCTTGATTGTCCCTAAATTCCATGACTGGAGTAGGTTCATGATGAATTTTCTTTCCAGTGTAGGGAATTTTCAGCCTTCTTTGTAGACTAGCATCTGAATTCCATTCCTTCCTGATCTCAAGGATTCTCTTTAGTACCATTTGCTTTGCAGGTGGTGTAAATCCTCCAGTCCTCTTCATAGATCCATATATTTTTGTTAGAGAACTGAATCCCTCAGAATTCAGAACTCTGTGAAGAGGCCAGATGACATCACCCTTGTTTTTGTAAGAGAATACCAATCTTTCAGGTAACTTTGAAGTTGCTTCTATTCCTCTTACTTCTTGAAGATCATCCAGCTCCAGATCCAACTCAGAAATTTCTTCAATGTTAGCAATGATGAGATAGTCATCAGGGTTCTCAGGTTCTTTTGGAGGTTTAGGAGGGTTAGCCATCCTCTTAGCCACAGACTTGACTTTCTTCTTTGGCTTGGAAGATTCTTGGACAAGAAAAGCTGGAATTGGAATATCTTCCAAGTCAATTGGCTCCTCCTTTGGCATTATTGGCTCATCATGGAAGTTGACATCTGGATATACTACTGTGGTATCCTTGATTGGAGAAGAAGGCTTTGAGATAGATTTTTCTGGCACTTCTTCTCTTCTCTTGGCTGCCTCAGGCATCTTAGTTTTAGATTTGACTCTCTTTTTCTTTGGAGAAGATTCAAGAGGCAATCCTTTCTCATTTAAAAGCTCAGCTGCCAACTCCTCTTCCAGCTCAATAGCATACCTTTCATCCACCTCTATTTGGTTCAAAGAGAGTTGGGATTCAAACTCCTCTTTTTCACATTCTCTGGCCACCTCTTCAGCTTTTGCAAATGAGTAGTGAGGATGGCCAGTTCCAATAAACAGCTTCTGGCCTTCTCTGTAGATGATGGCAAAATAAGCCTTTAAGGCCACATCTGCACAGTCTTTATAACTTTTGATTTCTTGGCCCAAAAGCTTGTACTCATTTTTGTCAGGCCTGGCTAGTGGAAAGTAGATTGAGCTTGAGTCTTTCCCAGGCTTGGAGTAACCACAATTGTTTGGAAACAGAATGGGCTTGAATTCATTCACAATTGATGGCTCACCCTTTTCTGTCTTGGAAGGGATGACAATCTCAGGTGTAATCACCCTGAGAATTGTGGTTGTGGTTGGAAAAGAGATTTGAGCTGTGGTGGCTGTAGAAGATTTCTTGCCCAGTTGAGCCACTCTCTTTGCAATGGAGTCCAATTCTTTCATCCTTGCAATCTTCTGCTTTTCCCTTTCAGTGTGGAAAGGGGGAGGAATTTGACTGATCAATTCTGCAGGAGTTGGTAATTCTTTCTCCCCCTTTTTGTTAGCAGCAAGTGTAGGGGATGAACTGGGAAGTGAAACACCAGAGGCAAGAAGAAGATGTTGAAGCAGTCCAGTCTGAATTCTTTGATGCTGCAACATCTCATCCATTCTAGAGTTTAAGGTATAGACATTTCCTTCCAGAGCTTCCACTTGCTTTTCCAATTGGAGTTGTTTTTGTGCAGATTCAGAAAGAGCTGATTTAACCTGAGCTGGAAGCTTTTCATCAATTTGTTTGGTCAAGTCAGTCTTAACAGAGGCAATGAGAGAATTGAGATGCTCTATCTCATGCTGAAAATGGAGAGATTGAAACTTGTGAAGCTTGAGATTGTCCAGAGCTTGACTGGCAAGAGTGGCAGAAATGGCTGGAGGGGAGGATGAGCTTCCAGGTTGTGATTGAAGAATGGTGGAGGCTTGCCTTTCCAGCTCCATGCTAACAACAGTTGCATTGGCAGACTGCATGGAGAGCCATGAAGGTAGAGAAGTTGTAGGTTGTTCAACAAGGGATTCCTCAAGAGCATCATTGAGGTCTTCATCACTATCATCATAATGAAAATCATCTCCAGCATTGGCAGGCAGAGCTGTGAATGCCTCCTTTGCTCTAAGCATGGAAGATGTAGTGTGAATCAGATTGAGGTGCCTCTCAGCTGCTTGATTGTCCAATCTGGCAAAATCTTGAATGGAAGACATCCCATGAGTAAAAGTCTCAGGGTCTAGTGAAACACCATCCAATATGGATCTGTATTCAGCTTGAAACTCTTGTTCACTAAACCCTTCATTGACACCTGCATTTCTCTCAATTTCTCTCTTTTCTTGCATCAAGGGCTCCCCTTGGCTCACCACACCACTCACCTCTCCCTCACTTACCCTTATTAAAGGGTCCCTCTTATCCTCTCCTTTTTCCTGGCTTGAAGAAAATGCCAGACTCTCCACACCCTCTCCTTTTGCCAGCTCACTAGGCTGCCTCTCCACTCCATAGCTCACTCCACTCAATCCTAGAAGTGTTTGTGCTACCATGTGATCAACTGCTGTAGAAAAAGGTAAATTAATTGAAGTAGCAGCAGTTGTCAACTGATGAGGGACATCAGTTGAAACATGAGTAGAGGATGAATTCAACTGATGAGAGCTGTTAAGCATATCAGTTGAAGGACAAACACTTGTCAACTGATGAGGGAGATCAGTTGAAGAAGATGAAGAAATAGGTTTAGAGGCTGTGACAGTTGAGTCTGTAGTGATTGATTTTAAAGGAAAATCCACAGAACACACTGTCACAGAGGAAGGAAATGGAAGAGAAAGATCCAACAAATCATCAAAATGATGATGATCAATCTCAGATGGGGGCTTCTCCATGAAATTCAAAGATGGAGAATTTACAAGTGTGGTGTGAATTAGTTCCACATCCACAGAAGAGGTTGGGGATTGTGTTTGAGTAGTAGAGATGGTAAGATCATAAATATGGGTGATTGGTTGAGATGAAGAAGGGGGCTGTGACTCCACATTTATTGGAGTCACATCAATCTGACTTTGAGAAGTTAAAGGCATAAAATCCAGAATGGATGCCTGTGTGTGTGCAGAGTGCTTCAGTTTTTCATTTCTTAGCTTCTTTCTCCCATAAGCTTTTATTGGTGAAGAAGTGGTGTCCCTCCCCCTTTTTAACTGTGTCCCTGGTTGAGGACTATTTTCAATAGCAACATCCTTTTGGGAGGATGCTGCTAGGGATGAGTTAAATTCCATATTAACTTCTACAGTCTTTTGGGAGACTGCAGAGTGGCCAGGCTGGTCAGCACACACCTTTCCATCCTTATTCTTAGGGCTTCTTTTATGTTCACCCTTTCCCTCCCCCTCACATCCTCCAATCACACTCCCCTCAGGTTTGTGTTTCTTGGATTTTACAACAGATGTCTTTTGGGAGGCATCTGAGGTTGGTTTAGAAGACTTGTTTTTAGAAGGTTTTGCCACTTGTGTGGAATGTTGATGGGCCTCTTCAACAGCCCTAATGGCAGAAAGCAAAGAAGGTGAGGGTTGAGAAAGAGTAGTAGGAAAGCCATGTACCTCTTTGTGCTTTCCAGCCTCCATTGTTGGCAGGTACACCACCTCCAAGGAGGGATATAAATTCATCCTAAAGAGGTCTTTAAAGACTCTCTTTTCCTGCACAAAACTGGGAAGCTTGGCTTCCTTGTTAGTAATAACTAGCTTTTTGTTGAGATGGTTAGCTAGCATCATGAGAAATCTGACATAATAAATATTCCTAGGTCTATCAATTTTATCACCTAGTTTCTCCCCAATTTCTTGGATCATCAAACCACCAAAGTTGAAATATTCATTAGTCAGGTACATGTAAAGCATTTGTAAAATCTGGGAAGTGAGAGCATTGAAATTACTAATCTTACCAGAAAATGCCTTAATAAAAGCATCACATAAATAACTCCATTCTCTCCCAAGACCCCTCCTTTCTATTTTACCTAAGGCATCAGTTGGCAAAACATAATTCATGGCATAAAGTAAATTAACCAACTGATTATCACTAGGCAAAGATAAAACAGTATCTTCAGGAATCTTAAAGCATGCTTTCATAACATCAGCATTGACAGAGTGAGTTTTATTATTGACAGAGAAAGTTAGAGTTTCATGCTCACTATTAACCTCTGCAGAGGTCCACATCTCTTCTACTATTTCATGGTAGATGATAGGAGCTTCAAGCATAGCATAAGAGAGCTGGCTTGACTTGATGAACTCCATCATCCTGTGATACTCCTTCTCCTCCACAGCCTTGGTATCCACAAATGACGCGAAGTTGTTCTTCTCATAAATAAACCCACTTGGAGCAGTATACTTCTTCATTGGTGCCATTGTAGTTACAGAGAAAGCTTGAGGAAAAATTAGAGTTTGCTTTTGCACAGAGAGAGAAGAGAACTTGAAGAATTCGAAAGAGTGAGATGAAAGGAAGTGAAAATAAATTAAAACACTTAAATACTTTCTCAGAAAATTGCTGTGATTGGCTGAGAAATTACCGTTGAGAAGAAATTACTCTTATTTATCTCTACAAAAATTACACACACGATCGTGTGTATAAAGTAGGTGAGAGACAAAAGAAGTTTCAACGGCTCAGATCTGATAATACTTTCAACGGATGAAATAAGCGCCTCTTTAAACTTCCTATTCAACTGATGAAGATCAGTTGAAGGCGTCTTCAACTGGTGTCATCAGTTGAATGAAAAACAACGCAAGAGGATATTGTTTCAAGCATCAGTTGAAACAATTTCACTAGTTCATCAGTTGAAATATTATAGACTTTATCCAGAATTAAAATTAATTCAATTTTGATAAATCAAAATTAATCAAATTCTGGCTGCCAAATTACAGAAAAATTCACTCTAAATTAGGAGAAATTTAACATACCTAATTTACTTACCAACCTTGTGAATGTGGATTCATCAAGAGGCTTTGTGAAAATATCTGCAATCTGTTCTTCACTTGGAACAAAATGCATTTCAACAGTACCAGCCATCACATGTTCTCTTATGAAGTGGTATTTGATGTCAATGTGCTTGGTTCTTGAGTGTTGTACTGGATTTTCAGTTATAGCAATAGCACTGGTGTTGTCACAAAATATTGGGATTTTTGAGAGATTTAATCCATAATCAAGTAATTGATTTCTCATCCACAATAATTGTGCACAACAGCTTCCAGCTGCAATGTACTCAGCCTCAGCTGTAGAGGTTGATACAGAATTTTGCTTTTTGCTAAACCAAGAAATCAATCTGTCACCAAGAAATTGACAGGTGCCAGTTGTACTTTTTCTATCAATTTTGCATCCTGCAAAATCAGCATCTGAATATCCAATTAGATCAAATCCAGAGTCTTTAGGGTACCAAATACCAAGATTTGGTGTTCCCTTAAGATATCTGAATATTCTTTTTATAGCAATAAGATGTGATTCTTTAGGATCAGATTGAAATCTAGCACAGAGACATGTAGAAAACATAATATCTGGTCTACTAGCTGTCAAATATAAAAGAGAACCAACCATGCCTCTATAATTAGAGATGTCCACAGATTTCTCATTAGGACTTAATTCTAATTTAGTGGCTGTTGGCATGGGAGTCTTAGCTTCTTTGCAATCCAATAAATCAAACTTTTTAAGTAGATCATAAATGTACTTAGTTTGATTTATGAATATACCTTCCTTTACTTGTTTAACTTGTAAACCAAGAAAGTAGGTGAGCTCTCCCATCATGCTCATTTCATACTGACTTTTCATTAGATTAGCAAACTTTTTGCAAAGTTTCTCATCTGTAGAACCAAAAATTATATCATCTACATAAATTTGAACCAGATAAAGGCACCATTTACATTTCTGTAAAATAGTGTTTTATCCACAGTTCCTCTAGAAAAATGATTATCTAACAAGAATTGAGACAGAGTGTCATACCATGCCCTTGGTGCTTGCTTTAGTCCATAGAGTGCTTTTAATAAAAAGTAAACATACTCTGGAAATTCTGGATCTTCAAAACCAGGAGGCTGACTGACATATACCTCCTCTTCCAGTTCACCATTTAGAAAAGCACTCTTGACATCCATTTGATAAACTTTAAAGTTTGCATGAGCAGCATAGGCCAGGAAGATTCTTATTGCTTCCAGTCTTGCAACTGGTGCAAAGGTCTCATCAAAATCAATTCTTTCAGATTGAGAGTACCCTTTAGCAACAAGCCTTGCCTTGTTTCTGGTGACAACTCCATTCTCATCCACCTTGTTTCTGAATACCCACCTTGTTCCTACAATAGTTCTGTTTTTAGGTTTGGGTACCAGCTTCCATACATTGTTTCTCTCAAATTGATTTAATTCTTCTTGCATAGCAAGAACCCAATCAGCATCTTTGAGAGCATCTTCTATGACTTTAGGTTCATCCTGTGAAAGGAATGCACTATACAAACACTCATCTTGAGTTGCTCTTCTTGTTTGTACAGATGCATTTGCATCTCCAATAATTAGCTCAAAAGGATGATCCCTTGTCCACTTTCTTTGTTGTGGAAGTGATTGTCTTGATGATGTGGCTTCATTATTGAAGTTCAGGTTTCCATGTTGGAAAGCTCCCCCTAAATTTGACATCTCATTATTTCTAGACTGATTGAAACTTTGAGACATTCTTTCAACTGATGATCCTTGAGATGTTTCAACTGATCCTTCCAATGTAGTTTCAACTGATGCTTCAGTTGAGTTTCCAATAGCAGTTGTTCCTTGCACCAGAGAGTCATCAGTTGGAATATTAATTCCAGGATTAATTCCAACATTTTGAATAATGTCATCATCATCATCACTGTCATACAGATCACCTTCACCTTCATTCTCAAATCTGAGATTATCATGAAATCCTTCATCTGAGAATCCTTGAATCTTCTTATCATCAAAAACCACATGGATTGATTCCATAACAATGTTGGTTCTCAGATTATACACTCTAAATGATTTTCCATCAGAGTATCCAACAAAAATAGCCTCATCTGCCTTGGCCTCAAATTTTCCAAGATTTTCACCTTGATTCTTTAGAACATAACACTTGCATCCAAATACATGAAGAAAGCTAATTGTTGGCTTCTTTCCTTTGAAGAGTTGAAAGGGAGTTAGATTATGAGGTTTGGTAATTAGTGAAATGTTTTGAGTGAAGCAAGCAGTGTTCACAGCTTCAGCCCAAAAATAGGTTGGAAGTTGAGCTTCATTAATCATGGTTCTTGCAGCCTCAATAAGAGTTCTATTCTTCCTTTCAACAACACCATTTTGTTGTGGAGTTCTTGGTGCAGAGAACTCATGAATAATTCCCTCTTCTTCACAAAATTCTTTCATCACAGAATTCTTGAATTCTGTTCCATTGTCACTTCTTATCCTTCCAACTTTGACATCTGGATTGTTGTTTAATGCCTTGATATGATTGATGATGATTTTCCCAGCTTCATCCTTAGAATGTAGGAAGAAAGTCCAAGTAAATTTTGAAAAATCATCAACAATCACTAAGCAATATTTCTTCTTTGAAATGGACATTATGTTGACTGGTCCAAATAAATCCATATGCAAGAGCTGAAGGGGCTTCACAATTGATGAAATAGTCTTGCTTTTGAAAGAGCTTCTCTTTTGCTTTCCTAGCTGACAAGCTCCACAAAGTCCATTTTTTTGAGAATTCCAGCTTTGGAAGACCTCTTACCAAGTCCTTCTTTACTAACTCATTCAAGGTTTTGAAATTTAGATGAGACAATCTCTTATGCCATAGCCAACTGTCATCTGAGCTTGCTTTGCTGAGAAGGCAAGTGATAGATTCAGACTTTACAGAATTGAAGTCAGCTACATACACATTTCCTTTTCTTTGTCCAATCAGAACCACATTGTTGTCATCTCCTTTGGTGACAACACAGGCTGCAGGAGTGAAATTGACTTTGTAACCTTTGTCACAGAGCTGACTGATGCTAAGCAAGTTGTGCTTAAGACCAGACACCAATGCAACTTCATCAATGATGACATTCTCTTTTGCAATCAAGCCATATCCCATAGTATATCCTTTGCTGTCATCTCCAAAGGTAATGCTAGGGCCAGCTTTCTCCACAAACTTTGTGAGCAGGGAGGAATCACCAGTCATGTGCCTGGAGCATCCACTATCCAAGTACCACAAATTCTTCTTGTGGTTTCCCTGCACACATTTCACAAACAGATCAAGTTGATTTTGGTACCCAAATTGCTTTGGGTCCAGATTTGTTAGTCTTAGCAGCCTTTTCCACTTTCTCAACCTTTTCCTTGGATTGAATTGGTTCAATCTTTGGTTTTGGTTGAGAAATTGGAATATCAACTCTGTTTTCAAACACAGGCCTTTGAGACATGCATAAATTGTTCATTCCATGCAAATTTGAATGAAATTGAGGCATGTTAAAGGCATTGAAATAAGGATTGAACATATATGGCATGTTAGGCTGAGAATAAGGATTGTGAGGCAATAAACCAGGCATCATATTCATAGCAGATAAATTCATGTGAGGAACAGATGTCATAGGAATAGGCAAGGATAAATTAGGAGCAACCACAGTTTTACAATTAGCAGATAAATGATTTACACTACCACACTTGCTGCAGGTTTTCCTAAGAGCACTAGCATTGGGAGTGTAATTGGTGTGCTTGTTAACTCCTATTTTGCCATTTCTATTTCCTTTCTTCTTTTTAGTCTCCTCAGATTTATGCTCATTAGTATCCAAATTCTTCTTGTTCTTGTTACTGGAATGAAGAGTGTTATTAACACTATCACTGGTCTCAGAAGAACTATTCTCACCTTTAACAAAATTCTTTTTAACAGGACCATATTTCTTGTTAAGCTTCTTGAGAACATTCTTGTCAACTGATGAGTTTTTGTTCAACTGATGACTCTCATCAGTTGAGACTTTGCTCTTCAACTGATGATCATCATCAGTATTCTCATCACCTGAACTGTCCTCAGATATCTTAAGCACTTTCTTATTCCTCTTCCACTCATTCTCTACAAAGGTCTATCTACCTTGCATGTTGATGATATTGGTGGAAACATCCCTACCAGATTTCCATTTGGCAATAATCTCTTGTTCCTTATCAAGCTGCTTTCTTATGATCTCTTCTCTTTTCAGAACAACCAAGAGATCATCCTTGGCTGTCTGACACTCAATTTTCAGCTTCTCAAACTCAATAAATTGAGCTTCTAAGACACTGTTTCTATCACTAAGAAAGGTGTTAGCTTCCTTAATCCTACTATTTTCCTTAGTGAGAGATTTTAAAGAAACATGCAAGTGATACAATTCTGTAGACATTTCATTAATAGTAGCATTGCATTCATCTTTAGTTAACTCAACTAGGTTTGTAGTGAATACCTGACTACTGCTTCCAGTGTTTTCTTCTTGATCTGTGGAGTTGGCCATTAGAGCTAGATTGACAAACTCCTCCTCTTCATCAGAATCATCTCCAGCTGCCCAATCATCCTTTGTGATGAATGCTCTTTCTTTTTGTTTGAGAAGTTCATAATATTTCTTTTTGTAGTCAATGTTTTCACTTGACTTCTTCTCAACTTTAGGCTTTCTGCACTCATTTGCAAAGTGACCTGCATTCCCACAGTTGAAGCACTTGAATTTTGATCTGTCTACCATGCTTCTATCAGACTTGGGATTGCCTTTAAAAGATTTTGCAGAATTAAAATTCTTTTTGAATTTCAGTTTGGAGAATCTTCTTGACAGGAAGGCTAGATGTTCATCAATTCCATCACTTTCTTCACCAGAATCAGCTACTTCTTTCTCCTTTCTTCTTCCTTTGCTTGACTCTGAGCTCTCCTCTTTGACCAACTTCTCAGTTTCTTCAACTTGAGACTTTCCCTTGTCCTTGACAGTATCCTCCAGAGATGCAACTAGAGCCACAGATGAATGCCCTTTCTTTTGGCTTTTCTCAATCTCTTCATCTTGTTCCATTTCAAGCTCATAAGTCTTTAAGGTTCCATACAGTCTCTCTAGAGTATAGTCTTTAAACTCTTGTGTATTTCTGAGAGAGACTGTCATGGGCTTCCATTCTTTGGGAAGAGCTCTTAAGAATTTCAAGTTTGAATCCTTAACCTGATATACTCTTCCAAAGAGCTTTAGACCATTTAACAGTTTTTGAAATCTGTTAAATGTATCACTCAAACTTTCACCAGCCTTGAAATGGAATGACTCATATTG
The DNA here is from genome assembly GCF_001625215.2 of Daucus carota subsp. sativus. Classification (NCBI taxonomy): domain Eukaryota; kingdom Viridiplantae; phylum Streptophyta; class Magnoliopsida; order Apiales; family Apiaceae; genus Daucus; species Daucus carota. Next base: position 40,954,507 of record NC_030387.2, on the reverse strand, counting down.
TTGAATAAGAAGCTGCATTTTGTTCTCTCTTACTTGCTCATTCCCTTCACAGATGGTCCTGATGGTGTCCCAGACTTCTTTGGCACTTGTGCAGCTAATAACACTATCAATCATTTCTTGATCCAAACCATTGAACAGAAGGTTCATGGTTTTCTTGTCCTTGTGCACTTCTTCAGTATCTTCTTGAGAATATTCATGGATAGGTTTTGGAATCATCTTACCTACCATGTCTTCACCATCAGCTCCAATACTTGTGCAGACCTTCATGGGGACATGAGGTCCTTTTTCAATGCAGTTCACATAGCTTTCATCAATGGACAACAGATGCAGATGCATTCTCACTTTCCAGTGAAAATAGTTGTCTTTGTCAAGAACAGGAATCTTCACTCCAGCATCCTTCTTTCCCATCTTTCTCTAGCAGTGTTGATATTTTTCCCTGTTTGTTGGGAACCTGTTAGGAATCAATAATTTTTGATGATAACATAAACATTTCTGTAACATGTCTTACTTAGAATCTTTATCAAATTTCAGTTGTAATTGTTACATTTCTTGTCTTTGGGAATTATCAACGGATGGGTAGAATAGGATGGCTAATTGTAAATATCCAATGCCATGTAATTTTATCTAAGTGAAGGATATTCAACTGATGAGATGTAACTGTTCAACTGATAAAGACTGGATGATGTTTCAACTGATGAAAATCAAGCATTCAACTGAAGACAAAGTGTTCAACGGATAATGCTGAGGAATTCAACTGATAAGACTGGAACAGCATTCAACTGATGGAGTTTGTAATTCATTCAACTGATGAGCCAGGCATTCAACTGATAAAGTCAATAGCAGTTGAAAGCAACCAGAACCTTCAACTGATGAAGCAAAGAGCAGTTGAAAGTGACTAGAGCTTAAGTCTGACAAATCACATGGATCGAATTACACTAAAATAGACATGGAAGCCTAATTAGGAAAATAAAGAAGAAGCAGAAACATACTTATCTCATGCAGTGCAATCTGAATCAAATCAAGATGATGGTCAAAGATGAAGACATCTCAGAAAGCCTGCATAAGACAAAGTTGTGCAGCATTGTTTTTAGATTAGAGTGCATTTTGTAATCTAGCTAAAAGCTTTGTAAAACTTGGAGTATATAACCAAGTTAGTAGCATCAGTTGAACTTGTTCAAATTACTTGAGAGAAAAATCTGAGAGTTAGAACTTGTTTTGAGTGATGAACCAGCAGCTGTGCGAATTGTAAAACAATCCACAGATTCTTCTATATAAAATCTCACGGGTGGATCATTCAATCCACCCGTATTTTTAATACTTGGTGTTTTTCTGTTTATTGTGTTCTTAGTGTATTGTTCTTGAATCTTTTAAATTTGTAAAAGATTGTATTCAACCCCCCCCTTCTACAATCTTTCTCATAGTTGGTGTAAAATAACAATTGGTATCAGAGCGAGGTTCCCAACAAACAGGGAAAAAGATCAACACTGCTAGAGAAAGATGGGAAAGAAGGATGCTGGAGTGAAGATACATGTTCTTGACAAAGACAACTATTTTCACTGGAAAGTGAGAATGCATCTGCATCTGTTGTCCATTGATGAAAGCTATGTGAACTGCATTGAAAAAGGACCTCATGTTCCCATGAAGGTCTGCACAAGTATTGGAGCTGATGGTGAAGACATGGTAGGTAAGATGATTCCAAAACCTATCCATGAATATTCTCAAGAAGATACTGAAGAAGTGCACAAGGACAAGAAAACCATGAACCTTCTGTTCAATGGTTTGGATCAAGAAATGATTGATAGTGTTATTAGCTGCACAAGTGCCAAAGAAGTCTGGGACACCATCAGGACCATCTGTGAAGGGAATGAGCAAGTAAGAGAGAACAAAATGCAGCTTCTTATTCAACAATATGAGTCATTCCATTTCAAGGCTGGTGAAAGTTTGAGTGATACATTTAACAGATTTCAAAAACTGTTAAATGGTCTAAAGCTCTTTGGAAGAGTATATCAAGTTAAGGATTCAAACTTGAAATTCTTAAGAGCTCTTCCCAAAGAATGGAAGCCCATGACAGTCTCTCTCAGAAATACACAAGAGTTTAAAGACTATACTCTAGAGAGACTGTATGGAACCTTAAAGACTTATGAGCTTGAAATGGAACAAGATGAAGAAATTGAGAAAAGCCAAAAGAAAGGGCATTCATCTGTGGCTCTAGTTGCATCTCTGGAGGATACTGTCAAGGACAAGGGAAAGTCTCAAGTTGAAGAAACTGAGAAGTTGGTCAAAGAGGAGAGCTCAGAGTCAAGCAAAGGAAGAAGAAAGGAGAAAGAAGTAGCTGATTCTGGTGAAGAAAGTGATGGAATTGATGAACATCTAGCCTTCCTGTCAAGAAGATTCTCCAAACTGAAATTCAAAAAGAATTTTAATTCTGCAAAATCTTTTAAAGGCAATCCCAAGTCTGATAGAAGCATGGTAGACAGATCAAAATTCAAGTGCTTCAACTATGGGAATGCAGGTCACTTTGCAAATGAGTGCAGAAAGCCTAAAGTTGAGAAGAAGTCAAGTGAAAACATTGACTACAAAAAGAAATATTATGAACTTCTCAAACAAAAAGAAAGAGCATTCATCACAAAGGATGATTGGGCAGCTGGAGATGATTCTGATGAAGAGGAGGAGTTTGTCAATCTAGCTCTAATGGCCAACTCCACAGATCAAGAAGAAAACACTGGAAGCAGTAGTCAGGTATTCACTACAAACCTAGTTGAGTTAACTAAAGATGAATGCAATGCTACTATTAATGAAATGTCTACAGAATTGTATCACTTGCATGTTTCTTTAAAATCTCTCACTAAGGAAAATAGTAGGATTAAGGAAGCTAACACCTTTCTTAGTGATAGAAACAGTGTCTTAGAAGCTCAATTTATTGAGTTTGAGAAGCTGAAAATTGAGTGTCAGACAGCCAAGGATGATCTCTTGGTTGTTCTGAAAAGAGAAGAGATCATAAGAAAGCAGCTTGATAAGGAACAAGAGATTATTGCCAAATGGAAATCTGGTAGGGATGTTTCCACCAATATCATCAACATGCAAGGTAGAGAGACCTTTGTAGAGAATGAGTGGAAGAGGAATAAGAAAGTGCTTAAGATATCTGAGGACAGTTCAGGTGATGAGAATACTGATGATGATCATCAGTTGAAGAGCAAAGTCTCAACTGATGAGAGTCATCAGTTGAACAAAAACTCATCAGTTGACAAGAATGTTCTCAAAAAGCTTAACAAGAAATATGGTCCTGTTAAAAAGAATTTTGTTAAAGGTGAGAATAGTTCTTCTGAGACCAGTGATAGTGTTAATAACACTCTTCTTTCCAGTAACAAGAACAAGAAGAATTTGGATACTAATGAGCATAAATCTGAGGATACTAAAAAGAAGAAAGGAAATAGAAATGGCAAAATAGGAGTTAACAAGCACACCAATTACACTCCCAATGCTAGTGCTCTTAGGAAAACCTGCAGCAAGTGTGGTAGTGTAAATCATTTATCTGCTAATTGTAAAACTGTGGTTGCTCCTAATTTATCCTTACCTATTTCTATGACATCTGTTCCTCACATGAATTTATCTGCTATGAATATGATGCCTGGTTTATTGCCTCACAATCCTTATTCTCAGCCTAACATGCCATATATGTTCAATCCTTATTTCAATGCCTTTAACATGCCTCAATTTCATTCAAATTTGCATGGAATGAACAATTTATGCATGTCTCAAAGGCCTGTGTTTGAAAACAGAGTTGATATTCCAATTTCTCAACCAAAACCAAAGATTGAACCAATTCAATCCAAGGAAAAGGTTGAGAAAGTGGAAAAGGCTGCTAAGACTAACAAATCTGGACCCAAAGCAATTTGGGTACCAAAATCAACTTGATCTGTTTGTGAAATGTGTGCAGGGAAACCACAAGAAGAATTTGTGGTATTTGGATAGTGGATGCTCCAGGCACATGACTGGTGATTCCTCCCTGCTCACAAAGTTTGTGGAGAAAGTTGGCCCTAGCATTACCTTTGGAGATGACAGCAAAGGATATACTATGGGATATGGCTTGATTGCAAAAGAGAATGTCATCATTGATGAAGTTGCATTGGTGTCTGGTCTTAAGCACAACTTGCTTAGCATCAGTCAGCTCTGTGACAAAGGTTACAAAGTCAATTTCACTCCTGCAGCCTGTGTTGTCACCAAAGGAGATGACAACAATGTGGTTCTGATTGGACAAAGAAAAGGAAATGTGTATGTAGCTGACTTCAATTCTGTAAAGTCTGAATCTATCACTTGCCTTCTCAGCAAAGCAAGCTCAGATGACAGTTGGCTATGGCATAAGAGATTGTCTCATCTAAATTTCAAAACCTTGAATGAGTTAGTAAAGAAGGACTTGGTAAAAGGTCTTCCAAAGCTGGAATTCTCAAAAAATGGACTTTGTGGAGCTTGTCAGCTAGGAAAGCAAAAGAGAAGCTCTTTCAAAAGCAAGACTATTTCATCAATTGTGAAGCCCCTTCAGCTCTTGCATATGGATTTATTTGGACCAGTCAACATAATGTCCATTTCAAAGAAGAAATACTGCTTAGTGATTGTTGATGATTTTTCAAAATTTACTTGGACTTTCTTCCTACATTCTAAGGATGAAGCTGGGAAAATCATCATCAATCATATCAAGGCATTAAACAACAATCCAGATGTCAAAGTTGGAAGGATAAGAAGTGACAATGGAACAGAATTCAAGAATTCTGTGATGAAAGAATTTTGTGAAGAAGAGGGAATTATTCATGAGTTCTCTGCACCAAGAACTCCACAACAAAATGGTGTTGTTGAAAGGAAGAATAGAACTCTTATTGAGGCTGCAAGAACCATGATTAATGAAGCTCAACTTCCAACCTATTTTTGGGCTGAAGCTGTGAACACTGCTTGCTTCACTCAAAACATTTCACTAATTACCAAACCTCATAATCTAACTCCCTTTCAACTCTTCAAAGGAAAGAAGCCAACAATTAGCTTTCTTCATGTATTTGGATGCAAGTGTTATGTTCTAAAGAATCAAGGTGAAAATCTTGGAAAATTTGAGGCCAAGGCAGATGAAGCTATTTTTGTTGGATACTCTGATGGAAAATCATTTAGAGTGTATAATCTGAGAACCAACATTGTTATGGAATCAATCCATGTGGTTTTTGATGATAAGAAGATTCAAGGATTCTCAGATGAAGGATTTCATGATAATCTCAGATTTGAGAATGAAGGTGAAGGTGATCTGTATGACAGTGATGATGATGATGACATTATTCAAAATGTTGGAATCAATCCTGGAATTAATATTCCAACTGATGACTCTCTGGTGCAAGGAACAACTGCTATTGGAAACTCAACTGAAGCATCAGTTGAAACTACATTGGAAGGATCAGTTGAAACATCTCAAGGATCATCAGTTGAAAGAATGTCTCAAAGTTTCAATCAGTCTAGAAACAATGAGATGTCAAATTTAGGGGGAGCTTTTCAACATGGAAACCTGAACTTCAATAATGAAGCCACATCATCAAGACAATCACTTCCACCACAAAGAAAGTGGACAAGGGATCATCCTTTTGAGCTAATTATTGGAGATGCAAATGCATCTGTACAAACAAGAAGAGCAACTCAAGATGAGTGTTTGTATAGTGCATTCCTTTCACAGGATGAACCTAAAGTCATAGAAGATGCTCTCAAAGATGCTGATTGGGTTCTTGCTATGCAAGAAGAATTAAATCAATTTGAGAGAAACAATGTATGGAAGCTGGTACCCAAACCTAAAAACAGAACTATTGTAGGAACAAGGTGGGTATTCAGAAACAAGGTGGATGAGAATGGAGTTGTCACCAGAAACAAGGCAAGGCTTGTTGCTAAAGGGTACTCTCAATCTGAAGGAATTGATTTTGATGAGACCTTTGCACCAGTTGCAAGACTGGAAGCAATAAGAATCTTCCTGGCCTATGCTGCTCATGCAAACTTTAAAGTTTATCAAATGGATGTCAAGAGTGCTTTTCTAAATGGTGAACTGGAAGAGGAGGTATATGTCAGTCAGCCTCCTGGTTTTGAAGATCCAGAATTTCCAGAGTATGTTTACTTTTTATTAAAAGCACTCTATGGACTAAAGCAAGCACCAAGGGCATGGTATGACACTCTGTCTCAATTCTTGTTAGATAATCATTTTTCTAGAGGAACTGTGGATAAAACACTATTTTACAGAAATGTAAATGGTGCCTTTATTTTGGTTCAAATTTATGTAGATGATATAATTTTTGGTTCTACAGATGAGAAACTTTGCAAAAAGTTTGCTAATCTAATGAAAAGTCAGTATGAAATGAGCATGATGGGAGAGCTCACCTACTTTCTTGGTTTACAAGTTAAACAAGTAAAGGAAGGTATATTCATAAATCAAACTAAGTACATTTATGATCTACTTAAAAAGTTTGATTTATTGGATTGCAAAGAAGCTAAGACTCCCATGCCAACAGCCACTAAATTAGAATTAAGTCCTAATGAGAAATCTGTGGACATTTCTAATTATAGAGGCATGGTTGGTTCTCTTTTATATTTGACAGCTAGTAGACCAGATATTATGTTTTCTACATGTCTCTGTGCTAGATTTCAATCTGATCCTAAAGAATCACATCTTATTGCTATAAAAAGAATATTCAGATATCTTAAGGGAACACCAAATCTTGGTATTTGGTACCCTAAAGACTCTGGATTTGATCTAATTGGATATTCAGATGCTGATTTTGCAGGATGCAAAATTGATAGAAAAAGTACAACTGGCACATGTCAATTTCTTGGTGACAGATTGATTTCTTGGTTTAGCAAAAAGCAGAATTCTGTATCAACCTCTACAGCTGAGGCTGAGTACATTGCAGCTGGAAGCTGTTGTGCACAATTATTGTGGATGAGAAATCAATTACTTGATTATGGATTAAATCTCTCAAAAATCCCAATATTTTGTGACAACACCAGTGCTATTGCTATAACTGAAAATCCAGTACAACACTCAAGAACCAAGCACATTGACATCAAATACCACTTCATAAGAGAACATGTGATGGCTGGTACTGTTGAAATGCATTTTGTTCCAAGTGAAGAACAGATTGCAGATATTTTCACAAAGCCTCTTGATGAATCCACATTCACAAGGTTGGTAAGTAAATTAGGTATGTTAAATTTCTCCTAATTTAGAGTGAATTTTTCTGTAATTTGGCAGCCAGAATTTGATTAATTTTGATTTATCAAAATTGAATTAATTATAATTCTGGATAAAGTCTATAATATTTCAACTGATGAACTAGTGAAATTGTTTCAACTGATGCTTGAAACAATATCCTCTTGCGTTGTTTTTCATTCAACTGATGACACCAGTTGAAGATGCCTTCAACTGATCTTCATCAGTTGAATAGGAAGTTTAAAGAGGCGCTTATTTCATCCGTTGAAAGTATTATCAGATCTGAGCCGTTGAAATTTCTTTTGTCTCTCACCTACTTTATACACACGATCGTGTGTGTAATTTTTGTAGAGATAAATAAGAGTAATTTCTTCTCAACGGTAATTTCTCAGCCAATCACAGCAATTTTCTGAGAAAGTATTTAAGTGTTTTAATTTATTTTCACTTCCTTTCATCTCACTCTTTCGAATTCTTCAAGTTCTCTTCTCTCTCTGTGCAAAAGCAAACTCTAATTTTTCCTCAAGCTTTCTCTGTAACTACAATGGCACCAATGAAGAAGTATACTGCTCCAAGTGGGTTTATTTATGAGAAGAACAACTTCGCGTCATTTGTGGATACCAAGGCTGTGGAGGAGAAGGAGTATCACAGGATGATGGAGTTCATCAAGTCAAGCCAGCTCTCTTATGCTATGCTTGAAGCTCCTATCATCTACCATGAAATAGTAGAAGAGATGTGGACCTCTGCAGAGTTCAATAGTGAGCATGAAACTCTAACTTTCTCTGTCAATAATAAAACTCACTCTGTCAATGCTGATGTTATGAAAGCATGCTTTAAGATTCCTGAAGATACTGTTTTATCTTTGCCTAGTGATAATCAGTTGGTTAATTTACTTTATGCCATGAATTATGTTTTGCCAACTGATGCCTTAGGTAAAATAGAAAGGAGGGGTCTTAGGAAAGAATGGAGTTATTTATGTGATGCTTTTATTAAGGCATTTTCTGGTAAGATTAGTAATTTCAATGCTCTCACTTCCCAGATTTTACAAATGCTTTACATGTACCTGACTAATGAATATTTCAACTTTGGTGGTTTGATGATCCAAGAAATTGGGGAGAAACTAGGTGATAAAATTGATAGACCTAGGAATATTTATTATGTCAGATTTCTCATGATGCTAGCTAACCATCTCAACAAAAAGCTAGTTATTACTAACAAGGAAGCCAAGCTTCCCAGTTTTGTGCAGGAAAAGAGAGTCTTTAAAGACCTCTTTAGGATGAATCTATATCCCTCCTTGGAGGTGGTGTTCCTGCCAACAATGGAGGCTGGAAAGCACAAAGAGGTACATGGCTTTCCTACTACTCTTTCTCAACCCTCACCTTCTTTGCTTTCTGCCATCAGGGCTGTTGAAGAGGCCCATCAACAGTCCACACAAGTGGCAAAACCTTCTAAAAACAAGTCTTCTAAACCAACCTCAGATGCCTCCCAAAAGACATCTGTTGTAAAAAACAAGAAACACAAACCTAAGGGGAGTGTGATTGGAGGATGTGAGGGGGAGGGAAAGGGTGAACATAAAAGAAGCCCTAAGAATAAGGATGGAAAGGTGTGTGCTGACCAGCCTGGCCACTCTGCAGTCTCCCAAAAGACTGTAGAAGTTAATATGGAATTAAACTCATCCCTAGCAGCATCCTCCCAAAAGGATGTTGCTATTGAAAACAGTCCTCAACCAGGGACACAGTTAAAAAGGGGGAGGGACACCACTTCTTCACCAATAAAAGCTTATGGGAGAAAGAAGGTAAGAAGTGAAAAACTGAAGCACTCTGCACACACACAGGCATCCATTCTGGATTTTATGCCTCTAACTTCTCAAAGTCAGATTGATGTGACTCCAATAAATGTGGAGTCACAGCCCCCTTCTTCATCTCAACCAATCACCCATATTTATGATCTTACCATCTCTACTACTCAAACACAATCCCCAACCTCTTCTGTGGATGTGGAATTAATTCACACCACACTTGTAAATTCTCCATCTTTGGATTTCATGGAGAAGCCCCCATCTGAGATTGATCATCATCATTTTGATGATTTGTTGGATCTTTCTCTTCCATTTCCTTCTTCTGTGACAGTGTGTTCTGTGGATTTTCCTTTAAAATCAATCACCACAGACTCAACTATCATAGCCTCTAAACCAATTTCTTCATTTTCTTCAACTGATCTCCCTCATCAGTTGACAAGTGTTTGTCCTTCAACTGATCTGCTTAACAGCTCTCATCAGTTGAATGCCTTCTCTACTAATGTTTCAACTGATGTCTCTCATCAGTTGACAGCTACTGCTACTTCAATTACTTTACCTCTTTCTACAGCAGTTGATCACATGGTAGCACAAACACTTTTAGGACTGAGTGGAGTGAGCTATGGAGTGGAGAGGCAGCCTAGTGAGCTGGCAAAAGGAGAGGGTGTGGAGAGTCTGGCATTTTCTTCTAGCCAGGAAAAAGGAGAGGATAAGAGTGACCCTTTAGTAAGGGTAAGTGAGGGAGAGGTGAGTTGTGTGGTGAGCCAAGGGGAGCCCTTGATGCAAGAAAAGAGAGAAATTGAGAGAAATGCAGGTGTCAATGAAGGGTTTAGTGAACAAGAATTTCAAGCTGAATACAGATCTATATTGGATGGTGTTTCACTAGACCCTGAGACTTTTACTCATGGGATGTCTTCCATTCAAGATTTTGCCAGATTGGACAATCAAGCAGCTGAGAGGCACCTCAATCTGATTCACACTACATCTTCCATGCTTAGAGCAAAGGAGGCATTCACAGCTCTGCCTGCCAATGCTGGAGATGATTTTCATTATGATGATAGTGATGAAGACCTCAATGATGCTCTTGAGGAATCCCTTGTTGAACAACCTACAACTTCTCTACCTTCATGGCTCTCCATGCAGTCTGCCAATGCAGCTGTTGTTAGCATGGAGCTGGAAAGGCAAGCCTCCACCATTCTTCAATCACAACCTGGAAGCTCATCCTCCCCTCCAGCCATTTCTGCCACCCTTGCCAGTCAAGCTCTGGACAATCTCAAGCTTCACAAGTTTCAATCTCTCCATTTTCAGCATGAGATAGAGCATCTCAATTTTCTCATTGCCTCTGTTAAGACTGACTTGACCAAACAAATTGATGAAAAGCTTCCAGCTCAGGTTAAATCAGCTCTTTCTGAATCTGCACAAAAACAACTCCAATTGGAAAAGCAAGTGGAAGCTCTGGAAGGAAATGTCTATATCTTAAACTCTAGAATGGATGAGATGTTGCAGCATCAAAGAATTCAGACTGGACTGCTTCAACATCTTCTTCTTGCCTCTGGTGTTTCACTTCCCAGTTCATCCCCTACACTTGCTGCTAACAAAAAGGGGGAGAAAGAATTACCAACTCCTGCAGAATTGATCAGTCAAATTCCTCCCCCTTTCCACACTGAAAGGGAAAAGCAGAAGATTGCAAGGATGAAAGAATTGGACTCCATTGCAAAGAGAGTGGCTCAACTGGGCAAGAAATCTTCCACATCTTCTACAGCCACCACAGCTCAAATCTCTTTTCCAACCACAACCACAATTCTCAGGGTGATTACACCTGAGATTGTCATCCCTTCCAAGACAGAAAAGGGTGAGCCATCAATTGTGAATGAATTCAAGCCTATTCTGTTTCCAAACAATTGTGGTTACTCCAAGCCTGGGAAAGACTCAAGCTCAATCTACTTTCCACTAGCCAGGCCTGACAAAAATGAGTACAAGCTTTTGGGCCAAGAAATCAAAAGTTATAAAGACTGTGCAGATGTGGCCTTAAAGGCTCATTTTGCCATCATCTACAGAGAAGGCCAGAAGCTGTTTATTGGAACTGGCCATCCTCACTACTCATTTGCAAAAGCTGAAGAGGTGGCCAGAGAATGTGAAAAAGAGGAGTTTGAATCCCAACTCTCTTTGAACCAAATAGAGGTGGATGAAAGGTATGCTATTGAGCTGGAAGAGGAGTTGGCAGCTGAGCTTTTAAATGAGAAAGGATTGCCTCTTGAATCTTCTCCAAAGAAAAAGAGAGTCAAATCTAAAACTAAGATGCCTGAGGCAGCCAAGAGAAGAGAAGAAGTGCCAGAAAAGTCTATCTCAAAGCCTTCTTCTCCAATCAAGGATACCACAGTAGTACATCCAGATGTCAACTTCCATGATGAGCCAATAATGCCAAAGGAGGAGCAAATTGACTTGGAAGATATTCCAATTCCAGCTTTTCTTGTCCAAGAATCTTCCAAGCCAAAGAAGAAAGTCAAGTCTGTGGCTAAAAGGATGACTAACCCTCCTAAACCTCCAAAAGAACCTGAGAACCCTGATGACTATCTCATCATTGCTAACATTGAAGAAATTTCTGAGTTGGATCTGGAGCTGGATGATCTTCAAGAAGTGAGAGGAATAGAAGCAACTTCAAAGTTACCTGAAAGATTGGTATTCTCTTACAAAAACAAGGGTGATGTCATCTGGCCTCTTCACAGAGTTCTGAATTCTGAGGGATTCAGTTCTCTAACAAAAATATATGGATCTATGAAGAGGACTGGAGGATTTACACCACCTGCAAAGCAAATGGTACTAAAGAGAATCCTTGAGATCAGGAAGGAATGGAATTCAGATGCTAGTCTACAAAGAAGGCTGAAAATTCCCTACACTGGAAAGAAAATTCATCATGAACCTACTCCAGTCATGGAATTTAGGGACAGTCAAGGTGTTAGGAGATTTTTCAGACCTAAAGATCAACTCAAGGTTGCTAGCTTGAATACTCTGAAGACTCTCCAATCCAAGCTCAACAGACAAGATAGTGATGAAGAATGGTTCTACAGGATCTTTCAGAAGCAGATTAATATTCTTGAAGAAAAACTTAAGTCCAGAAGAAGAAGATCTTCTAGGAACAAGTAACTGCTCAGTCTAGAGGAGCATAATCATCTGTAATCTTTTCTAACTCTTGTATTTAAATTCTGCATTTTATTTTATTAATGTTTTGTTATCATCAAGTGTAGAATTTATGTCTGCATCTTCTCCAGTCATAAATTGGGGGAGATTGTTAGGAATCAATAATTTTTGATGATAACATAAACATTTCTGTAACATGTCTTACTTTGAATCTTTATCAAATTTCAGTTGTAATTGTTACATTTCTTGTCTTTGGGAATTATCAACGGATGGGTAGAATAGGATGGCTAATTGTAAATATCCAATGCCATGTAATTTTATCTAAGTGAAGGATATTCAACTGATGAGATGTAACTGTTCAACTGATAAAGACTGGATGATGTTTCAACTGATGAAAATCAAGCATTCAACTGAAGACAAAGTGTTCAACGGATAATGCTGAGGAATTCAACTGATAAGACTGGAACAGCATTCAACTGATGGAGTTTGTAATTCATTCAACTGATGAGCCAGGCATTCAACTGATAAAGTCAATAGCAGTTGAAAGCAACCAGAACCTTCAACTGATGAAGCAAAGAGCAGTTGAAAGTGACTAGAGCTTAAGTCTGACAAATCACATGGATCGAATTACACTAAAATAGACATGGAAGCCTAATTAGGAAAATAAAGAAGAAGCAGAAACATACTTATCTCATGCAGTGCAATCTGAATCAAATCAAGATGATGGTCAAAGATGAAGACATCTCAGAAAGCCTGCATAAGACAAAGTTGTGCAGCATTGTTTTTAGATTAGAGTGCATTTTGTAATCTAGCTAAAAGCTTTGTAAAACTTGGAGTATATAACCAAGTTAGTAGCATCAGTTGAACTTGTTCAAATTACTTGAGAGAAAAATCTGAGAGTTAGAACTTGTTTTGAGTGATGAACCAGCAGCTGTGCGAATTGTAAAACAATCCACAGATTCTTCTATATAAAATCTCACGGGTGGATCATTCAATCCACCCGTATTTTTAATACTTGGTGTTTTTCTGTTTATTGTGTTCTTAGTGTATTGTTCTTGAATCTTTTAAATTTGTAAAAGATTGTATTCAACCCCCCCTTCTACAATCTTTCTCATAGTTGGTGTAAAATAACAGAACCTGGCTCTGATACCAATTGTTATTTTACACCAACTATGAGAAAGATTGTAGAAGGGGGGGGTTGAATACAATCTTTTACAAATTTAAAAGATTCAAGAACAATACACTAAGAACACAATAAACAGAAAAACACCAAGTATTAAAAATACGGGTGGATTGAATGATCCACCCGTGAGATTTTATATAGAAGAATCTGTGGATTGTTTTACAATTCGCACAGCTGCTGGTTCATCACTCAAAACAAGTTCTAACTCTCAGATTCTTTCTCTCAAGTAATTGAACAAGTTCAACTGATGCTACTAACTTGGTTATATACTCCAAGTTTTACAAAGCTTTTAGCTAGATTACAAAATGCACTCTAATCTAAAAACAATGCTGCACAACTTTGTCTTATGCATGCTTTCTGAGATGTCTTCATCTTTGACCATCATCTTGATTTGATCCAGATTGCGCTGCATGAGATAAGTATGTTTCTGCTTCTTCTTTATTTTCCTAATTAGGCTTCCATGTCTATTTTAGTGTAATTTGATCCATGTGATTTGTCAGACTTAAGCTCTAGTCACTTTCAACTGCTCTTTGCTTCATCAGTTGAAGGTTCTGGTTGCTTTCAACTGCTATTGACTTTATCAGTTGAATGCCTGGCTCATCAGTTGAATGAATTACAAACTCCATCAGTTGAATGCTGTTCCAGTCTTATCAGTTGAATTCCTCAGCATTATCCATTGAACACTTTGTCTTCAGTTGAATGCTTGATTTTCATCAGTTGAAACATCATCCAGTCTTTATCAGTTGAACAGTTACATCTCATCAGTTGAATATCCTTCACTTAGATAAAATTACATGGCATTGGATATTTACAATTAGCCATCCTATTCTACCCATCCGTTGATAATTCCCAAAGACAAGAAATGTAACAATTACAACTGAAATTTGATAAAGATTCTAAGTAAGACATGTTACAAAAATGTTTATGTTATCATCAAAAATTATTGATTCTTAACAATTGTGTTTAAACATCATGTAATATATACAGTAGTTGATGATAAAAGAAGCAGTTTGGCCAAGCATCCCGGTACAAGGGCTAATGACCAGAAGCCTGAAACAATGATTAGCCGGTAACTATCTATACTATACTATAATAAGTCAACATAGGTATAATTTGTAATCCAAGGTTTTAGTTATATTTTTTGGTTTGGTACTCTCCTTTTGGGACTACAAGTCTACAAATGTGGAGTCTATTAGTATTACATTGTTAAACAGTTTCATATACTAAAAACACTCATAACAATACATTATTATAATATTTTATTAAAAAAATTATAATGATGTTATAAATATAATTATAAAAATACAATTTTGAATATCTTTTTTTAACAACAACCTTCATATAACTTTTTTTAACTTTAAGGTATTCTATTTCAAGATAAACACGAACCATTACATAACCCTTTCGAACCTTAATCTTAAAAGTTATTGTTGTAAAAAAAACCAAGATTACAAAATTACGTTGAAATTCGATTGATTAGATTACTAAATCTTTCAAAGGTATTACACGATCGGTTATATTTGGAAAAGATTTAAATTTTCGGGTTTTTTTTTTAATTTTTAAATCAACGTGTACTAATTTCGGATTAAATGTACTAAAATCCTGATATGAAAATATAGTCAGTTGAATAATATAATTTAATTAAAACTCTATCCAATAATACTAAAATATTAATAAAATGATGTTAAAATTTAAATTATAAATAATAAATTACGAACTATATATCCGCCCGTGCTTCGCACGGGTTAAAGGCTTTTTTTTCTTTCTATATATCTAAGTATCTGACACAAACTTGTAGCACTAAAATCGAATCTTGATCAATTTAATCCAAAATGACTAAACTATCCTTTACTCAAAATACATTCAGTTTGTTCGACTCGATCATTGGTGTAGATGCCGTATGACTTTCTATTATTAGATTAACACCTTTGTTTAAAAAAAAAGGAGATATTTTTTATTCACAAAATTTGTACGTACATCTATAAAAAAAGAAAAGATGAGGAAAATAAATTTTTTTAAAAATGATTAGATATATATTATTTATATGTATAATATTAAATTAATTCCAAAATCATGTTATAATTAATGTATATTAATGATTGGACATTAATGTCTAATAAATACGTTAGTTTTAAAAGTCAATAATGACACCTCTATATATTAAAATATGTATTTTGACATTGCAGTCAATGGACTGGCTTGATGTATAATGTAGGAATTAAGTATCTTATGGGGCAATGTTTGGCTGCGAAAGTTAAGCCTTAATATTTATTTGTTTTTATAAAAATGTATATTTTATAATTTTTTAGATATATTATATATAATTATGATTTAATAATAAATAAATAAATATTCAGTGTTGTAAAAAACGGGAATCAGAAAATCAGCGATTAATCAGAATGATTAATAGGATCATTATTCAGAATTAATTTAATATTATATATGTAAAAATAATATACATATATATATAATCATTTTTAAAATTTTAAATTTTCCCCAAAATTTTTGTAAATTTTAATATTCTACCTGATTTTCGGCCCTATTAATCCAATTTTCGACCAATTAGTCATCGATTTAACCGAATTTTAATATATTATTTGTATTTATATTTTTAATAATATCATAAAAGTGAGGATATGTGTATATACAGACATCAACATACTATGATTTAAAATACAAATAAATATAAAAAAGATAAATAACAAGATATAATATATATTCAACAAAGTGATTTAAAGCAACCCGTGCTTTGTACGGGTTAAGAAGCTAGTTAAAAATAAAAGAACAGACGGTAGTGCTTATAATCTATAACACAAATGCACTCAAAATAACAGAGCAACTGATAAGGAAACTCACAAAAGCGCTCAAACAAATATTAGACGTGGTCTCCTCTACTAAGCAGCCTAGATGAGAGGGATGTTCCTCACCCATTCCACATCCATAAATAAACCAAAGCTCTTACCAAGCCTCGATTCCGCAATCACGCGTTGATCTTCAGCAGGAGAAAATGTTTTCTTAAACTTCAATTCTTCACGATGCTTCCCATTTTGTGCATAAACAATTGCTTCCACAACGAGTAAGCCATATACCGGCACTGCAACTACGGATTTTGACAATGGTATTTTCTCACCACCGGCAAGATTCACAGCATCGCACTCTTCCTTTTCAAACAGTGTACTTCGGTAATACTTCTTTGCATAGTGAGTGGAGTAATTGAAGTTGATGTACCAAGTATTGATACTCCCATGAACTTTACAACCAATAGCAACACTAGATTGAAAGTTATACATTGCCTCAAAGGATAATTTAACTAGTACAGCATCTGAAAAGATCGTATAGTGCACAGCTGCAAAACCATTTTGGCCCCTAATAACTGAACAGATCCGCTTGTCACGCCATACTTTAATTGTGTCGAAATCATATGTCGCAGACCCAAAGCTAATCTCACGGCCTTGATTATCCATCAGCTCGGTTACTATCCCCAGATGTGAACCGACAAAACCACGACCAAGATCAGGAACTAGCTTTACAATGTCACTGGAAGTGGAAGTGAAGATGCCTCCGGTGTCTGAATCAAAGATAGATAGACATCCTCTGCAATCATAACACTTCACTTTTCCTCTAAGACTGAATGCAGAATCTCCTTGATCATAAGCACAAACAGAAATCGAGAAAATCTCCAAAAGTTCAGTTGGAAAAAAATCATCTCTGTCCCTGAAAAATCGAGAGTTAGTTCCACAATTATCATCAAGAACTGAAAAGCAGTTCCACAATTATCATATTACCACAACCAAGCCTGCCTCTAAACGGAATGAGATAGTGTTAAACTATATAAAATGATCAATGTAGATGTTTTTTTACCGAAAAGAGCCGCTTACCATTTCAAGTCCTTAAAGTATTGTCTCACAACTGGTTGGAAATAATATGTCTTCAGCGGGAAAATTAGGAAAACCAAAGTCAGTCAATTATAAATAAAAATTAAACAAAAGGAAAGTAAAGCTAGAAAAGGGAAATGCATGCACCGACATTTTCAGTCTCAAGGATTTTGCTTGTTGGCCTCTGATCGGTAAAGGGTGTTTCACTTGCTTTAGCATAGTACTCAAGTACATTACCTTCCGGAAGGCTTGTAGCACCGTGCTTCCAAAACACAATCATTCGGATCCGATATGGTCTACGGCCAATTTGTTTCTCATGAAATATGTTAATTTCATTACAGGGTTCAAATGTCAAAACACTACTTAAATCTTGCCGATTAACACTTAGTTGACCTCGAAATTCAACCGAAGAATATGCTGGCACCGCCAATGAAGACAGTGGAGTATAATTCCCAAAGTTGAACTTTTCGCATGACACAGCAAGGAGCGTACGTACATTAGGTACCATATCATCACTCAATCCCCTGGTTACTGCAACAATACTACCAGTAATTTCCGCAACACCACTCTCATCAACACCACTTCCACATTTGCCGGTTTTTTCAACTACAATACCCACCTCGGCTAAAAGTGCACATTGAAATATTGTGCAAGTCACCGTAATAATAGATCCACCTTTATCAGAGTCGAAGACATGGACTTGTGGTTTGTCATAAAGAACTTCATCAGTGCAATCTATGTACTTGTAATCATCGAAGATTACAATATCTTCCTCAGCAGCACCACACAGTCTTCTTTTGAGTTGAAATAGCAAGCAAAATTTACTTGGTACACCACGCGGTTGAAAGTTTTGAAGGATTAGAGATGTGGGTGTTTTGGGGTCTAAAACGTGAGACTTTGCATCATTACGATGCTTGCAATCAAAAATATAGAATTCGTTCCCATGATCATCAATGAGCACAATGGTGCCATAAATTTCAATAGAACTAAACTCGTTGGATTGGTTATTATCAATGTGAACAGAGCCCACCTCAAACAAAGGTGTTACCTTAGAATGAAGGTTCGGTACACCATCTCGATAGAAATTTTTGAACGTCACCGGAGGCTTGGAATCTGAACTTTCCTGAAATTCTAAAAGTTAGGTACAATATACACACGTATGTATCACAACATCTAGAGAGCAGGCAAACAATATTATAGACTACACAAACGTAATACCTGCAGGTGTCTTGCGTACATATGTTGATTGCCTTTCTGCGGATCCAATTTAGGTGTTTGTATATGTTGCTCGAGTGCCTGAAGATCCGAATCAGGTGTTTGTTGGGCGATTTCTAATCCCGAATAAGTATATCTAATGATTTTCATCGCTGAATCTGCTGCTTTGAGTTGAGATTAGGGTTCGGTTCGAAATTGATATCTATTTATAGTACTCAGGCAAAATACTTTGACCGTTTAATACAATTAATACAATACTTCTATGTTAATTTGAATTAGCAATAATTTTTACTTGTATATGAGTATAAAAAGCAATAGATTTTTTTAGTGTAGTAACTATATTTTTGTGAATTTATTTATATTTTTCATTATATAGTTAACCGATTCAGAAAATAAAAATTATTTTAACCCCATCAGAAAATTTTAGATCAGTAATATTTAAATATTCAACTTTTCTTCTTTTTTCTTTTAAAATTTTAACCACCATACTAACCACATACAAGTTTACAATATATGTAATTAATTGATCAGTAAAAAAATATATTTAAAGGCAACAACTAAATTATAAATTAATTATATTTATTTTTCAAATTTTAATATTCATTATAAAGATTTAAAAAATTATATATGCATATATCTATATTGTATTATAAAAAATTCAATAATATTTGTAATCTAAGATTTTGATTATATTTTTTTTAAAGTTTCTTCCACTTGTTTTTTCAACGTTCAGTTTAGTGTTGTATAATATACCACCAGATTACAAGATTAGACTTCAATCGACCACCTATTAATATATACTATAGCTAAAATCTAATATAATAACTATTTTTCAATGAATGATACCAATCAACTAAACTAAAATTCATCAATCACATTTTTATAATTTTTTATACAAACAAACGAATAATTTAACATCAATATATATATATAAAGGAGGATGCGGGCGTCTCTAGAATTGTTCGATTCAGTCTTCTGATTTTTCTTAAATTTCGGATAAAATCAATATATATAATTCAAAAAATCAGGTTCAAGAATTCTAAAAATAATACAACTCTTTTCTTATCGAATTATAATAAAGATGATACAATTCTTTTCTTATTTTAAAGGAGGATGCGGGTCGTCTCTAGAATTGTTCGATTCAGTTTTCTAATTTTTCTTAAATTTCGGGTAGAAAATATAATTATAATTCAAAAAATCAGGTTCAAGAATTCTAAAAATAATACAACTCTTTTCTTATCGAATTCTAGAGATGATACAATTTTTTTCTTATTTACAAATTTTAAAAGCAATAGGATTACTAGCTATTATTGATAAAATACAATTTATATTTAAAATTTGTAATGTAAGTTAATACAATTTTTATTTTCGTTTATAATAATATTTTTATCCGCATTTTTTAACTATGTCAAGTTTTTAACAGTATCATAATATCGGATTGATCTTTGATAAAACTTTTTCATTTATTTTCTTAAACTAACTTTTCAAGAAAAGATAACTTAAATTGAGTTCGAACGTGTATTATATATATATATATATATATATATATATATATATAAAGGAGGATGCGGGCGTCTCTAGAATTGTTCGATTGAGTCTTCTGATTTTTCTTAAATTTTGGATAGAAAATATAAATATAATTCAAAAAATCAGGTTCAAGAATTTTAAAGGTAATACAACTCTTTTCTTATCAAATTATAAAGATGATACAATTCTTTTCTTATTTTAAAGGAGGAGGTAGGGCGTCTCTAAAATTGTTCGATTCATTTTTTTAATTTTTATAAATTTTGAGTAGAAAATATAATTATAATTCAAAAAATCAGGTTCAAGAATTCTAAAAGTAATACAACTCTTTTCTTATCGAATTCTAGAGATGATACAATTTTTTTCTTATTTACAAATTTTAAAAGCAATAGGATTACTAGCTATTATTAATAAAATACAATTATATACTTATATATAATAAGCGTAAGGGAGATAATTTGGTCGCATGGTCCTCTGGTCCAAAAGCTTATCATCTGTTGGATCTTATATTGAACAAATAAGCACCGTTAGATTGGAACAAAATTAAATTCTGTTCTAGAAGGCAACTGATATCTACTTGCATGTTTATAATTCCTTTTCTGAATCCAAAACAAATTCTGTCTTTCACATGTATATGATTTTTTTTAATCCTAAATAAATATTTCCTACCAGTTTTATTCGTGGAATCATATAAATCTCACCGTCACAATTTTTTTATAATATATTTTAAAATTAATAAGCCGGATTTATGTGAGAAACATATAAAAAAGTTTTTCTTAATCCAAAATAGATTCTACCTTCTTATTGCATATTTATGATTCCTTTTCTTAATTCAAAACAAATTATGTTTATCAATTTTAATTTAGAACCATATAAATTTTTTGAAAAATATTTAAATCACATTATAATAATTTTAATATAAAATACATTTATTAATATAATCTAATAGGAGTTGGCATAACGTATTCCCCTCAAAATATATTAAAATTTAATAGATAAAATTTAATACTTTGGCATGATACATACGAGAAAAGGAATTGCTTGATTAAAATAATTTATTTGAAATCATTAATGGCTGTGATGATGTATTTACCAAAGTTCTAACTTACAAACAAATCATAATTTCGAATTTTATTTTATTGAAAATTTTAATTTATTATTTATAAATTAAATTTTTTCACACCATTTAAAATATATTTAAAAAATTTATAAATAATTAAAAAGCTCCCGTGCCTTGCACGGGCTATAAGCTAGTTTATATTTAAAATTTGTAACGTAAGTTAATACAATTTTTATTTTCGATTAGCTCATCGTCACTATCTTGAACAGTCAGATACTGATTATCACCAACTTAATTTGTATTGCTTGCAGCAAAAATATAAGCAAGGATGGCCCTGTGTTTTATTTATTCAAAATAACAATTATTGAACAAATATAATTTAAAAATACAATTCTTATTTTTAAAAGTTATAAAATTTATAATCTTATTATATTAATTTTTTAAAAAATTATATATTTATAATATAAAAACAACATATTCCAGAATCTCAAATTGTCTAAAGAGGTTTGTAGCGCTAAACTCACGTCGTTCCATAATGGTCAACAAGATACCATCTCTATCATGTTTTTATCTTTAAGATCTTCACAACCTCATTCAAATAGTATGCATTGACTTACAACCAATCTTGATAATAGTTGGATTCAATCTTATAATTTTCTTAAATTTTGAATAGAAAATAAAATTATGATTCAAAAAATCAAATTCACGGATCTTAAAGGTAATATAATTCTTTTTTTATTGGATTCTAAAAAATAAAACTCTTTTCTTATAATTTTCTTAAATTTCGGATTGAAAACAGTAATACAATTCTTTTCTTATTTAGGAATCCTAAAAGGAATAGGATTATATTTATTTAAACTAACAATCCTAGATAAAATACAATTTATATTTAAGATTTGTAAGTTAATACGTACAATTTTTATTTTCAATTTACTCTTATAATTTTCTTAAATTTCGAGTAGAAAATAAAGGATTGTAAAGATAATAATCATTAAAAAAATAATAGCAAAAAAAATTAGAACCATAAAAGAATAATAATTTTTAACTAAAAAATAGGAATTATAAAATAAAATAGGATATATAAAATAGGAATCATATGTTGATTTTATGATATTGTAAATGATTCTCGATTAGTATTGTGTTTGACGGGCACGGGAGGCGGCCTAAACTAATTTTTATCTGAATAATAATAATTTTTCTATTAGTATTATGTTTTCACAGTAAAGTGGCTATTTTTTTTTTTAAATCTGTGTTATAATATATTTTCTTATTAAAACGGGACCACGTTTCAAAATAATTTTTATCCAATCATAATCTTTAATTTTATCATAATTAGAATAATTTTATATTTATTTAAACTAACAATCATAGATAAAATACAATTTATATTTAAGATGTGTAAGGTAATACGTACAATTTTTATTTTCGATTTAGTCTTATAATTTTCTTAAATTTCGAATAGAAAATAAAGGATTGTAAAGATAATAATCACTAAAAAAACTAATAGCAAAAAAATTAGAACCATAAAAGAATAATAATTTTTAACTAATAAATAGGAATCATAAAATAAAAATAATTAATAAAATAAAATAGGATATATAAAATAGGAATCATATATTGATTTTATGATAATGTAAATTTTCTTGATTAGTATTGTGTTTGACGGGGGCGGGAGGCGGCCCAAACTAATTTTTATCTAAATAATAATAATTTTTCTATTAGTATTATGTTGGACGTGAAAGTGGCTAAAATAATTTTTTATCTATGTTATAATATATTATTTGTTAAAACGGGACCACGGTTCAAAATAATTTTTATCCAATTATAATCTTTAATTTTATCATAATTAGAATAATTTTTATTAGTATTGTGTTTGACAAGAGAGCAGCTCAAACTAATTTTGATCTAAATTATACTGTAATATTTAATTTTATCATAAAAATAAAAATTATGGATTTATAATGTCTTTGACGGGAGGGGGTTCGCATTGTGTTTGACAGGATAACCATTTAAAAAGAATTTTATATTAATTATAATATTTTTTTTATTAGTGTGTTTGACCAGAAGATGACTCAAAATAATTTTTATGCTATTATAATATTAATTCGCATCAAAATTTATACAAAATTTATAACTCCGCCGCGAAGCGCGATTTTATTCACTAGTTAAATGATAAAAATCAAATTAAACAATTAACATATTTTATCAATCACATTGTCTAAACATTATCACGTAAACAAACAAATGATTGTTTTTTTTTTTTTCCACAACAAACAAATGATTGTTTAGTAATAAAGTAAACCCGGTAATAACTGATAACACATATTATCTTCCCTTTCTTATAAATTTATTTTTTTGTCAGGATATATTTTTGTTTTAATTTGTAACACATTGTTATCTTCTTCTCAGCAGTTGTTTTAGCTGAGAGCAAATTGGTGCCCTAATTCGACGAAATTCATCTCCAAATCATCGAGTTCCACGCCATTAAAGACATAATTCGATGAAATTCATCTCCGATTCATGTAATTACATTCATCACTCTCTTAATTTCACTTGATTTTCGCTCTCACATACATTACTCATGGCTTGTACTTGCAATTTCACTTCTACATTTTTGTCATCTACTGAGTATCTTAGGAACACTAAAACTCGATTTACGAAGCATTCGGTGTGTGTTAGGCCTCGAATTAGTTGTAATTTAGGTAGCGCGAGAAGTGATGAGGATGATAATTGGGAAAAGAATGTAGCTAAGTTGGTTAATTTGTCGGTTACTTTAACTGTTGTGTCAGCTGCATTGCCACAAGCTGTTAATGCAGCTAAAGTTGCGAAGCGTGGTAAAAAAACAAAAACCGTAGAGGTTTTTACACCGGAGCAATTGAAAGTGTGGGCGGAGGGGCTTCCGGTTGTGGCTAACAGGATTGCGTATAGTGAGGTATTGAGTTTGAAGAGGGAAGGGAGGCTTAAGCATATAATTAAGCCTGCGGAGGCAGGGTTGAAGCAACAGGCGGAGGTTGTTTTAGCGGTTTTGGATGATTCTAGGGTTTTGAGGATTGTGTTGCCTTCATTTGAGGTTGATCCGAAGTTTTGGGTGGAGTGGGATGAGTTGGGGATTGATTCGGTTTGTGTTAATGCGTTTTCGCCGCCAGTGAAGAAGCCGGAGGTTCCGGCACCGTATTTAGGGTTTTTGTTGAAGATTCCGGAGAAGATGTTTACGGCGGTGAAGCCGAAGCCGTTGTCAAAGAAGGCGATGGAGTTGAAGAGGCAAAGGGAAGAGTTGAAAAGGCAGAGGGATGAGGATTTGAGGAGGACGAAGTTGGAGCAGGAGATGATGGAGAAGGCGATTAAAATGCAGAGGAAGACGGAAGAGAGGAATAGGAGGAGGGAGCAACAGAAGATTAGGAAGGAGGAGGCTTTGCTCAGAGTACAAATAGAAAGAATGCGTACCAGCAGTGTATGGGATGACTTGGCTCAAGACAAGAATGTTACAACAGCACTTGGGCTGCTTTTCTTCTACATATTTTATCGTACTGTTGTTCTGAGTTATAAGAAGCAGAAGAAGGATTATGAGGATAGGTTAAAGATCGAGAAAGCAGATGCAGAGGAGAAGAGAAAAATGAGAGAACTTGAGAGGGAAATGCTGGGGATTGAAGCTGGAGACATTGAACCTGAGGCTGAGGAAGGAGCGCAAACTGAGGAAAATCCTTACATGAAGATGGCAGAGCAATTTATGAAGTCTGGTGCTCGTGTCCGTAAGGCACGTAACGGCAGGCTCCCTCAGTATATGGAAAGAGGAATGGATGTCAAGTTTACAGATGTTGCAGGTCTTGGGAAAATACGACTTGAGCTTGAGGAAATTGTAAAGTTCTTTACCCATGGAGAAATGTACCGCAGGAGGGGAGTCAAAATACCAGGTCAGAAATCTTCTTCTATTATCTCAGCATAACTGGAACTGAATACACGCGCACACACACATATATTTGCTTGCTTTGATAGTTACTGAGTAATGAGTATGCATTAGTATCTTTAAACTTGCACTGAACAATATATTTTGGCTTATTTTGATGGTAATGAATCCCCATAGAAAGAGTAAAATAACTCCCTTTAAAAGAGTGATCCAAGAAACATTTTTCTTTTTCAAGTTAGTTGAGCTTCCGTTTTAATATGTAATTCACTCTATGATGAGCATTCTTTACAGATATTATGTACTTAAAGTATTAAACGTCTCAACTAATTGTATTTCTGATATCTTAAAATTCTTCATTATGAATATATGATGTACCCTGAATCAACATTGCAACAACAGTTAATATTAAATCCTTTAAAAGCTTTCATAATTGACGCAATATCAAGATTAGATGGCACCTTTTCCAAAAAAGTGTTCAGAAAAGTAAATATATAAAAGTTAAACTATGAGCAACTTGGTGTGAGCCGAATGTTCTGATATTTAAGTTATCACATATAAATTGACTGAAACAGAATCTATCACACCTTGTCTTGTGAAAATATTTTAATACTTGACTCTTGACCACCTTTAAAAAAGGTCAGTCACTTTATGCATAGAAGTTGTACTAATTATTCACCCTATGTTTTATGACCAAAAATTCTAGTCAAACCTACTTACAGTCATTGGGTTTGGTAAGAGAGACTGTTCAAGTTGTGAAAATACTTTTATTGTTTACTTAGTTATGAAATATGTATCTTGTGTGTTGCCTCCTACAGGTGGTATACTTCTTTGTGGCCCTCCTGGGGTGGGGAAGACTTTATTAGCAAAAGCTGTTGCTGGTGAGGCAGGTGTGAATTTCTTTTCCATTTCAGCCTCCCAGTTTGTGGAAATATATGTTGGGGTTGGCGCTTCTCGTGTCCGAGCACTCTACCAGGAAGCAAGGGAAAATGTGAGAATTATTTGCTGTTTCAGGCATCCATACCCATCCTGTTCCAGTGATATACCTAGTTCTGTATATATCAGATTGTTTATTCATATTAATTTAAACACATTCCTGTTGATGCATAGGCTCCTTCTGTTGTTTTCATTGATGAGTTGGATGCTGTTGGAAGGGAGCGTGGTCTAATTAAAGGTTCCGGTGGACAAGAACGTGATGCTACTCTAAATCAGGTTCGTGGCATCGTTAACAAACAGTTTTAGTACTTTTAACTGATTGCATTGAACTTTGTATAATATAAACTGCTCCTTATTTAATCCAGCTCCTTGTATCTCTGGATGGATTTGAAGGAAGAGGGAATGTGATCACTATTGCTTCAACAAATAGACCAGATATTCTTGATCCTGCACTTGTAAGACCAGGGCGATTTGACCGAAAAATATTTATACCAAAGCCAGGGCTAATAGGACGTGTTGAAATTTTGAAGGTATACTTATATAAACTTCTTATTTCTTGGTCAATTGGAGAAAAGTTGCACTGAATATTCCCGTATTTAGATATGTTATTACTTTTCCTAGGTCCATGCTCGTAAGAAGCCAATGGCTCCAGATGTGGACTACATGGCTGTTGCCAGCATGACTGATGGAATGGTTGGTGCAGATCTAGCTAACATAATTGAGGTTGGCGCTATTAATATGATGCGTGAGGGAAGAACTGAGGTAGTAAACTTCTTAGAAATGAATGTCAGTGCTGTCATGAAAACTTGCGAATTGCTGAATATTTTTTCACTTGCTGCAGATCACCACAGATGACTTGTTACAAGCTGCACAGGTTGAGGATAGAGGAATGCTTGACAGAAAAGACCGTAGCCCTGAGCAATGGAAGCAAGTAGCCATAAATGAAGCAGCAATGGCTGTAGTGGCTGTGAATTTCCCTGACCTTAGAAATATTGAGTTTGTATGTCCCTCTAACCCATCTTTAGCCTTCGTATAAGCACTGTGATGTTTGAACTAGTTTACTTATTGGGGAATATGTCATCACTTCCTGGTGCTGTACAAATAATTCTTTCACAAGGTTTCTCTTATTGCAGAACTTTGATGCTGATGTTCTTGAATGATTTTATTGAATATTTATTTTATAACAGATGCTGTAAATCCACCTCTCATTTGATGCACTTGGCATTTCTTATATCTACGTTTACATCCTAGCAGTTCCTGGTGAATTTATAAATATGTCTAGAGTCTAGGTGTTTTGATAACCCTCTAACCTCTCGCCTTTACTTTTTATTTTGGGACTAGAATTCACTGATTAAATGTGTAATTTCTTTTGGTATGGTACTCTTGTGTACTAAAATATGATCTCCAGCAAGTCAGATAAATGAGTATGAAAAGTCCGTTGGTGTCTATTTATTAATCATATGCCACACTGTGTTTTCATCGCCATTCGCCAATATCATGTTCCCTATTGGTTATGGTTTCTTTTCTAAAAAAAGTTGATGAAGGCTTCGTTAAGCATGTGTACTTGATAAGCAAAAGGTTATAGGCTTCGTCTTTTTTCTTTGCACTACTCCTAATACCTGACTCAGTTCTTCATGTCTGAGATTATTGGGGGGTGGGGGGTATACTGGTTGTTTAATGAGTAAAAGTTTGAAAATGGGAAACTTAAACATAAAACAATATATAATATATACCCTGTACTGCATTTCTGCTAAGATGTATTTAGGAGATTCTTATATTCTATCAATTCAGGGAATCTCATGTGTGCATCTTAGATAGTGAGGGAGATGTCTCAGGTGCATTATGTAATATGTTGAACTAGAAGTCCTAATCATTTCATAATAGTGTGTTGAAACCAAAATTAATGTTGAACCTGTTACGCTATTTAATATCTTGATCATTTGGCACATGAAATATATGTTGTTATTGTCAGAGTAGATATGTTTATTCAAGTACTTTTACTTCTGCTAATCTTATATGTTTGTAAATATTGTAGCCAAATAGCCAATAAAATGTTCCCACATGTTAATAAATTCAACCTTGTTTCACCGGTGTACTTTTTTATTGCTAAATTTCTAAAAGCATCATAATTTTATGATTCCTATCTTCCTTTGGGCAGCTTACAATTGCACCAAGGGCTGGCAGGGAGTTGGGTTATGTCCGGATGAAAATGGATCACGTAAAATTTAGAGAAGGAATGCTCAGGTACATTTGGTTGTTTAATATACTTGAGCAAGTCCAACAGCTGCCCTATGTAGTGTCCTAAGTCATAATATAGGGCATTTGATGAAAAAACTTAATCCAACAATGTCCTAGTGATGCCCTATATCACTAGGACAACCCATTCAAGCCCTATTTTTGAGGCACTCTCTCTCCTTGCCCTATCCCATATTTTATAATAAATTCTTACCAACACTCTCTTTCTCTCTCTATTTTATATTATGTTTTAATGATGAAAGTGAACTTTTAATAATAAAATATTAAACATATAGTGAAAATAAGGCACATTGTTGGAGTTGAAGTTAGTAGAATATGTCCTAAACTACTAGGACATAATTTTTTATATTATATTTAGGGCTCCAACTAAGACACTGTTGGACTTGCTCTTATTGACTTACCAGCATCATGATGAAAACCATTATCTTGAGAAGCTTTAACTACCTTTGATGATAAATTGTGGTTGCAACTGGTGATTTGTGATAAAACAATCATTGGAAATGTCATAGCTTTCTAGAACCTTTGTTAAAAGTTATCCTTGTGGAGTGCCCAATGTCAAAACTTTTATCCGTGGACCAGAAATATTAAGTTATGTAACAATATGTATACATGCAATATCTTTTTAAACTTCCGCCAGATTCTTTTTACTGTGCAAATCTCCTGGAAATTCGTGCAGGACCAGAAATTTGGCAAATCATTTACAGATTCACATAAAAAAACTCTGGAAGTGGAATTATTATATGTCAAAACCTGAAACTGAAATATATAAGCGAAATAATTTTACTCATGTTATTGGTCTTTTTTTATTGTGGGGACACCTGCCCCAACAAGCCACATCCTAGATCCACTGCCTTCCTTCATGTGTATAATCTATGTCTATCTATAATTGTTTTTATGTGGAGGGAGTGCAATCATTTTAAAAATTTATCTGTTAAAATTTTGTAGTGCAAGCAATATTTGCATCATGATTATATTCAACTTCTAAATCCTATATTCTCAAACTCTTGTATGTTAACACTGTCAGATGCGCTGTATATATCTTTATTACCTTTTTATACGAACTGGTGGAAGTTATCAGATTGAAAGTTGCAAGTACCTTATCGCGGGTGGCTGTAGACTAGTGCTGTAGTAGCTAATATTTCTTTCAATTTTAATATGATCTTTTATGCAGTCGGCAATCCCTTTTGGATCATATTACAGTTCAGTTAGCACCAAGAGCAGCTGATGAGCTTTGGTATGGTGAAGGCCAGGTATTATGATGTTTTTATGTGACATAGTATGCTTCCCAAGACTATTGTGCAAAAAAGGGCTAATAAAGAGTTTCATTTGTTACGACTTCCTAGCTAAGACTCTTGTAAAAAGCAAATATAAGTTAGATTTTTTGATGAATGCTAGAAGCATACCACTGATTTATTATATATGATGTAGTAGCAAAACTATTACGAAGATTATTGCAGTTTCAACTTATGCTAATAGAATCAGAGTAGACCTGTGGAGAAAACCACCGAATGACAGAAATGCCATGTACTATATGTTTTTCATTAGATTGATGACTTGTAACTGTTAAGTACTCAAGTTCAATATGGGAGGAAAGCCTAACACATCTTTTGATATACTTTATTGTATTGTTAATTATTACAGTTGAGTACAATATGGGCGGAAACCATGGACAATGCTAGGTCAGAAGCAAGAACTTTTGTTCTTGGTGGTCTTTCTGAGAAACATTACGGCTTATCAAATTTCTGGGATGCAGAACGTATCAATGTATGGCTTCAAAATTTCGTTTATAATAATATTTTAACTTCCTCTTTTACAATGTAGACCTGCTTTGTACCTCGTAGTAAAAGGCAAGTTTATTTTGAGTACATAGTTCTGTAGTAGGTAATTTGAAGCATCTATGCTATTGGTGTTTGGTGTGTTCTAGTCTAATAATTCCTTTGTCATTAGTTGTGTCCATGGGAATGTGACTATATGTATCAGCATCGAAACCAAGTTTAGGCCATTTGTCATCACAGTTTTTTAATGCTTTCTTATTCATGTGACATTGACATGCTCTACCCTCCTGGATTGCTGCTATATCAGGAGATCGACACAGAAGCCCTGCAAATTCTAAATATGTGTTATGAACATGCTAAAGAGGTACCTCATATACATCGAAGCTCCCTTGTCATGGTCTTTGTTATGTATTATAATGTTGCAACTGCTGTTTTGCATGACAGATCCTGCAGCAGAATCGGAAGCTCATGGATGCTGTGGTTGATGAGCTTGTTCTAAAGAAAAATATTACAAAAGAAGAGTTTTCTAAACTAGTTGAATTGCATGGATCTCTTAGACCTGCTCCACCCAGCATACTTGATATAAGGGTTAGAAAGCGCTTAGAATTTGAAGATATGATGCTGAAACAAAGGGAGACAGCTGTTCAGAACAGTGTATGAGCAATGCTTCTGAAAGGTAATTGATGGTTCGATATTTCGTTGTTGATTTTCGTATCGTTTTCTCTGTGGTTTAAAGTTATTTTTGTTAGTTCCACAGCTAAGTTGTTAAATATTAAAGTTTACTTCTGCTCTTTACTTGTCAATGAACTGGTAAAAATATGAATAGCAAACTGATCGAAGATTAGAATCATTGTGCTTGCCATCATCCAAATATATACCTCATCTGCATAAACAATACTGCAATCAGTTAGTCTGCTCATGAAATAAAAAATTTAATTTAAAAGTTGGTCGTTTACTGTACTGAAACTAGTTGGTGTCTGGCTTTATAAAAAATGATCCATTAAAACATTAGGGAGAACGCAAAAACTAATCAATCTCTACTTAATGCTCTAAATCAGGTTGAAAAGGCAAATCATACATCGTCTTGCATCAGTTGATGTCCTTACAGCAGCCGAACCCGTGGGGACTCTATGCAGACATTGCAGAGAAGCTGCAAACATGATGCTCTGAATTTGGAGTAGCAGGCGGAAAATTGACATAACCATCAACTTCTCAGCATTGGTGCAAGGGAAGTTTTTGTTAGTATGGTTTTTAGCCAAACCAAGTTTTTGTTATTACCAGTTATTGCGTGTTATAATTATTAAATTTATAGTTCCAGTCTTCCAGATGTGAGGAAGTAATTGTAGTTTCTTAACATTAGCAATATTTCGCAATGTAATTATACCCCATTTATAAATATATGTTATAATGCAGTTTAGACTTCGGAATTATATTTGCTTATACATCTCTTATCCTCTGTTTTGTTCCTCTATTTAACACATTTTTTGTTATACCCAAGTCTTTATTTACTTAATTTACACATTTTGGGATAAAAACCGTAATTAGAAAATTTTTGATAACTGGCTGCAAAAATAACTACCCACGTCCTCACGTTCTCAGTAGTACGTACTGTAGAATATATACCCACCGGTTTTCTGGATTCTTGTAACACCAACACAAGTACAATGGCTTCTGCTCCTCACGGTTCGCATTCCGGTTCTAACTTTTGCTGCTGCTTCATACCGATTCTTGTCATAGTAGTCGGAACTATTGTTTCTCCTGCCAGGGCCGCGGAGGAGTTCAAAGTCGGTGACATGGATGGCTGGCGACAGCCTGATATAAACCACACTGAAGTTTACACTCTCTGGGCTGCTTCCAAAAGCTTTCATGTCGGAGATTTACTTCGTGAGTTTGCTGAACCTTGATTAACTAAGTTTTCATCTCATTTCGTATTATTTTTGAAGCATCTCGAGTTTTATTTGTTGCACCAGGTTTTGAGTACAGGAATGATTCTGTGCTGGTCGTGGATAAAAGGGCATATTATCACTGCAATGTAACTAGTCCGTCTTCTGAGTTCTCCGACGGTAACACGACTATAAATCTTGATAATGCTGGACCACTGTACTTCATTAGCGGCGACCCTGAGCACTGCCAGAATGGGCAGCGTTTAGCGGTTGAGGTGATGCCCCTGCCTCCGGATACTGACATATCTCCTTCACCGTCAACTCCTCCTCAGTATCAGGAACCTGGAGCAGAGGATTCTCCGACACCGTCTCCAGTTTCAACTTCAAAAGCAGCCACGTACGGGTTTTCTGTTTCTAAGACATTGCCGTTTTCAGTCCTTGTTTCAACCTCCTTCGCTTTGTTATGGCTTTCTGCTTAGGCTTAGGAAAATAACTACTGATGTTCTGCATTTGTTACATGTTCCGTCTTTGTTAAACTTGTAATTAATCTGATTTCCTATGTCCGAAATTTGAAATTTCTTCATCGCTAAACAATGATTTTTCTTTCAAACCAATTAAATGAAGGGTTTTGTTCCATGCCCACCATATGCCATATAACCTTTAACCAACACAGAGTTTTAGAATCGTTAGATCTGAATTTTAAAGGTGTAGATTCAACCTTGTTTTTTTTGCCGGGGACACCAGGACCCCTAAATGAATTAGGGGTCAATTGCTTGGTTCAATCTGGATGAACATGTTTTATAATTAACATTCTTATGCAGTAAATCGAATTCCAATCTGTCTTATATTACGGGTCATTTCGGCTCAGAAAATAAGAAAACTGCAAAATTTTCAAATTATTGTCAAATCCGGACTGCTCCAAGTTTGGACACTGATATCTATTTTAATTAAAAGTTTATATAACTAATTCATGGGCACGGGGACAGGGGTGTGGGTTACACATGCTTATGATATCGTTATCACTGAGGACGCTATACAATTTACCCGAGTTTTTCTAAATTGTAACTCGTCGTAATTATTGAATCCAGTAACAGTAGGAAAAATTTCGAAAAACGAATACTCAAAGCCAACATCATTGTCTTCCAAAGGTTTTTTTTTTTGTTCTAGGATAATTTCCTGAGAAAAGTGCTCAGGTTTCTTGTTTCTTTGATGGCGATATTTGTCAGAATGCTGTTTTGCTCAATGTGTGTATGTGCATTAAGCTCGTATAGTTGTCGATCTCTGTCGTGATGCATGTGTTATGTGTTGAGCGGGCGCGGATCAAAGTCACGCGTCGTAAATATAAAATGAGATTTGTTTCGAATATAAACAGTCAAAATAATTTCATTAATACGAGATTTTTGAGGATAGTTTAAAAAATATTCTGTACATCTTGATCATGATTCAGAATCAATAATATTATTCATCAAATATAAAGTTAACGAGTGTTGCGCAGAATTGATGGTTAAAAAGTTGATTCTCAATTTGCGGACTGTGCAGTTATGTGATGTGAGAGATTTTTCAAAATTGCAATTGAAGATCTTAAACGATTTGTGTCAAAAAATTTCTAAAACGGACGGGTCGAAACTGAGTGACGAGAAAAGTACTAAAATAAAATGCATTATAGATCACCTCTTAGCTCAAGTTGCTTGACCATTCGAAAAACGCTTGGATATGAATAGTGATCATTACAACTTACCAAATTCTTGGTTTGGCCGCATTGCTCCTAGCATTATTAGGGCAGACTCTCTGATAGGTCTAAAGAGTGAAGAAAGGACAATTATACATAATCAAATGCATAATTAAGTATATTGACACTTGATTTATATATGCCTCGTGTCCCTACTTAATTAGGATGCATTATATTATATCTATTCAATGTTTGCTACTAATATTAGCAATTATTATCTTAAAATTGATGTAAGCTACAGAACGTCAGAACTACAGAAGTTTGGATAAAAACATATTTACATAGCCAGTAATACTTTTTTTTACTGTTCCGATGTGCATTTCTTGTTTAAATTTTTATAAAATAAAATTAGTTTATTCTAATTGAAAATACTATATTAGTAAGAAAATTAATAAGAAAACAGTTCAGAATAACGGAGGTAATACCCTCCCTGTCCCAAAATAAGTGTGTCTTTGACTTTTTGCACGCAATTTAAGATGTAAAAACAAATATACTTTTACACATTATTTTTCAAAAACTTTTTTCTGAATAAAAATATAGATATTAAAATAATCTGGTACAAATATATTTTTTTACACCTCAAAATATATGAAAAATCGATACTTATTTTGAGACCGATGGAATACAAAATTAGGACTCTGTAATTTATGGCAAAATGTCCATTTTTCCCGGGAAATCAAGAGTGTGGTTATTATCCATTTATCCCCAAGGATAATCTTGCATCGGTTACGGGAGTCTTGTCTATGACGGGATAAATCTGAAAATTAGTTGCAGGCCAGGCAGGCATCACTTGTCAAGGTTGATTACTTGTGATAAAAAGCGAAACAACGTTTTTGTGTCCTTAATATTACCTTGACAGCCTAACCAACCTAGAAAACTACAAGTCTGCAAAGTTCAGCTTCTTGCACACCCAATAAGAATTAATCACTTCTTTTATGTAACACGACAACTTAAATAATGCAATTCTATATTCGAACAAATAGTAAAAAACGATAAAAGGACGAAGAATTATTCGGTAAGATATTAGTACCTCCTGTTTGGCAGAAGCTAAGATACATGTTGGTGCATGAGAGTCACGTCAAACTTACCCGGTACATGTATCTTTACAACTATATACACAAGTAGGATCGCTAAATTTTATTATATTGTTAAAATTGTTACTTGATAAAGATTAAGTGGGTGTTTGGCATGGGTTTATAAGCCCGACTTCTGAATTATAAGTTAGAAAAACTTAGGGGCTGTTTGGGTGAGCTTAAAATAAGTGATTTTTACTTAAAATAAAAAAATGGAGTAGAAGTTAGAAGCAAGTTAAGACTTATAAGTGATTAAAGTGTTTGGAAAATAAGCAGAAGCCCTGAAACAAAAGCTAGCATTCCTAGCTTTTTATAAGTACCTCTTGACTTTTTACACAAACGGTACGAAATAAGTGCTTCTAACTTATAAACCAGAAGTTCGGCTTAAAAGCGGGAAACAAACACCCACTTATTTGTACCGTTTGTGTAAGAAGTCGAAAAGTACTTAAAAAAACTACGATTACTAGCTTTTGTCTCACAGCTTCTACTTATTTCCCAAACACTTTTATCACTTATAAGTCTTAACTTGCTTCTGACTTCTACTTCACTTTTTTACTTTAAGCAATAAGCACTTATTTTAATCTCACCCAAACGGCCCCTAAATATGTACTCTTATTATTATGTTGAGATCTATAATTTAGATATTTATTTATTATGAATTATTAATTAATGAAGATTTTATTGTACTTATGACTAGTTTGTTGAAATAATATTTCACTCACTACGTAATTTAAGGAGTGAGAATAGAATTAGTTAAAAATGAATAAATTATAACATTGTTACTTATTCACAAATACTAAAATGATTTCAACTTATAAATTACTCGTCAAACTTCTTAACCCTAATATGCAAAGCTCTTTTTATTGATCATGAGTCCATGACCACAAATCAAAATAATTGCTCTCAAAATTTATTGATAACAATATGAAGAACAAAAAAATGGCATATATAGCTGATAATAACAATAACATCGTGATTTAACCCGCGGTTTTTCTAGTGTGTGCCCATGAGCACAATAAAATTTGATAGCTTTTCTGGTTTACACTCTTTTAATAATGATACTCCATGCATTCATACCAATCACACCAATAAAAACACAGCAAATTTATGAGTTTGTGTGCTTAGCATGTGCCGATTGGTACACACTAGACAAACCCTTTAACCAGTTAACCTATCAATCAGTCATGTTAGTGATGAGTTGTAAAACTAATGATAGCTACAGTGGTTTGTTATAAAGTGTGAATAATTAAAATGCTAATTGCAGTCGTACTTCTTGTTTCCTACACACTCATCGATACGGACAAATCCAAAATATTGGATTCCTATATTTCTGATTTTCAGCCACTAAAATCTAGCACAGCTGGCACTGCATGATAAATTTAATTAGGTGAGCAAGGGGGGCGACATTTATTTATTTATATTTATAAAATAAATAATTTTATTGATTATTTTTCGTGGGAAAGTACTTATGGAGTATACACACATGACAGCTGCGAATTTGCCATTAAAATGATGGGGAATTAGATACACCTGTCTTTCACTTTGTCTCATATTTCACGCAAATGAAAATGACTGGTTTTGAATAATTAAACTGCTTCTGTTAAGATATTTTTCGTTTAATAATAAAATTATAAAGTGCGTTGGATGACCAAGCGCTAGGATTTATTTTTTATTATCATAATTGTTCTCCACCCTTTAACATGTACACGTGTACGTCCTGCCATCTATATAAAAAATACAACTCTGACATAATTACCCCTACAAAATTTAAAACAATAATAAAAACACAATACTATTATATAGCCATGGACAAATTGATAGTAGATCAAGACCATACTCAAGATTATTGGGTGGGAGAATGCCTAGTGTAGCAATTAGTAGGTCGGCATTTAAGTACTCCCTCCGTTGTTGTCACATTTCTATTTTTATCGGTCAAATTGATCAAATTTTAACCAAAAATTATAAATTAATTTTTTATTATTTTAAAAAACTGAAAACTACATCTTAAAGTAGATTAAAAGTTTTTCCCGATGACATATTTTTTCAATTTTTTCAATTGATAAAATATTAATAAATTTCAGTCAAACTTTGGTCAATTTGATCGGCACAAAATCAAATGTGACAATTAAAATGAGACGGAGGGAGTATTTAATTATATCAAGTAATTTCATTCAAGATGTTTCGGCGTCGTCTCAAGTCTCAACCCTACAATAATGTTTACATCTAATTTCCTCCACCTATACGTTGTGCTTATCAGACTACGTATAGTTCTCGACTAATTTTAAAAAAAATTGTGTTATTATTATCTTAAAATTTTATAAATAAAATAAATCATTTTTTATATTATACTCCTCTTACAGATTTTCGGAAATTCGATAAATATAATAGATCGACTAAAATCTAAAATATGATGAAATTGAGATATCTTGCACAAATTTTGTAATTCTTATTTATGATATTTTAGAAAACTGTGTTTCATAATGACGTGAATACAGAGGATCTAATCTAATTAAAACTCACGTCATTATGTATACAATTTTAGGTATCAAACATTTTTGATTAATTTATTATCTCGTATGAGATTAACGTACCAAATTTGGATGGACCGTCCATACCAAACACATGTACATAGAGGTTTAATTTCGAGTAGCTAATTATTAGTGATGGCGTTTATGACGTTAATTATACAATATCTACATCCCAAACCGGTGCTCCTGCCATTAAGGTCCACGTACAACGTCCTTTTTCTTGTGACGCAATTTTCAAGTGACCACGACGCAGCGTTTACTAACCATAACTGTTTAATATTGTAATTAGTTGATTTGTTTATTCCTAATGACAACCACACTTCGTATCTCCTTTTGACAAAGACAAACACAGTTCTAGACTTCTAGTGAACTTAATTAACTAATTACTTTGATTAGTACTGATTAGCTAATCAGCTCTCATATATGTATCACTAGCTAAGCACGCATCTGAGGGGAGCAATTAGCATTAAAGCATGTATATGCATATATCACTGTCTAATTAATCAGATTAGATTGTTTGCAGCAATTATATGCATATATACATAATTTGTTCTAAATCTCACTCTCTTACTCAATTATTAGAATTTCAGGTATAACTTACTTGTCCCTCATAGTTAAGCAAACAGGATTCACTCTGTCCCTCTCATTTTTTTTCCGGTTTTTTTAACAGTTTAACACGTATTTTACGATAAAATAAAAATTTATAATTTCTTTTTAAATCTTCTTTTTTATAAACATTATATTATAGAGTTCAAAACCTGATTTCTATATATAGGCACTTCTGCAAATAGATAAAACATGCAGACCTTGGGATGCAATTGTACAGTAATGCAAGACAATCATAGAGTATATATCAAACAGAATATACCAAAGATATATAACGTTATTCCCCACAATGAAACATTTTATATACCACAAAGAACTTAAATTCAAAATTACAGAAGTGTATATATAATTTACAGCAAAATAAATAATCAACTAATTAAATTCACCGGAAATTAAATACCCATCTAACTCCGTTTCCTCCGCCCATGACGGCGCCGGATAAAGCCACATATCCGGCGAGTCAACAAGTAATACCTCATCAGAAGACTCCTTCTCCACGTTCAAACTCGGCAACTCAGTTATCTCACCGAGTCCCAGCTCATACGACTCGTGATCAAACACAGAAGAAGGAGAAGAAGACGACGAAGAAGACATTGCGGCTGCTTTGGCAGCCGCAGCTTGAACATCACGAGGAGAAACAGACTCGGGACGAGGCAAGGAATGCGCGAGCTGAGGGAAGTTAAGGATCGCCGCGCCACCTTTGACGGTCAACGCGGCGACATCGTGTGCCCTAGCCGCCATTTCAGCCGTGGGATACGTGCCGAGCCAAATACGTGTCTTTTTACGAGGCTGTCTAATCTCGGACACCCATTTACCCCAGCTACGCATTCTTACTCCCCTGTACACCGGGTGCTTACTTTTACTACTACTCGTATTCCGCTTACTCGGGATACACTGAGTACGCTTGGTTTGACTTGATAACAGGTCTGAAGCATGATCATTACTATTGCTCTTCTTATTTTGCTTGCTCGAGTCTGAAATAGTATTCGAGATATACGGGATATGTTTGGTTTGACCCGATAACGAGTCTGGTGCAGGATCGAGTTGGCCTCCGGCTGCCATTGAGCAAATCGGGAAAGTGAGATGATCAGTTTGTGAGACACGTATATGAGTGTGCGGAGGAATGGGGTTATATATAAAGGGAAAGGCTACTATGTAACAAGTTACAAATAATTGGGATTCACGTGATAGAAAGAGATGTGATGAGAGTTTTGAGCTAAAAACAAAGTAGGTTCCACTGGGATTGGTTACAAGCTGATGATTCACATCTATATACTTTAATATTGTAAATAAAATATACTCCTTAAATTGTTACGAGATTATTTATATATTCTTTTTATTTTTGTTTGTTACTTATTTGTTATACACCTTCACATGCACCCTCGATTTTCTTAGGTATATCTAATTATGTACTCATTTTAACTTTTTAGTTATGAATTACAAATTTTTAATCAAAACAAATATTTAAAACTACATGTTTGAATACATTACTATTTGTAATAATGTATATTTTTATGACTCTATGAAAAACATGTTTGACGCGAGTAACACTATTGTTTAGTTGCAAAAAATGATATCAAAAATATGACATATCCGCAAAATATTTGTATCAGCAATTCTTGGAAAGTGTTTACAATTATCCACACCTTTCTAATATGACTGTTTCCTGAATCATTGCATATATATATATACACATGTTTTTCGGCCAGATTTTATTTAATTTCATCACCGAAAATTCATATTGTGCGACTAATTAGGGATGAGGAGAAGTGGTGTCGTTAGGAAAAAAATTACAAATTTATAAATTAAATACATTTAATAACATTTTTACTAATATAATTTTAGGGGTAAAAATATATATTAATCAGTGTTGTAAAAAGCGGGAATCAGACTTAATCGGTGAAGTCACGGAACAGGGATTAATCGGTAATTAATTGAACTGATCGGGAATTAATCGGATTAATCAGTGATTAATCAGAGATTTAATCAGTTCGGCGAGTTACAGAACAAAAATTAATCGGTGATTAATCGTGATTAATCACCGAGAACATAGATACTAATACATACTATTTGTTAACTTCAATTATAGGTACTACTTACAGATATTAGAATATAACAACTCAACTACCATAAACAAAATTTGCTATATTTCAATTTTATGTACGAAAGGTTATTAAATTGCATTTACAAGTTTTAGGTGCAAAGTTGTCCTGGCGCCGTAAACGTGAGGGGTTGCTGTTGTGATCAGTTGTGACTATCAAAATACTTGGCGTCTATTATATTAATAAAATAATTATGAATCCCAAATATATAAAATGCGATGTTTTTTTTCAGTTTCATTAATTTTAAAATATTGTTATATAAGTAATTTAACATTATACATTAGGAATATGACAATATATAATTTAATATTATACATTAGGAATAAATAAATTATAGTCCATACATATTACATATATCCTTGAAATAAATAAAAAACAAAAGTAGGTATAACTTTGAGATATTAGGAAAAAAAGAAAAATAGAAACCTTTTCAATTCCTATTTTAATAATTAAGATTACATGACTTGTAAATCAAAATAAGTTTCAAAATAGTAATAAATATTGAACTCAAAATCTAAAGAGATGATAAACTCCTAGTATGGGACCATATCATTACTCTTTCAACAAGTTCAATTAAATTTGAATTTTAAGTTTCTCAGAAATTGAATTGAAATTAAAAAGGCTAAGACATCGCATGCGTGCCAAGTACGACAGTCAAATTGGTATTAAACGGAAACGGGTGAGAATAATAGAAGGTGAAGGTCTAAAAGGGGCAGTTGTAGCTTAAAAATGGACCATAAAAAAAGAAGATATTATAATGCATGGACCCTCCTGCAAACCTACTCAGCTCATGCACATTTACAGTTGTTCGCCCCACTCTACTTGGATTGGGCATATTCTCCCCATTCTTTTTCTTGTTTTGCTTATATGTATTACCCTCCCTTATATTTATTTAGCCTTGCTCCATTTATGTAAAGTGTATTACATGGCAAATTATCTTGTTATATATATATATATATTATTTTTTTGAATAAGTTGTTTATTTTTAAAAAATAATATATATATTCTCTAGAGATAAGTAATTATTTTCGACAAACAAAAAATGTTAAACATCTAATACTTAATATTAAAATATATTATATAAATCTTGAATTTTTCCAATAAACATGTCACCATTTTCCCACTCCTAATAGACATAAGTCAATATATGAGATATGATTTATGAATAATCTAATAATTCTAATGTTAGAGGACGTTAATGTTAGAGGACGTGTTCGTGAGATATATTTTATGATTAGTTGATTTAATATTTTTAATGCAAGAGGGCGTGTTTTTTGATGAAGGACATGATTTGAGAAGGGTAAATTTTAATTAAAAATTTAATTTAAATCCTGAAATTTGTTAAATAATTAGTAACACGGCTGTAATTTTATATTTCAACCACATGTAATTTAAATTTCTGGTTCTATCATTATTTCGATAATATTTAAAGCATTAAAATAGCAGCTTATACGTGAAAGTATCAGTTCAATTTTAAATGTGACAAAAGAAAAAGTCAGTTCAAATTTAAAATACTACCGTATATTAATGTTTATAGATTCTTTTTTTATACAGAGTTTGTAAAAAAGAAATATGACAAAGAATGAAAGGACAGATCAATAGTCCTTAACGGCATAACAACAACACTAGCTAGCAGGAAGTTACCATCTGTAGGGACCTAAAGTGTTTGATTAAGTTGATTGGACTTAACGTGCTTCGTCTCTTTTATTATGCGCCTCCGATCAACTCATTGATGTGATGCATCCTGAGTTAATATTTTATTGCCCTCTTTCACTTTCAAGAATTAATTTACTTTTTCAAGACTTTTTTTTAACCAGCAATCCTGTAGGCACCCGTTTTTAATAAATAATGCTTTCTTCCGTCCAATGGTCTAGAAATTTCAAAATTGAAGAAATTAAATTAAATTAAATTAAAACTCGGAGTTCACTTTTTTCTCTATTTATGAGTTTTTTCGGCTGACTTTTTGGTACTCGATCATATAAAATAATTGAAAATATAATTATTTTCACATAAGTTGTTGATTCGGACAAATTCGACTTATAAAATTAGATTCAAACAATCGGACATCCCAATAATTAAACATTTTCTTTTTATATATAACAAAATCTTCCAACTTAGAAATCACTATGATATATTATTAAAATTTAATTAATATATATCCAACTAATGTAAAATGTAGTTAATATGACAATAGTAATCCTGTAAAATATATATAAACATGTACATATATATATAGTCAGAACCATTGTGGGCTCTGTTAGCCTCTGTTGAATAATATGGATGTGTCGAGTGTGCCATGTCATCACGAGCCACGTTATCAGAGTTAGTTAGAAAGTTTGTTGTGATCCACCACTAGTCTACTCTACTCTATATATCAGCTACTGCATTATTGTAATTGTTCATACTTGTAAAAACAATTTCTCTCTCTAGTTATGAAAACTCTCTCTCTGGTTCTTGCTTGTTAGTTTAGTTGTTTTACATGATTTGTGCTGTTCATAAATAGAAGATGATCAGAATTAACATGGTATCAGAGCCACTACACTTATCGATTCTTTCTCCGCCGCGCTCATCTTGTCTCCGTCATCTTCTCCGGTGAATTTTCGTCAACTTTCAGGTGTTTTTCTTCTGATTCTGTGCTCTGTTTCGTCTGTTGCTTGTGATTGTGTTTCATACTTGCATTCGCTGGAAACGATCTCATTTCGTCTCCATACTTGTATTCTTTTTGGTGCTTCTATAACCTAGGGTTTATACTCTTCGTATTTGTGTGATTGTTCTGGTTTTAATGGCTGCTTCTACTGGAAATGCGTGGAATCGTAATTCACAGAGCTGTCAAGATCCAGCTAGTGTGTATTACATTCATCCTTCTGAAACTAATACTGCACAGCTTGTTTCTGTTAAATTTTCTGGTACTGGCTTCAGCAATTGGAAGCGATCTATATTGCTTACTTTATCCACTAAGAATAAACTAGGCTTTATTGATGGATCTGTGATAAAACCTGATGTTACTGCTGTTGATTACAAAGCCTGGGAACGGTGCAATGATTTAGTTTGTTCCTGGCTACTTAACAATTTAGATGACAGTATTGCACAGAGTGTCTTGTATTTCAAGATTGCTAAGGATATTTGGGATGATTTGGAGGATAGGTTTGGTTCTACCTCCATGACTCAAGCTTTTACTCTTGAACAACAATTGTCTGAGTTGACTCAAGGTTCTAAATCTGTGTCGGATTATTTCACTGCAATCCGGTCACTCTGGGATGCTCTCAATGATGTTGATCCAAATCCTTACTGCATTTGTAACAAGTGCACTTGTAATGTAAATCAGAGGCTCCATCAAAAACAACAGGACCGTCGCCTTCTTCAGTTCATGATGAAACTTCATGAGAAGTTTGCTTCTGTCAGGGGAAATATGTTGATGCAACATCCTCCACCTACTTTGTCTAATGCTTTCAGAACATTTGCTCAAGAGGAACGACATCAAGCATTGTCTCAGATCACTTCTCAAACAGAAACTCTAGCATTTGTTGCAGATAGCACTACACAGAAGAAGCCTATGAACTCAAAGCCTAATCCAGGTTCTGCTACTTCCAACACTAAGAAGGGCAATTATTTCTGCACAAACTGCAAGATATCTGGACACAGTGTGGAAAGATGCTTCAAGATCCATGGTTATCCTCCCAACTTTAAGTTCAAAGACAAGAAAGTAGCTGCTGCTGCTACTCATACTCAGTCTGTGAGCAATACTGATCACAGCACAGATGATTCTCCTCCTATTTCCATGGCTCAATATCAGCAGCTAATGGCACTTCTTAATAAGCCTAACTCTACTCCTGCTGCAGAAACTCAGGATCATGCCATGCTTGCTGGTAAGCTATGTCTTTTGGCCAACAATCCATCTCAAAATGGTTGGCTGATTGACAGTGGAGCCACAGATCATATTTGCTCAGACCTCAGTATCTTTCTCACTTATAAACCTGTTACTGCTTCAAATGAATTCATTTTAATACCTGATGGTAGACAGGTTCCTATAGCACACATTGGATCTGTTAAGATCACAAAAGATCTTATTCTACACAATGTGCTACATGTTCCTGCTTTTCATTACAATTTACTCTCTGTCCAAAGATTATGCAAGGACTT
This sequence comes from Daucus carota subsp. sativus, assembly GCF_001625215.2. NCBI lineage: Eukaryota > Viridiplantae > Streptophyta > Magnoliopsida > Apiales > Apiaceae > Daucus > Daucus carota. The sequence goes on along the minus strand of NC_030387.2, from coordinate 40,910,569 downwards.
AAACTGTTCTTTGGTTTTCAATGATACTAATTGCATTATACAGGACCATTTGCAGAAAGGGAAGCAAATTCTTCTTGGTAGAATCCAAGGCAGCCTATATAGCACTGCAGATCAGTTCAATTCAGTACCAGTAAAGTCCAGTTTGCTTTCCATCAAGGAAGACCTCTCTGTTTGGCATCTCAGACTTGCACATATACCATTTCCAAGGTTAACAAAGATTCCAGAGTTAGCTAATGTACATAATTCATCTCATAGTTTCATATGTCAAATTTGTCCTATGTCTAGAAAAACAAGGGCTTCTTTCCCTCATAGTTCAATCAAATCTGTATCACCTTTCCAATTAATCCATATTGATGTTTGGGGACCTTATCAAGTTAAATCTCATACTGGTTGCAATCAGTTTTTAACAATTGTGGATGATTTCAGTAGATTTACCTGGATTCACCTTTTGAAACACAGAACAGATTGTGTGCAAGTTATGACAGATTTTTTAGAATATGTTAAGACTCAATTTAAGAAGAAAGTACAGGTGATAAGATCTGATAATGCTCCAGAACTGTGTCAGGGTCTTATGAGAAATTTATTGCTACACAAAGGTATAATACATCAAACAAGCTGCAGCCACACTCCACAACAAAATGGAGTTGTGGAACGTAAGCACAGACATTTGCTAGAAGCTGCAAGGGCTCTGTATTTGCAATCTAAAGTTCCAGCAAGGTTTTGGAGTGACTGTATCTTATGTGCAGCTTACCTCATTAATAGAGTACCACTGCAGAGCATCAACAATGATACTCCATTCTTCAGATTGCATGGTACAGTTAAGTACCTAATTGATCTTGTTCCTGTTTCCAAAGCTTTCCCTGTGATGAAAGAATGCGCTTATTATTCTGGTGAAAGTTTTAATGCTGCTGTTGCATTACTTGTAAGAAAAGACAATTTCAAGGAGGATTCATTTTTGGTATTGGAATTACCTGGTCAGATCATACATTACAATCTCGTTGACAGAAGTTTCAGAGTGATATCGGACTTTAGTGAAGACTTGCAAAAACGTTGTCTCAGTCTCTGCTATTACCGTTGTGGAGACTTCAAAGCTTGGCCATACAACCAATGAAGTGAAAAGAGCAGGGAAAACCCGTTTTTCGGCCTAATGTTAGTGACATTGCTAGTGTTGAAGTTCTTGCCATTGCGCAGATTTGCTATTTGTTACTGATCTAATTACTATTCTGTAACTTGTATAGGAGGCTTAGAAGATGCAAATCTATTTCTCCAAGTAGTTCTAGACTATGTTACCCGGACTCTTCAATTTTGCCCTCATACCCGTGTCGATCGGACATGACATGGGTGTGGGTATGGGATCTGGGTCGGATCCTTCAATTGAAAACCGGACACTTGTTTTTAGCGAGGGATGCCTCACAACAACAACTTGATTTTAGCGAGGGATGCCTATAAATTACTATTTCCATGCTATTCTTTTGATTTATGCTATAAGTTTAAAATAAACAATTTGTATATGTCTTTATATTAGTAAAAGACCCTATTATATTTATAATATATAAAATGTACGTATAAATATAATATCACATATATAAAGGTTATATGCTGAATCCCCGTACCCATGTCCAATATCGGATCCATATCCATGAATCCTAATTTTTAAGAAATTAAGGGTCTGACACTTGGATCTGCACCCGTGTCCGACACCCATACCCGAGTCCGGGTAACTTAGGTTCTAGACAACGAGTATTGATTAACTTGTATAGGTGGTCTGAATGCACTTTCAGACTGGACTGAACACGAGACTTTTGTTCTACTAGATGCTTGGGGTGATAGGTTTCTTCAGCGTGGAAGGAAGAGCCTTAGATACATTGAAGAGAAGGTCTCACAGCAATGAAAACTTGTAAGGACTGACACTCAGTGTCGTAACCGTTTAGATACATTGAAGAAGAAGTACAAAAAGGAGAAGATGAAGCTACAGGGAATGATGGATACAACTAAAAAATGGGTGTACTTTAAGAAGATGAACATGTTATTGTCATCAACGCCACAGCAACCAAGACTTTCACGTAGAGTGAATTCTGTGAACTCTGAGTATGTTACCCAGTACACCAGGGTACCCTTGAATCGCGCCTGTGGTATAGATGAGTTGAGTAATAGTCCAGAAAATTCAGAATCTGTCGAGGCCGAGGAAAAGGGTTCAGATCTGCTTCCAGCAAAGCAAACAAGCAGAGTGGATGGAGGTTCTTTCAGATTGCTTGCAGAATCTATTACAAAATTTAGTGATATTTATGAGAAGATTGAGAGTAGCAAAAGAAAATTTTCAGTCCTGTTTTTCAAATCTTGCATCATATATTTACCTAAGGGTGTATCGTATGCTATCCAGGCATCATCCCTTCAGGATCTAATGTTTGAGGCAATAAAGTTGCTGGCATAAATGAATGTATTTGTTTCGATAAAGAAACTTTGTATGTGATTCAGTATGTTAATCCAAGCATCATTCTTAATTTTTTTAGCTTATATTGATGAAGAATGACATTCAGAGTGCTTGACAATAATAGGAGATTTGATGGTATCAATCTGAACTCACCTTCAAGTTTCCGAATGACATATCCAACCATTACATGGATGGTTACCCGGTCCGTAACCCTAGCCGGTTTCCGGTGGGTTAGAGAGCTAGCGGGAAATAATTTAGGCTTATACGCCTTACAAATGATTATCTGTTCTAACCGAGTGCCCCCGAACAACAGAAGATAAACTCACCACTTGGGCTCTCTGATCGTGCTCTAGCGGAAAATGTTTATAGTGTTAAGAATTCTGTATTATCAACAAGATTAGTGGATCCTAACTGCAAATACAGATGCATCACAAGATGTTATTTTCATCGCTGATTCACTTCTATTTCTCCGATATACTGAATTTTTGAAACACTGGTTTCAACAGCTAAAAATTAGTAAATATGATATTGATTTATGGCACCATTATAAGTGGGATGAGCTATTAAAACACACTAGCCTATAACCCGTGCGAAGCACGGGCGACTATATAATTTTAATTTGATTATTTATAAGTTTAATATCATTTTATTTGTATTTTTTATTAATTAAATAAAATGATATTAAATTATATTAGTCGATTCCATATGTGAATGTTTATTTATAAGCTTAATATAATTGTTTAGTGTTTTTTTATTAATTAAATAAAATGTTATTAAATTATATTCCTCGATTGGTTAGTCAATTCAAACATCGATGAAATTAAAAAGATGCAAATCAGTATGATACCTTCTCTTGTGACACCCAGATTCGAATAATAGCAACAGGACCAGAAAAATTAGGCAACAACTCTTTGTGATTCTCTCCGATCACATAATCAATTTCCAGCTGGAATACTAACAACACAATTCATAAATTAACTGCAGTAATCCTCAAAGATGGTGGAATTGTCATATGGGCCAGACAAATATAATTCTAAATAAGTTGTTCAAATTATGACTTCATTACTTCTAAGAACATTTGAAAGTACAACATCTCCATTATTGGAAAAGATACTACTTTGATACTAATTTGTAATTGGGTCAACCAGGTGACATTACAGTCCAATGACTCAAGTTGGTCGACTCAAGTTGGTCACTGATCGAAAAAGTGTCTCAAATGAGTTACTCATTTAAAAATCTATATCAAAACTATCACTTTATCATTAATCGAAATTCTGAAAGTATTATATATTGAGTTTCGCACATTTTTTATGAATAAATATTACATCTAAATGAAAGGTTCCGAATTCTACTATTTTAGCTAATATTGTTAGATTTTCAAATGAGTAATTTATTTGAGTCACTTTTTTAATCGGTGACCAACTTGAGTCATCCGGCTCTAATGAATCACCTGATTTAACTGGGTTTATAAAAAGTAATTTATAAAATCTATTCACAATAAATAACTACTATAATTACGCTTGGATGATTATTTTATCACAACTTTTTAACTCATAACATAATTTGAAAGTATTGAATAGGCAGATTAGCATAATTTTCTGCTAATGAGTGCATCTTGTGCAGTTTTATGACAAGTTTAACATCCGTCACAATATTGCCGAACTTCTTGAATACCTATGGCAGGTTCCCAGTCACCGCAACGCATGGAGACAGGTAGGATTGATAACAAATATGTTTTCTTCTTCATCAACGTTTTTACTGCCTGCTGACCTTTTTATGACACTGCAGATTGCTAAAGAGGAGGAGAAGGGCGTATATTTGAATTTCTTAAACTTTCTGATAAATGATAGCATTTATCTACTTGATGAAAGTTTGAACAAAATACTTGAACTCAAGGAACTGGAAGCTGAAATGTCAAATACAGTGGAATGGGAGCGAAGACCAGCTCAAGAAAGGCAGGAGAGAACTCGATTGTTCCATTCTCAAGAGAATGTTGGTGCCGGTTTAAATGTCTTTTTTCTTCTACAAGTTCAACTTTGTGGTCATGTTGATGTCTACTCCAGAACTTGTTTCACATTTATATATTTCTTATATATACTTGGCTTAGTCTTACCTTGCAAAGTGTAGTGTCAAATAAAATACCTGGAATGTCAGCATCCTGCACCATTTTGCCGTTGCATCTTATAACGAATGTTCCTTTGTTTCTAGATCATCCGGATTGATATGAAGTTGGCAAATATATTTATACTTTTAGTAGATATAGCTCTCTTCCCTCTTATAATCTTAAATGAATAAATTAGTTATACAATTTTCGTTGATATGCCTATACCCGATCTCTATAATTGATAAAGTATTCTTTTTCTTGTAAAGACCAACAACAGAATGCGAAACAGCTATGGGATTATAAGTAGAAAATATGATCTCATCTATTCTTTTGCTTATAGGTGCCTAGGTGGCACTAAATACTTGTTTGAACAATCAAATTACATTGCAAGGTGATCAAAAAATCACCTTCCGATGTAATTTTGGACTACATAGTTGGTGATTAGAACAGTATACTATGCATGCCTGTATTCATAACCATCAGTAACTTAAAACTGAACTCTGTAATATGGTCTATTAACACCGCAAGCCTGGACCTTTTTTCTGTAATACACTAAGATATCATGTCCTATCCTGAGCAGAGAAAAAAAATTGGTATTCAACTAACTACACATTCTGTAAAAAAACAACAAAAAAAAAACTCTAAACCCACCGTCTGACTCATTTCTCGGAATCTGAAAACCCAACTTCTTCTCCTTATTAGGTGCTTAGCAATAATTCCTTGATCATACACCCATGGCAACAATATAAGCGCTTTTCCAAACTGTATTGCCTTTACCACTGAATTAAAACTTGACGAATTCAACAATTCACTGACGGACTCATGATTTAGTATCTTAATCTGAGGCACCCAAATGGTGTAAATCATCCCACGCCAAGCTATATACCATCACCACCTGCAAGGCTGCAGCAACTTGGGAGCCCAAACTGTAGACCGAACAAACACCATCACCATGTCAAAACTTTATATATAAGAAGAAACATTGGCCTTATATCAAGTTTGGTATTTAGCACCACTGAACATGGGCAGAAAAGCAATGACACATACGCATATGCGAGTTTTTGTATCTTCTAAGCAAAATGCATACACTAACTAAAATTGTCTAAAAAAACTGAAGATCTACTTTACCAAGCTAACCGTTAATTTGAGCCGGTACTTGCTAAAAACTGATGCATGATGTCTAGCTTTTCCTCCCATTAAAAAATTGCAAATAAGAAATCAATTACTTAAAGTACCAAACGAAGACACCAATAATAATTTCAAAGTATCCTTAATCATATTGGACATCTGGGCTAGCTCTGTCTATCATAAAACTTTAGAAATTAACCGAGCACAATAAGATAAAACTTCAGCTGCGGTTCCTCTGATTCAATTATAAAATTTTCTTACACGACTCGGTCAGAAAGAAAGCTTTCTGGGATTTCACTGCATTCTTGCGGAAGTATCTAAACTTCATTGTGGAAATATCAATGGCAAAATCTTTCTTCTTTCTTTTTTCCTTTTAAAAGGCTCTCACTTTATGGTTCTTTATAATTGATGGATGTTCAAAACCATGTCACACTTAAATTGATAAAATCTATTAGCCTATCAACTCAATAAGGCCTACAGTTAAAGAATAAAAGAAATAGCCATAAAAAGAATTAAATGTACCTGAGTGCAATCAATAGACATAAAACAAACACGGAACTATATGCTCTACCATTCAAATCATTAGGAAGTAAGCAAATAATTTTCAAACATTCGAATGAACTTGCATAAATCATACGAAACATATCAAAATATCATACAATATTAAATATAAATGAAGACTAATATCTCAAACTCATTTAAATATAAAAAAGTAATGGAAAAGTTGTTTAAGCGCTTTCATTAAACACATGGACTGCAAAACTAAATCATAGTATAACACTTTCAACAATCCAAATCAACATCGATCCAGAATTCCAGATGCTACTTAATTAGATGTCCCCGATATATTAGAATCATTTACATAATTTAGTAGCTCAGTTGAATAAATCTGCCAGGTGAATACAGTAACAGATCATAAGTCAAAGCCCAATTTATTTCCACGGTCTCCTCTCTTCTTTCATTTCTTTAAACCTCTCACATTTTCAAGTCTTTTATTTTGACAGTTACATCTTCAAAGTCCTGCTCTATCAGAAATGTATAGGAGAAAATTGTGCCAAATATAAGAAAAATACCTATGTCATTATAATTGGTTGTGGAACTATCTTCAACTGGACTCGAACTGAAATCCAGTGTTCTTCTTGGAATATTGTTCTGATTCCTAAATATAGAGGAGTCTCTAAATGGGGCATTCAGGCCTGTTGAGGGGATAGATGCCTCAGTTGTGTCAGGACAATGTAATTCATGAGCAAATGCCTTCTTCACTGCAATAACATCAGAATCAGTTCAAACATCCAATAAAACTAATGCCAAAAAAAAAGTAACATTAAATTTCATACCACTTTTTGAAGCAGCGACCTTTTTCTCAATAGTGCCTTCAACTGAAGGACACTTTGTGCGGCCAATATTGTTCAGGGGAGGCTTTGTATTATAAGTATGTTTTAAAGCACCCTTCTTTGTCCCAGAAGCTGTCAAAGGTGAGCATAGCTTGGTCTTATGTGATATATTAGCTATTGGACTGGAGGGGTCCGTGGAGAGAATGACATGTTCGATGGAACATGATTACTTGCCAAAACAGGAACACTGTTGTCTTATTAAAAACCTCATTTCCATTAGGAGACTCCCTTAAACCATTTGCAGACACCTCGTAAGAATATACAGAACTCCCTTGAGGCATCCCACAAGAACCTGAAAATCAACATATCAAACTGCATTTACAAAACTACAAAATTATAGCACATGCACATGAATTAAACTCTCTAGGTCAGGAATATGTACTAACAGTTGAAGTGATTGTTCAAAATTATATATTATAAAAACAATCACTTCATTTATGGTACCGAGATGGTTAACAGTTGAAGTGATTGTTCAAAATTAACCTAGGGCAAAATTCATATATCAGCTATAAGAAAGTGGAAAAAAATGTGATGTAAAAAGTACCATCGTTGCGGCGCTTGAAGACATAATGTTCCATTTGAAGACATAATGTGCCATCAAAAAAGTAAGATTGTAAAACAAAGAATAACAGATAATACTAAAACGCAGAAGTATATTCTCCATCGCGGATGACAAAATGACCTAGGGCTTTAAAATGCCATTAGCTGGCTGACGATACCTTAAACTAAAATTGACCACTCTCCCAATCTGAACAAAAAGTAAAAGCAGCAATCCATTCAAACTACTGGTGCTTATTCTGGATAATCGGAATTTCCATAAGCACAAATGATTAAATGCTAATTACTTAATAGAGAACTAATTATTCCAAGGATTAGACTGATTCAACCAGAAATAATAGTTATATCATAATCACACCTCATTTTTTGCTAAGCATAATCAAACTTTTTGATATCAACAAATCAATATTTGTCATTCCTGTTGCTCCTCAACTCCAATTTAGTCTTTTTTCTCCAGCTTCTTAATAAAACAAAAGCTTTATAGAAGAACACCCAAGATCGCATAAACTTCAAAGTAACTTAGATATGCTCTATAAATTAGCAAAAAAATAAAATTTCAATATTCTTTACATACTTTGTGCATATACAGAAACAATTTGTGGTCTTTCACTACCCTAATAAAAAAGAATCTTATAGTTCACAAACTTTTTGAGGGAAAATTAAAAGTCTATTTTGTTCCCCAATTTAAATTCTTTTATGGCTGAAAAATTAAAAAGCAAATTTCACAATTCAAATCAAACAATTTTAACTGTAAAAGCATGCTATAGTTAGGCATTTTTCACATTTCACTACCATTTACCAAGTATAAAAGCGGAGAAATATTTCACAATACTGCGGATTCAACAACCTAACGTATACATGCCTGTATACGTGCCTATACTCCAGTTGCAACTGTGGAGAGTTATTCAAAGTATTTTAGCATTTCTCGTATATATAAAGAAAAAGACAATGTGCTAACAACACAATTATAACCAAAATATTAAAATATCAATAGAAAACAACAATGCAAGCTTAACTTGAAGGTCTAAAGGCAAGATCAAAAACCAAAACCAAACCAAATAATATTGGTGCGGTTTGGTTTTCTTAATTCGGTTTCGGTTTGAAATGGTTTGGTTTCGGTTTTAAAACCAAATAATAAAAGATGTTGGCAAATTAATATTTTTGTTGGAAAAAATCTTTTTTTACATCCCAAAAGAAAGCCTTCCCTGACTATGACACTGTGTCCTATGCTAGCAAATTAATCTACCACAAGTACATGCCTGTACAATCCATTTGCGGCTGTTATTCCTACTCAAGGATTTCTGGTAATCTTCTGCAGCCTGTAATAGAAGATACATCAGACCAAACTCAAATATTTTAGTTAAACAAGGTGGCAAGCAAAAAACAGATTACAAAAGTGAAGGAAAAGAAGCAAAGAACATTCTGAACAAAAAGAAAATCTAGCCTTCACAGTACAATCCAGAAGAGCAACAGCAATATGTTTACCATCCGGACTAACAAAGTGAACTTAACACAAATCCCGAAAAAATTGTGAAAAACAAAGTGGAAGGACTAATACAATATTTCAGGGTAAGTATTTTTTTATAAGAAATCAAAACTTTCTAGTTCTTTGGTCTAATTTTAAAAGTAAACTACTCTCACACAGGATTCTCATTCATGTAGTGTCATGTAAGTCCAGAAATATCAGATAGATTCATATGCATAAAGTTTAGAAAAATCACACTTCTGGGCAACTACAAGTGTAATTTGAGCTAAGATGGCATCGACAAAATCAACTTACTGGCTAATGTATGATTACGTACGTTCTACATACCTCTCCTATCCAGATCAAAATTTCCAGGTCTGAAGGCTTGGTGATGCGGCAGAATTTCTGGTAGCATTTGCTGGAATTCAAGATTCGATCCAGAATCTGCAGAAGACAAGGAAGGCTAACCTATAAACTAAAGATAAAAAAGCATCAGAATAGTCCCCAGGCTGTTAAATAGAATTTTGAATATAAGCCAAGCCAGGACAGTCAAGCACAGTGGCAGACTTGAAATCCAGGACAGTCAAGCAGTTAATAGAAATCTTCAAGATCAAAGCATATCAGTTAAATAGAAAAGAAACTGAATCAAAGTCTAGCAGTTAGATATAAATCAAACTGAAATCACAGTGGCAGACTGGTATGCAAAATAGAATTCAGAATCCAATACAATACATATTACAATAACAAAAGAACAGGACATATCCTGATATGCAAACTAAACAGAACAGTCCTCAGGCAGTCAACAGTGATAAACTAAACTAATGGTAATACCTAAATATGACTACCTATATAGCTGAAATATATATAGCGGTCTTCTATTATTGATGTCATATCTTAAGAGTGTAATTTCAGGTCTATGATTGTCGGAGGTGGGATTCTGAGAAAAAGGATAAGACTAGTTGAAAAAAGATGTTAAGCAAGTCTTTTATATTGGATGGAGAAGATTGGTACCTTGGACTTCTTGTGAAGCGTAAGAAGTGAAAGGCTGACTATCAGATTTCTCTACATCTGCAGATGATCTTTTGGACCTTTTCTTCACTACAAAGAATGCAACCACGGCTCCAACAACTAAAATGGATATCACAATTCCTGCCACACCACCACCGCCTATACCTGATTTCTTGCTTCCACCACCATCTGATGAGTTTTTATTGTCATTTTGTTTTCTATTTCGGTTGCTACTTCTGGATGGAGGAGTTCCAGGTAGAGGAGGTGGTGCAGGACCGGAACTCCATGAGTTGCCCTCTCTCCTGTTAAAATAATCATGTATATACTGCTCAAAAAAAAATCCCCTACTTGATTAAGACCATTGTAAGACGATTGATGTGAGAATGTCTTACTGAATATTTATGTTTTTTAATCTTTCAGGAATCCAACCGCGAAAATGGTTATTTCCAATATTCCTGAGATTGTAGATACAATCAACTTATTAGTACAACAACTGAAAACACTTTTTAAGTAATAGACTTGTATCACTCACAAATTATGCAGGAGAAGATTAGAAAGGACATCAATAGAGCCTGTAAACTGGTTGTTTTGCAAATACCTGCACAACAAATATCTTTGAACACAAAAAAATCTTATAAATTTAGATAATAAAACTATGACAATATACTTGCATATTGGTCATACTTGAAAGAGCGGTAAAACATTCGGAATTAAAAGAGATACCCTGGTTCCAAGGAAGATTACATATGTCATTGTGTCAAGCAAAGCAAAGCAAAAATTTAACTCCTGGCAAGTGAGAAATTGAAATGTCCTTGCAATGTAGATCAACACAAAGCAAATTTCATGAGAGAAAGGTGGCCAGTATGCTGCACTTTCGGTTCCCGGTATGAATGAATAAACAAAACTCAAATTTACAATAAAGTAAATTCATCAAAAAAAATCTTAACAAAAGAACACTAACATGTATGAAACTGGACAGGAGCAATCTTACAAAGTAGAGAGAGCTGAAAGCGATCCAAACATGTCATTTAGTTGGCCCTGTAGTTGATTGCGACTAAGATATCTGCACAGGAAAATAGAAAGCTCTATTTTCAGGAAAACATGAAACACACAAGATTAGCACGATCATCTCTATCTGGTATATATTTCTAATAAATCCAACATTAAACATAGTAAAAGCGTAGAAAATTTCTTCAACTATTAAAATCATAGTGATGATAGTAAAGTAGTATGAGGTGAAAATAAGAAATTCAGGATATGAAAACAGGGGCGTATCAATCACCAAAAAAAGCAAATTAACAAATTGCACTAAGAAATTCGAGCAAATAGATTAATAGATTATTAAAGGGGAGAGAGGGAGGAAGGAAGGGAGGGATAGAGAGAGGGAGGAATGGTGATCTAGAGGCAGTTATCAGCCAAGCCCTTCAACTTGGAGGCGGACCTAATGTGTGTGATGCATACAACATCAATGGCTTCCCTAGACCATTGTACAATTGTTCTGCCAACGGTATATTTTTATTATTTACCTTATAAAGTTAATTAAGGGCTAAAAGAATCACTACTACTTTGCATAATATATAAGTAGTTTCCTGCTCGCGGTTATATGATGGTCTACTTGATTTTTGTTGGTGAATTCAGAAACATATAAGCTGAAGGTGAAGCCTTGGGAAACATATCTTCTTTGCATTATCAACTCTGCACTCAATGACCATCTCTTTTTCAGTATAGCTAATCACACCTTAACAGTAGTTGAAGCTGATGCAATTTACGTCAAGCCATTCCAGACTGATATCCTATTTATCACGCCAGGGCAAACGACTAATGTACTACTGAAAATAGAGCCCTTTTCTAACAACTGCATTTCTCGAAGCATACTTCTTCGGAAAATCTAATGGTGTATACACTACTGATTTTCGTGTCGCTCACCTCATGCCATTTAATTACACTGGCACTCCTAATAACAACATAGTGACTAATGTGAAATTACACACCTAGAGGGGGGGTGAATAGGTGTTATGGCTAATATACCCGATTTTTATAAGTTACCGAATAATTAATCTGTCAATGACAGCCTGCTGTTAATTTTCAGAGTAAACTGTTAGCCTGCTAATAAGATAAATGCAATGCAGATAATAGAAAGCAGTATGCTAGCAACACCAAGAATTTTAGCCAGGTTCGACCCCTAACCCTAATGGTCTACGTCCTAGTCCCCTACCAACTGGTAAGAGATTATATTATTAATCAAGAAATGTCAACGATTACAAGATTCAATAATATAACTCCCTTTCTCCCTTGTTCCTGTTATCAGCCTGCTGAAACCCCTGAACCACGAACCAAAAGCCTACCAAGACCTATACTTCCCAAGTATACTCTCCAAGCTAACTAGTCCCCTTGTTCCCTTGTTTCACAAGCTCGATACACAGCAACAAAACATTACACCTTGAACAATACAATGAATAAGTGTAATACAACCAAAACTATGAACTCTCAATATAGATATATATGCAAATATAAGTACTAGAGCTCAACAAAAGATTTAGCAATGTAAAGAGTTGTATTTCAGAAAGCTTGGTGTGTTCTCCTTGTTCTCTACCGAAAATGAAAGCACACACAAATTTATATACATCATACCAACGGTCATAATCCAACAAACTTCCCAACGATCTTGGTAACAACCTCACGTTTAAATTTGAATTGAATGATGAACGTTTGAATGAAGTAAGATTACTGAGTAAAGGATAAGTCACGTTTGAAATCATCTCAGTAAAGTATTTAAAAAATAAAACCCGTTTGAAACTGAATAGGAGTTTGTTAAAGATAAAATCGATTTGAAATAAAATCTCCTATTTGTTAGGAAAACGTTTTTGAACAAAACTCTTTATAAAACTGAGCTCTAATATTTATATCAGATATATATAAATATTAGAATCCTTACAAAGTCGTTTCCTATTAAATCTCCATGAAAATAGACTTTGATCTTTATCCGATTGTTTCTCTGTTCACGCTGTAAGCCTGCTGATAGCTTGTAAATATCCCTGTAAGCTTGCTGACAGCTATAATCATGCTAACATCCTGAAATACTGTTAGTTCATATAAACAACCTTTGATAGCATGCTAACACATATCAGTTTCATGTTATTAGCTTGCTGTTAGTGTCATCATCAAAACCTTGAGAGTATCAATCTCCCCCTTTTTGATGATTACACTATATTAGGAAAAGTAATTAACTCCCCCTAAATATAGCAATCTAATATCACTAAACTTTCACAATTATCACAGAGAATAAAATCTAACAGATATATCTAATTCACAGATATTCACAAATATGCAATATTTAACACAGAAAGCAATTAACCAAAGCAAATATGCATAGATAATTAACCAGGATAAACCACCTGGTATCCAACAAAATTATCCAAACAAAAACCAAACCAAGTTAACTCAGGATAAACCACCTGAGACCAGCAAATTCAAATCCAACCAGCACAAAACAACTTAGTCTTAGAAACAAATAAACTTAGGGCCAATGTACTTAAGCAGATTAAACAAACTTAAGTAAGTGTTATTAATTTCCTAATTTCCTCCCCCTTAATCATTAAAAAGGTGAGAAAATCAAGTTCCAGGCTTGTCCTGTTCATCCTTCTCCAGTCCATACTTCTTGGCAAGCTCTGCAGCAATCACATTTCGAGCTAGCAATTCTTCCCCTGCAGCAGCATACTTGGAGTCCGTTCCAGCAGCCTCCTTCAAAACATCCATAGCTGTTCTCGGCCGTGGACTCTCAGTAGCATCATCCTCTGAAGTGAAATTAGCCTTCACATCAGATGAACCACCAGACCCATACATCCGCTTGCAGAGTTCATAAGCAAAGCTTCCTGAACTGCATTTCTCTGAAGCAGTTGAAGTTCTGGCCCCAAACATCATGTCTTTCCAAAAAGCAAACTGAGAATTTAACTCAATCATCTTCTCAGATAACTGCTTCTGCCCGTCCACCAGCTGCTGATGATTAGTACGAAGCTCTTCCATATATTCCTGAATCTCTTGTGCAGAGATTCCCAAATCAACAACGTTCACAGAATGTGTAGGAGGTGGAGGTGGAGAAATTTCAACCACAATCAGATTCCCATCCTTATCCAACTTCAAATTTGACTGAGATAGAAACTTAACATCCAAAAATTCTTTAGCAGTAATAGTGTCCTCATCAACAAATGACACTCCAAACCATTCAAAAACCCTGGTTAAAAGTAACCCATATGGTAAACCCCCAGAAGATTTACCCTCAACTGCATCCAACATGTTTTTAAGAATCAAATCTGGCAAATCAAACTTTCGACCCGCCATGATCATAGCAACAACCACAATATCTTGTGAAGACAGATTAGACCTAGTACCAAGCCTAGGACTGACATTATCAATTGACAGCTTAAAAAGTGCTTGAGCAAGAGGAAGCAACTGAGTAGTGGAAGGAAACATATTCTCAGACACATTATCAGACCCAGTTATCAATTTTAATTGATCTTGATGAGAGAACCCCTCAACACTTTTTGGACCTCTCTTAGTGTGGATAGACAGAGTGGATGGGGGAATTTTTAAAATCGCACCCAAAAACATGGAGGACAAACAGATCTTAACATCAGAAACAAACGAGACATACTGATCAGATCCAACCAACTGTAGATTCGCATAAAATTCTCTAACTAACGCAGGATAGCAAGTTTTAGGTAAATCAACCATAAAGGACTGAAACCCTAAATCCTCAAAAAGCTTAACTATACCACAAGAGTACAAAGCTTTTCCAGAAAGAGGCTTACCCAAGATGACCTTTCGGCCTGCAAGCCCTCGAACAGCCAACATCTCCGATTTGGGCTTCTTCTGAGTAGATTCAGTCCCAACCTCATCTCGATTAACCCCAGAAATCTCATCGCCGCTTTCAACTGTCACAAACTCTTCATCGTCCTCATCGATTAACTTGCGCTTCTGAGAAATAGAAGATGGCTGAGGAGTGTGAGCCTTCACGTTCGCCCTTGTCTTCTTCCTCATCGCGAGCCGTAAGCCGATAGATGCTATTGTGAATACAAAGAGCTTTCGGAGTAGGTGAGATAAAACCCTACTGTCTTGAGGTGGAGTGTATATGTAGCCGAAGAGTCGCGGTGATAGGATTTGTTTCAAAATCCTTTTAATAATTATCAGGGGAGTGGTTTTAGGAATAAAATTAAACAAAGTGATATTCCTAAAATAATTCATGTTTATCGACTAGATACCAAATAACTTAAAATTGTTAAACGCACTTATCACGTATCACATATATATATCCCTAGAAACTGAGATTTGAATTTTAAACTAATCACCAATTACACTGATAATCACATAATCACGTATCAAAAATTCAACACATAAATTCATCAGTCTAAACACATAACGGTAATATCATTTATGAGCACAAATTTCAAATAAACACTTAAACTGACCGGCATGCAAAATAAATAAAAATTATGTAAAATGCTAGGAGTAAGCTGATAGTACCCGGACCATGCTTAAGAGCCTGCTGACTGCACATCACACATACCTAATTCCCTTCTCAGCACGACATAACGTTCTTCAGGAAGAGGTTTTGTGAAGATGTCAGCTAGCTGATCTGCTGTAGCCACAAATATTAACTTGACAGCACCCTTTGCAACATTGTCTCTCAGAAAATGATGTCGAACATCAATATGCTTTGTCCTTGAATGATTGACTGGATTTTCTGAAATGTTGATTGTACTTGTGTTGTCACAAAAGATAGGAGTTTGCTTGCATTTGATTCCAAAGTCCTTCAATTGTTGTCTCATCCATAGCATTTGAGAGCAACAGCTACCAGCTGCTAAATACTCCCCCTCAGCCGTAGATAGAGCAACTGAAGTTTGCTTCTTGCTTAACCAAGAAACTAAGCTTTGACCCAAAAATGCACAAACACCACTTGTACTTTTTCTATCAGTTTGACTACCTGCATAATCTGCATCACTATACCCAACAAGATCAAAAGCATTTGTGATAGGATAGAATAAGCCCAAAGTAATGGTTCCACTTAAATATTTAAATATTCTTTTAACAGCTTGTAAGTGAGAATCCTTTGGTTTTGCTTGAAATCTAGCACAAACACATACACTATACATAATATCAGGTCTAGAGGCTGTAAGATAAAGTAAACTACCAATCATACCTCTATACATTCGAATATCAACATCTTTACCATTTTCGTCTGCTGTCAGCTTGCTGACAACGCTCATAGGTGTTGATTTCGCCTTGATATTCTCATATCCAAATCTTTTGAGTAGATTCTTGATATACTTGGATTGATGCACATAAATTCCCTCTGGAGTTTGCTTAATTTGGAGTCCCAAGAAATAATTGAGCTCTCCCATCATACTCATGTCAAACTCACTATGCATGCACTTTGAAAACCACTTACACAAAGAATCATTAGTAGATCCAAATATAATATCATCTACATATATTTGAACAACTAATATATCTTGACCTTTGAAGATAGTAAACAAAGTAGGATCAATTTTACCTCTAATGAAACCATTTTTGATCAAAAATTCACTTAACCTTTCATACCATGATCGAGGTGCTTGTCTTAATCCATATAGTGCCTTCTTGAGCTTGTAGACACGGTTGGGATACTTTTCATCCTCGAATCCTGGTGGTTGCTTGACATAGACTTCTTCCTTTAGATATCCATTTAAGAATGCACTTTTGACGTCCATTTGATGTAGCTTGAACTTCTTGTAGCATGCAAATGATAATAGCATCCTAATAGATTCCAATCTTGCAACCGGAGCATATGTTTGATCAAAATCAATTCCTTCTTGCTGATTGTATCCTTGTGCAACAAGTCTGGCTTTGTTCCGAGTGATTGTACCAAATTCATCAACTTTATTCTTGAATACCCATTTGGTTCCAACAATTGAAGCATCCTCTGGTGGATCTACAAGTTCCCAAACATCACATCTTTCGAATTGATTGAGTTCTTCTTGCATTGCCATGATCCAATTTTCATCTTGTAAAGCTTCTTGAACATTCTTTGGTTCCTCTTGAGCTATGAAGGCAGCATAAGCACAAATGTTGGCTTGAGCTTTCCTTGTCCTGATTCCAGCTGATTTATCTCCAATGATCAACTGAGGAGGATGATTCTTCACTGTTCTAGTTGATTTTGGTAGATTATGTTGAGCTATGACCTCTTCATTCCTTGTAGTCTGCCTAGGAGGAGTCTGATCAACAACATTTTGGCTTGCTGATGAAGTTTGACCTCTGGATTCATCTAATGTAAGCTTTGACATCTTATCCAAAGTTTCCTCAAGAGATGGAGTGGATTCAGTAGCTTTATTGCCTTCTGAAGTTGTGGCAGTTGACTTGTCAGCTTGCTGATTTCCAGTTTCCTTTATTGTCAGCTTGCTGCTAGTACCTGTACCTGCACATTCTTCCTCATCCCTTGCAAGATCATCAGTAGACTCTTGAAATGAAACATCAATAGACTCTTCAACAGTATGTTTAGAAAGATTATACACTCTATAAGCACGACTTGTTAAAGAATAACCCAAGAATATAGCTTCATAAGATTTAGAGTCGAATTTACCATCCCTATCAATGGTTTTGAGTACGAAGCACTTAGATCCAAAAACTTTGAAGTAGCTGATGTTAGGCTTCTTTTTCCTTAGCAATTCATAAGGAGTCTTGTTGAGAATTGGCCTGATAAGCACTCTGTTAAGAACATAGCATGCTGTGTTGACAGCTTCTGCCCAAAAACTTCTTGGCAGCTTGCTCTCCTGCAGCAATGTCCTAGCTGTTTCTTGTAAGGACCTGTTCTTACGCTCTACCACTCCATTTTGCTGAGGTGTACGAGGTGCTGAGAACTCATGTGAGATTCCTCTTTCTTCACAATAAGTAATGAAGTCTTTTTGGAATTCCCCACCATGATCACTTCGAATACCTACAAGTCTTGTATCTAGCTTGTTCTCAAGCAACTTGATTAGTTTCTCAAATTCACTAAAAGCACAATCTTTAGTACGCAAGAATAATACCCAAGTGAATCTAGAATAATCATCAACAATAACAAAGGCATATTGTTTACCTCCAATACTCTTATAAGCTTCGGGACCAAAGAGATCCAAGTGAAGAAGCTCTAAAGGTTTAGAAGTAGATACCATTTTCTTTGCCTTATGTGGAGTCCTTGTTTGCTTTCCTAATTGACAAGCAGAACATGTCTCCATCTTGACATACTTAAGCTTTGGTAGTCCTCGAACAAGCTTCTTTGCTGACAGCTTGCTGAGATGATCCATATGCGCATGTCCAAGCCTTCTATGCCAAATTTCTGGATTATTATCCACAGCTGCTAAACAAACACCTGCCTCCTGTTCTTCAAAGTTCAAAACATATATATTTCCTTCTCGTTTTGCAACTAGAGGAGTTTTGTTAGCACCAACAAGTATAGTACATTCATCCTTACCAAAGTTAACAATATGACCATCATCAAATAACTGACTTATACTAAGCAAGTTATAAGTAAGACCTTTAACATATTGTACCTTGTTGATAGAAATGATACTATTACCTATAGTTCCTTTGCCAAGAATAGGAAGAGTTTTGCTATCACCAATTGTGACACGACCACCCTTCTTCATCTTCAAGCTTAGAAACTGAGATTTGTCTCCACTCATGTGCCTAGTGCATCCACTATCCAATATCCATTGATTTGGCTTTACCTTAGACACGAGACAAACCTACAAAACAAACACAAAACACTCAACGTTTTGGTACCCAAATTTTGTTGGGTCCAGCAGTGTTAGATGATAAAACATATAGAACATTTAGATCAGATTTCTTGATCCACATTTGGACCACTTTAGAACTCTTCTTCCATGTTCTGCCAGTCTTATCAGCATACTGTCTAGGAGCTGTCTTCTGTCTGTTTGTGTTGTCAGCATACTGTCTGTGAGCTGACTTCCTTCTCCAGCTTGCTGATTGAGTATTCTTCATTGGACAATTATTAGCAAGGTGGCCCTTCTTTCCACATTTGTGACAAGTCACCCAAGGCATGGCATAATTGTATGGAAAGCCATTTTTCCCTTCATATCTCATTGAAGAAGTGGATGTAGAAGCTGCACCAATGCCTCCTTTATCATGAGAACCTTTAGCTTGTTTCATTATAGATTTGAGACTTTCTTCTCCTTGAACAAACTTTCCCATGGCTTTCTGAAGATTTTTAACTTCTTGCTCCAATGACTTGATCTTTTCAGCTTGAATAGAGATTTCGGCTAAGCTTTGGGATTTGCTTAACTCGAACGCCTCCAAGCTAGCATCCTTAGATTTAAGATCTGCTCTCAGCGAGCTGAGTTCCTTCATGAGTGTATCATTCCTTCTTTGGATTTGCATGTTGTTCCCTTCAAGTTGTGAGATTTGTTCCTTGAGAGTAGCAATGATTCCACTGCTTGCCTTGGCACTCTTTTCATTCAAGAAATCACCTATGACTTTCTTCAAATGAACATTTTCTTTCTCGAGCTCATAGTTCTCATTCTTTAGATCAATGAGTTCCATAATTGATAGACAACTCTTATCCTGCATGGTTAGTTCACAAGATGTTGTATCAATAGAATGTAATTCAGAATTAATAGAATGTACCTCACTATTAGTCTCTGAATCTGAATCAGTTGTCTCTATTGAGCCATCGAGACCAACAAGAGCCAAGTTAACCATCTCATCACTTGAAACATCAGAAGCTGATTCATCTTCATCATCACTCCATGTAAGAAGTGCCTTTGATTTCTTTTTGTTCTTGTAATCAGCTTGCTGTTTAGGCGGCTTAGACTTGTTTTTCAGCTTGTAGCAATCCCTTTTGAAATGTCCTTTCTTGCCACATTCGAAGCATGCATCATCTTTTGGATCTTTCTTTGCACCAAAAGCTTTGCCCTTTTCTCTTTTCATCTTATTCTTCTTTTCGATCATTCTTTTGATTTTTCTGGACATAAGAGCTAGATCCTCATCTGATTCTGTTTCCTCATCTGATTCCAGCCTGCTGGCAGTAGAGTGAAGTGCAAGATTCTTCATTTTCTCTGTTGGCAGCTTGCTGCTTTCTGAGCTGTTAGCTTCAATCTTAGCTTCAAACTGTTCCAACTCAGCAAATATAGCCAGGTGATCCATAGTATCAATGTTGAGAGCTGACTCCAATGCTGTGACTTTGGCACCATACTCGAATGGAACTGCATTTAGAATATTCATGTTGATTTCCGATTGAGGAATCTTTTTGCCAAGTCTTTCAAGACTGTTGAGAGTGACTTGGAATCTAGCTTGGCTTTCTCGAATGGATTCTCCCTTCTTGATAGCAAAGCTTCCAAATTCTTTCATAAGCTTTCCGAGCTTGACTTTCTTTAATGCCTTTGAGCCTTCGTGATATGTCTCCAATGCATCCCAAATTTCTTTTGCAGATTTGAGAGAAGAGACCTTGTCATATTCAGCTTGATTCAGCCCATTGATTAATGTACTCCTTGCTTTTCCATTGGCAGCAACCTTTGATAGCTCGTCCGCTGTGAGAACATCAACGTCCTTGACTTTGCCATCGCTATCACGATATTCATAAGGACCTCTTTGCACAACTCTTTGCATTAGGGGATCTCTGGATAGATGAGCCTCCATTTGGCCTTTCCACCAGTTGTAGTTGTCAGAACCCGTGAGGAGGGGAGCTCTAAAATCGGACTTTCCCTGAAAGTTATCAGCCATATCGATCGATACTATTCCTGTTACAGAAGTATTAGTACAAACACAGCTCTGATACCAATTGAAATTACACACCTAGAGGGGGGGTGAATAGGTGTTATGGCTAATATACCCGATTTTTATAAGTTACCGAATAATTAATCTGTCAATGACAGCCTGCTGTTAATTTTCAGAGTAAACTGTTAGCCTGCTAATAAGATAAATGCAATGCAGATAATATAA
Source organism: Daucus carota subsp. sativus (assembly GCF_001625215.2). NCBI lineage: Eukaryota > Viridiplantae > Streptophyta > Magnoliopsida > Apiales > Apiaceae > Daucus > Daucus carota. The sequence goes on along the minus strand of NC_030387.2, from coordinate 40,889,510 downwards.
AGCAGTATGCTAGCAACACCAAGAATTTTAGCCAGGTTCGACCCCTAACCCTAATGGTCTACGTCCTGGTCCCCTACCAACTGGTAAGAGATTATATTATTAATCAAGAAATGTCAACGATTACAAGATTCAATAATATAACTCCCTTTCTCCCTTGTTCCTGTTATCAGCCTGCTGAAACCCCTGAACCACGAACCAAAAGCCTACCAAGACCTATACTTCCCAAGTATACTCTCCAAGCTAACTAGTCCCCTTGTTCCCTTGTTTCACAAGCTCGATACACAGCAACAAAACATTACACCTTGAACAATACAATGAATAAGTGTAATACAACCAAAACTATGAACTCTCAATATAGATATATATGCAAATATAAGTACTAGAGCTCAACAAAAGATTTAGCAATGTAAAGAGTTGTATTTCAGAAAGCTTGGTGTGTTCTCCTTGTTTTCTACCGAAAATGAAAGCACACACAAATTTATATACATCATACCAACGGTCATAATCCAACAAACTTCCCAACGATCTTGGTAACAACCTCACGTTTAAATTTGAATTGAATGATGAACGTTTGAATGAAGTAAGATTACTGAGTAAAGGATAAGTCACGTTTGAAATCATCTCAGTAAAGTATTTAAAAAATAAAACCCGTTTGAAACTGAATAGGAGTTTGTTAAAGATAAAATCGATTTGAAATAAAATCTCCTATTTGTTAGGAAAACGTTTTTGAACAAAACTCTTTATAAAACTGAGCTCTAATATTTATATCAGATATATATAAATATTAGAATCCTTACAAAGTCGTTTCCTATTAAATCTCCATGAAAATAGACTTTGATCTTTATCCGATTGTTTCTCTGTTCACGCTGTAAGCCTGCTGATAGCTTGTAAATATCCCTGTAAGCTTGCTGACAGCTATAATCATGCTAACATCCTGAAATACTGTTAGTTCATATAAACAACCTTTGATAGCATGCTAACACATATCAGTTTCATGTTATTAGCTTGCTGTTAGTGTCATCATCAAAACCTTGAGAGTATCATAATGGTACTAAGTTGGTTGTGCTGCCATATAACACTACTCTGGAGCTGGTGAGACTTGTTGCTTGGAAACAGAACTTAAACAAAATAACATTTGAAATTGAAGTAAGCAGCTAAAAACTACCTCCTGGTACTGAAATATACATTTAGGACAAAGATAACTCCTAAATTGGCCAAGTGTTTATTGTTGGGACTTTAAAGGCTTGGTCATAAGCCTGTTCATTTAATAGTATCATGACCGGGTTTCGGAGGAATACTTGATGGTGTCCCAGCGAGTTAATGTATCAAACAACTTTCGGATCAAACACTTTACGTGCATCATTCATTCTTAGATTTTTCATGGTTTTGAGGCAGCTGAAACTACCAGGAACCAAAAAAGAGCACAACAGGGTTGTGCATAAATTAAGGGTCTTATCAATATACTAAGTGAATTACTTGAACATCAACACAACAAAGATGAAATTAATCAATCTTTATAAGCAACTAAATTAATGAATTTAAGATAAATAAACAATGGATAACATGGAAGCTAGTTATTCAGAACACAAAGAACTTATATTCATATATATATATGCAGAACATACCTTTGGGGAGATAGAATTAAGCAGTATTGTTGAGAGATGGAATGAAAAGTAGAATACGAAGTAAAATATAGATTTTATGGAGCTCGCCGATATGGAGAGAGAGACAGAGGGCCATGGTGATAGACTGATAGTGGCTGTTATGCGTAGTGTTTGCTTCTGTTTGTAAAATCCATCTCTGCTGGGAGATAGAATTCTAGTAGGAGACTTTTAAGCATTAGCGTAGCAACGAAAAAAAAATGACGAAACCAAAAAATACTAACAAAACTTAGGACTACAAATTATACCCATGTTGGCTTTTTATAGTATAGTATAGATAGTATAGATATATGTTGAAACTCAAAGTTCGAACACAAAGTACTATAACATACCATATTCATCGCTGTATGTTTATCAAACCAAAAACTTTTTAACAGGCCCATCAGACCTACAAAGCCCAGCCCAAAATATTCTTGAATTGGGCCACTGAAGTCATACCCAATTAAACAAGCTCCTAAGGTAAATTACATACATCGCAGCAGGGAGCAGCAGAATTTCTTGCCACTAACTCATGCACAAATGAGCGCAGGTATTTATTTATAATTGCTATTTTTAATTTCAATGATGAATGATTTGTATGTACGTGTTATTGTGTGTATATTTATTTGGGTGGTAGATATAAATACTTATTTCTTGAATTTTAGAAGTTGTGACAAGGAATTGCTAGAGATGAAATTAGGGTTCTAGATTGAAAGTAGAGGTGATATTGGAGGTGGGTTTGTTAAATTAGCAGGTTTTATGTTTTTGGGTCTAGTGGGGAAGAGTTTTTAATTCGAAAAGTAGTGATATGATCAAGTAGAGTAAAATTGTTGTGAATTTTTGTGGGTAATGAACTGAAGTAGGAATAGGTGTGTGAAAGTTGAAATTTGGAAAGTTTAAAGTACTATGTGATTGTTCTCGGGGAGTAGATGGCTCGAGTAGGGAGATTGTGGTTAATGTTCGATAGTGGCATTGTGATGAAGTTCTATTAGTGTAGTGGTGTGTTTGTTTTTCGTAGTAATGTCAGTGCAGCTCAAACGGTGTTCTTGATACTTGTTGAGATGAATTAAATTGTTCCATGTTTAGTATGGAGATTGTGGTTGGTGTCCGATAATGGCATTGCGAAGAAGTTCTGTTAGTCTAGTTGTGTTTAGTGTGGTAGTCATGTCAGTGCATTTGCAGCCCAAATGGTATCCTTGATGCTTGCTGAGGTGAATTATACTGTTTAAATTTCAATACACGTTTAAAAGGTTTGGTGTGTGCGTGTGCACACGTGCATGTACATGTATGTGTTTGTTTAAAAGGTTTGGTGTGTGTGCACACACATGCATGTTTATATTTATGTGTGATTTTATGAATGGAAGTGATTAAGGGATGTTGCAGGTGGAGCATTTGGGGGAAATAGAGGAGCGAGGCCAGTGCCACCAGAAAAAGGAGTGTTCCCTTTAGACCACATGCATTTATGTGATCTGGTAGTTTTTAGATGTGATCTTATTGTTGCTTTTTTGTATGTATACAAGCCACTATTAGAGCTCTAATCTGCACTGCATTATTGTTGGAGCGGTTCTAATTTCGTTAGTTTTTTTGGTCTCCTATCCATGTTTTCAGGAGAAAAAAGAATACATTAGCTGTCTCAGATCCTCTGGCCATAAATCTGAGCTGTGTAGACACCTGTCTAGAATGTACTTGGAGTGTCGTATGAAGAAGTAAGTGAACTCTTATGTTCAATTGTGCTATGGTTTTGCATTATTATGAGATCTGATGTGCACAGAGGTATATTGTTTTGAGTTACATATGAAATGTTTTCTTGACTATATAACCAAAACATATCAAGTATCCAATTCTTTATCTCCCATATATTTTTTCTTCAGCTTACTATATGATGACTATTATTAACTTGCACTAGATTTTACATTGTGCAAGCTGACCATTTAACTTATATCCTCGCTTATAATTGTGCTGAATGTATCAATAGGTTTAAAGGCTCGATAAAGTATATTGAGAATGACATGTTAGTGGTACCTACTTGAATGACTATAGTATGCAAAGAAGAAAACCTTACCTTGTTTCCATGTTATTGAAAAAGGTGTATACTTTAATCTCTTTCAGCTTATTGAGAATTTCTTGCTAGATTATAAATATGATTGTGTGTTCTGTAGCTGTCTTAAATAGTGAATCCTCGCATATTTCTAGCTGATAGAACCTATCCTAGCAAACCTTACTATAAATTAGTTATGATCGCTATTAAAGACCGAGGTGGTCTATAAGGCTTACAATCTATATATGTTAGAATAAATATGATCCTGGTAAGCCCTCCTCCCAAAACCTTGAGGTTTTAGGAGAATTGGTCACTTAGCACTATATGAAACTGTACAATTATACAGACCTTGCAGAGCTACCAAGTTCAGTAACATAGTAATATTAGAAGAGTAATTAGATGATTTGCGCGCTCCCATAATGAATGTTTGTTATACTCGAGGTAATTGATTAGTTCAATACCACTATCATTTGATCATATATTTGCTCATGCAGCATCTCTGTGGTGAAATCTTGGTTTTTAAGACGAAATTCTTTCCTCTAAGCTTTCCATCATGTAACTAATATCTTCTAAATGGGTTCTACAGGAATCTGATGGCAAAGCAAGATATGTCAGAACTTGGTTTTGGAAAGGAGCCTGTGCTGGAAGCCTCTCCGGAGGATGGAACTAGAAATGCGATGATAGAAGAATGAACTCATTTTCAGGCATCAGCAATGGCAAACAGTTATATTAGTTTTACTGCCATCCACGAATGTTTTGTAGATTACAGGAAATTTTTATCCAATCTGGGTCACACTTTGTACTTAAACTAAGAGTTTGGTAGGGATGAACTGTACATCTATTACAATCGCGAAAGTTTACAGACTGAAACACACGGGTTTATCTATTTCATTCCTTTCGACATACACTTACTAATTTATTCTTAACATCTTCTTCAGCAGACATGAAATTATATTGAATCAAAAATATTTAGTTTTTAAGAACAAGCCAAAATAAAGAAAAAGGAAAGCAAGCATTGTAGATAGGCTTCATAGACAAGTCTAAAATTGGAAAAGAACTTTAAAACGGTATAGTCTTACGTTAGCTGATGTAAAACCATCCTCATTTTCCTGGTTTGATTAATGAGCTTGTTTGTATTCTTATACACATACATTGTTACATTCTCTTCTCTTTTCAATCTTTCATTAACCATGGCTTCTCAGTTCCCTCTTCACATCGGCCACCTCTCTTCAGGCCACGTGTAAGTTACCATCTTCCATATGCTCTATGCATGTCTGTGTTAGCGTGTATTTTTATCAAGTTTTTTTTAGTGTACATGCGGTTAAATTTAAGTCGGTTGTATTTCGATGGCCAAACTTACGGCTGATTTCCAAAAAAAGTGCCGGAATTTTATTTCTACACCCCGGTAATCAACTTTTATTCAAAACGATGATCCGGTAACTAATATGTCTGAATTTAAAAACTTACGTCCGATTTCCAAAAAAAAATGCCGGAATTTTAGTTCTGCACACTGATAACCAACTTTTATTCAAAACAAAATGACGGTCCGGTAACTAATATGTCTGAATTTAAAATAATTGCCGGAGTTTGAAATGTGTACACAGATAACCGACTTCCGTTCAGAACGACGGTACTGTAGCAACCTACTTTAATTGTCCGATGACTATTATACTTGATTTTAAAATAATTGTTGGATTTTTTTTGCCACGGTAGTCAACTTCTATTTAAAACGATGATACAATCCGTGATGTCTATTAAAAAAATGTTGAGTTTTATTTTAATAACATCGAATCATTAAGGACCAATTAATTATCTTTCTTATCAAACTCTTACCTCCGTCAATTTATTTATGGTTACACCTTGAGTGCTACAAAAACTGATCACCATTTTCTTTGTGTTTGTTGCAGAGGATCAGATTTCTCTGGAGACACCATGAAGGTTAAGGCTAGCACCTTGCACGCCTCCAACTCGAAATGGAAAATGCCTAAGAATTATGGCATTGCAAGAAACAACCATCTGAACCGAAATCTGTTGAATGATACACCATTGTCAAAAGTCACTTCAGTAAGCTGGTCTAAACCAATGGTTGTTCCAGCAAAGTCTTCTTCTGACACGGATCAACAAAATGCTGACGATGAGCAACCCGAGGCTAAGGCCAATACTTTTGCCATTGACATTGAGTTCAATAGGATTGATTGCCTTGTAGGGGTCATTCATGAGGCTGCCAAAGGTGTTTTAGATGCAATTCAAAGACACGAATCAAATAGACGTGATCCAGAGCTTGCGATGGCATGGAGGGGAGTTGATGTTCACTCGTGGCACAAAAAAGTCGCTTATCAGGTATTAAGCATGCAAAAAAAAAAACACTGGCACTAGGATTTATCTGACTTGATGATCACAAAGTGATATTGTCTGTTCTATTTTAAGCTTTTATAACAACTAACTATAAAATTCAATCAGACACCTTAAGTATGATTTCTGACTCTACAGATAGCTGTTTACGACTTACTAAGCTCAGCAATTCCTATCGAGCTGATTCTTACTGAAAAACGCCACGCCAATACTTCCGTCTCTAGGATGTAAGTATTACAGTGTCCTTTACGCTTTGACAGTACACCTCACAAGTTTTTCCCAAAGTACGCGATTTTGAGCCACGAGTTTATTAATTTCAATTAAAATTCTCTACAATTATATATGGATTGCATGCTTCTTTCTAATAAACTTGTTACAATCATTGTTTAGCTTACACCCTATAACAAAATATCTTGGGAAGTGCATACAAGATGAGCTCGACGCGAGGTGCCCTAATTTAGTACAGTGGTTCGGATCTAGAATGGTGGAATTGCCTCGTGACACAGCAATATTTATGCCTATGTTGAAAAAGTGGTCGATGGACTATGCAGGAAGGTCTGGATTGTAGAATTTCCGTAAATATGTCAACTTCATTCTTGACTCGTTTCTAACACAAAAAGGACTCAGTCGTGTTGCAGGAATCGTTATGACAATAAGTTGCTATATTGCAGTGATGAGGTTGGGTCCGGGGCGTCTTTCCTATATTCCATTCTCTTTTCTTATTAATATTATACTAAACGAGCTCATGAACTCGTCGTATGCCATTGTTTCTGTGGCTAAGCTGCATCACTTGGCCAGTGAAGCTGGTTTCGAAGAGGAATTTTTGCTGCATTTTGGTGAAAAGATTTTCCCCTTTAAAGATATTGAAGATCTAGAATTTTGGCTTGGCCTGGCTGTTTCAAAACTATCTGTAGCATTGCGCAGAGAGGGTGTAATTTCTGGCCAACAAGTATTCTGCGACAAGGTTAGCATATAGCAAAATTTGATAAACTCACTATTGAAAAATGAGAAAGGTTCTAATTTGTAGCATGACAGGATCGCGAGGATGATTTGGCTGTGTTTGGTCTTTTCGCGTTTCTGGGAAAGGAAACGAGATCATTTTTTACAAAAATGAAGATCATATATCTTGATGAAGAAGTTGAGGAGTTTCTCAGGCAGACTTCTTTATCTATTCGACAGTCATAGATTCAAGTTAAACCTTTCCCCTGACATAATCAATCAATTTAATTCCGTATATTTTTAAATTTTTTTGCAGCTATTTGGAGTTTGGTAGCCTTTTCTTCTATCCTAGATTTTCTATCCTCCCTGACTATCAGCTCTTCATGGAGGTTAGTAAGCAGTGGAGTCGTGGATCTATAACCACGGTCCTCGATTATTCAGACTAGGTGATTGAATAATTTTGAAGTGTTAAATTTGTTGTTAGCAGGTTGTTACTGATGAAATAAAGTGGCTAGACATATATGCTCCATATTATTCCAAGTTTAATCCAAATAGGGGGAAAAAGTCCAGAAAACGCAAACGCAGATTAGAATCATTGAAGGAAATCATTCTGCACCCAGTGCTTACAGTTTGCTATGATCTTTTCGTCGGGTTTGCTCACTATGTCACCACAACTCGACGGCCTTTAAATTCAAATTTGCGTGCATTCCTGCTCCAAAGGTACCGACTTGGCCTAGGTTTATCTTTTCGGGTATCTTTTACAGTCCAAATAAGATTATCTGCTGACATTTTGCAGTCAGAGCTTACTTGCTATATGTCTGGAGTGCTACTGGGCAGTGTATAGTAGATCACGGTAAAGTGAAGTCCTACATTTTTACTTCATATCAAAATAACTTGGAAAAGAATTGTTTAATCTTGTGCATTCCGGTTTTTCTTACCAGTTATCCGGTGACCATGATGGAGAGACCTGCCTACAAAGTTACTTCTTGCAAGGTTAAGTTTATCAGGAAACCTGACCTGGCATAATTGTCATGATTTCTAATTTTCCTATATAAGAGTACAGGGTCGCGCTCTATGGAGAACACGTTTTAGTGTGAGAACACTGAAAACAGTATTGTTCTGCTGCAATATTAAAAAAATAAAATAACTGCAAAACAGTTGTTCTGCACTTTTTGAAAAGTACAGAACAGCTGTTCTCATTGTTCTCACAACCAAATTGTTCTCACTTGAATCATATAAGTTTAGGGAAATTCTGGTGCCCCTGACCGGGGTAGTACCCTAAGTGGTCGCCTTATGCAAGGGCCGGCCTGTGTCCTCCCCTCTGCCTGCATCCGCTACAATTTACATCGCTGCCTCTTGTAATAACAGGCTTCTAGCGAAAGGGGGGCACACTTAATCAATCCCGACAACATCTTCGTGAGTATACTGAGTGCATCTGCTTGGAAGCTTAGATCTGTCAGTACTGTAAGGCCACGCATCCTAAATATCCAGTTGGATCAATATAATAACTAAAATGTTCGTGTACAGATGCTTACCGCGAGTTGAATGTTCTACAGGCTATACGGATGGTTACTCAGTTGTACTGTATTGATGTATCGGTTTCTGTAAAATTTGTTATGAAGCCACTGCGGGGACAGAAGGTTACAGCAAGAGAAAGGAAGAAAGTTGAAAGAACTTTAACCGATGTCGCGAAACTAATTCACATTACAATCCTAATGCTGACGCCTGTAAGCATCTTCATACCTTTTCATTTTCAGTTACATCATAGTTCTCAGATTTCAGTTTTATCTGTGGTTGTCACGCGCAGAATACTCTTTTGCCAGTTTACTATTAATAGAATCAGTTATGCAATATAGAGCCCGTTTGTCTAGGCTTAAAGATGTTTCTGACTTTAAGCTGAAAAATGTATGTTTGTGTAATAAGCAAGAAACTGACTTAAACTCAGCCAAACACGCTCCTAGTCGTAATGGTATCAGGAACATGACAACCAATCTCTCCTTGTCTTAATCAGGTCTCTGCATGGATGCACGCAGCTATGTTAATCGCAATCACGAAATACATCCCAACGCTGGTAATTCTAATTGATTCATGCCAGTTGGTATCCGTTTCCCAGGTCGTGATCACGATTCTTATGACTCTGGTTTGTGATTCAGATTCCATCTCCATTCTCTGCGGAAAGGCTCGGCATGGTGAAACTCCTGGAGAAAATGAGGGAAATGGAATTTCAGGAATGGAGCGACACCGATGATGCTGCTGTCGACGGTGAAACAACCGGAGACATCAAAGATGATGGAAGTAGTTCAAGTGCAAACAACAGTGAAGAGACAGATCCTCCAGACTTGCATTAAACAACAATGACTAGGAATCTATTAAGTGCATTATATTAAATCTGTTTATCTATATGTATATATGTCAAATCTTTTAATTGTACAGTCTCATAACCATCTTTGCAAGATTATCCGGCGTCACTGATAGCGTCGTATGAATTTAATATGACTGAGAGTAGTCATTTGCGGAGAAAGGAGAAAGGACACCGATTGAAATTAATTGCATACTCTGTTAAACAGCGTCTCCAAATTATTCATCCACCTGGACTTCGACTTTTGCACCACCAGATTAAACAAGTAACTACAATGTAGGATATGAACAGCTTGCAGATGCAAATTTCAATGTAGGATATGAACAGCTTACAGATGCAAATTTCACTGTACGCAGGCACTTCTACGAAAAGAGAGAGAGATTGAAGATACGATATATATGTGATATCAAAAACAAAATAAATATTGGGACCTGCCTGTTCAATTAAACAACTTCACTTGCAGTTGCTGTTACAAGATTTGTGTCTTCATCAATTTCATCAACCACCATCTCATTTTTGAACAAAAGTTTAAGATATGGGAGTATTTTAGGAAGAACTGGCAGGTCTGCCAAGTTAACGCTCATCATATCAAAAGCAATGCATGTTTTGTGCATGTGACTTTCATCAACAACTGGAATTTTAGGATATCTTTGACTGAAATGAGTGAGAATTATACGGTATGCTCCAGCAGAGTTCCCAGCTTCAATAGCTTCGCTAGTGGTGCTGTGATTCCTTGCTATAGCCTCTTCTACCATTCCGTCCTCAAATGTTGCCTGCACGTAGGTCATAAAATATATTCAGGATAACTAATTAAAACGAAATATTTCATAAAACAAAATTAGTAAGTTGTGGGACCTATGTTCACCTAAGCAGTTCATTCTAGAAGACAGATGTATAATATGAATACATGGAAAAACAATGATGCTAAGGAGACACTATTCAGGTGTATATCTGCGAGAAGCATTATTTTGTTACCGCATCCTTTACCAGTTGGTTCTTGGTTGGGTATGTTCAGGAAAATCAATGATTGCTTCTTTTTTTCTTTTTTGCTAAATAAAAATAAATCATATCACCTTCACAAGGTGCCATGAAAATTCACAATTATTGACAACTTACCTCATGTATAAGTACTGTTGCTCCATGTGATGCTTTTATGAGTTCTGGACAGGGCCTAGTGTCCCCCGAGTACACAATTTTCCATCCTGGTACACTTTTTCCAGCATGATTGAGTCGATCTGCTGCTCTCAAAGCAATGCCAAATGCTTGTGGACAATGAATGACAGGAAAACTAATCAGAACCTCCAAACCTGCTTCTCCAAGCACTTTCTTTAATTTTTTCAGTAATGGAAGAGCCACTGTACTGTCAACAGGACTTCCTGGTTTTTTCCAATAACTTTGCATACGACTACCCTTGGTAAATAATGAAGAATTAACTGTCTGACTTTCAAACTCAGAAGGCTTTCCCAGACTGGGCTGTTCATTATCTAGTTCTAAAGCTCTCAAGGAAGCTTCTGTTGTATGCCCACAATCAAGAAACTGCATATCCAGATCCTCAAGTCTTCCATATGCATCAAGAAACCTCTTAAGTTGTCTAGGACCTATGACAATAATAGGTTCGTGTGGAACTCCATTTAATAAATCACGTCTCAGAGCAAGAATTCTTGCTAAACCAGTATGGTGATCAGCATGAATATGTGATATCCAAATGACCCGTAATTTTCTCACAGCATCATCCGCACCCTTAACACCAAATCTGCAATCAATAAATTATATAATTATTCCCATACTAATAAGAATCTAACAAGCAATATGAAATGCCAAAGTTTAGATAACAGATAAATTCACCTTCTCTTAAGTTGCCCCAGAGTTCCTTCTCCACAATCTAGAAGCAAACTTCCCTTTGAAAAAAGATTAACATACACAGAACTGACATTCCGATACTTTGAAGGCTGGGATGAACCTGTTCCCAACAGAACTATCTCCATCTCTTCCCTTGTCACGTCTTCCAAACAATTAGGAATTTCATCTTCAGCTAACCACGGTTCTTCAATCATAAGTTTATTATCTTGAAAGGATACCATCTCTCCACTAGTTTCTTTCACTCCAGACCAAAACTGGGCAACTTGTTGAGCGGCATCTGCAGTCTCTGGAATCTCTGAAAGTAGCCCGGAGATTATTTCTAAAGGAGAAACAGCAGTTGGAATCCCAGACCGATCCAATCCAAGTTGTGAGTAAGGACGCAAATTAAACTGATTCACACATAACAAGCAAGATATTACCTCACATAGTATGAGAATTTTTTTTTTTTTTTTCTTGTTATATGTTCCAAATAAATTCCAGAGGTTAACAGGTTGATCAAAAAAATAGAACTTAAGACTGAAAAGTTCTCTCCTTCATTTCAAAAAACCTACCCCTCAATTTCTTTGAATAAATAACCAGAACCCGTTAAGAAAAAGGTTTACTGCTAAGGAGGTAACTAAAGAATAAATTTGTAAAACTTTTAGTTCCATGATACAAAAAACTTTCTCCTCGACAATAATTTGCATTTGTCATGTCAAACATATATGATTCTCAGTTAACATTCTACTGATAAATTTAACTTAATTGAAAGAAACAGAATTTAGAAAGTAATTCAGAATTATAAGATTAAATTAGGTATGAATATTTGCTAAATACATTTAATCAAATAAAGAATATCATAATTCATAACAAGTGTATATGTTTTAATAAAATATAGATCAACAAAAAATACCACCATTGCAGTATGAGTCAAACTAAATATGTAATAATTATGATAAATTCTAACATGAATAATAGACAAAACTATCTCATAGAACTTAGCAAAAAAATAAATAAAAGACTATCTCATAGAACCACTGCTAAAGAACAGGTTCTGTCTCTTTGAATGTTTCAAGTAAATTAAGGGATTTGCAGAAGAACAATTTTACAAATACATCTTGCGATGAAATAGGGAAAAAGATAAACATAGCCATTATAGCTTTCTAGTAGAAAGATTTAGTCATACATCATTTTCAATAGAACTAAATCAATTACTACCATACCTTCATGAGATTTTCAGCAGAAATGCTCTCACAAATCTTCGGGATGCAGCTCTGTAACATTAAGGAATAAGCAAAATTTTAAATAAAAAAAATTCAACTAAATCCCATCAATAACAGTGCATACATAACAAACCTCACGTGAAGCTTTCGAGTCCAAAGTAGAGCCCATCAAATCCTGGAGAGACCAATAACCTGGAGCTGGAAAGAGTTGGGGACATAAATAGTTCAGTCTTGCAGCAATTCTGGCGCTAGCTCCTAATATTGGGATCTCAATGTTCTTCCTGCAAATATTAGCAAGACTCGTTTTCTAAGATCCAGAAGAAATGACCAATAAAAATCATAACACTCGTTCAAAATCCTTTAACTGTATCAAACAACACACATTTCATGTCCTGCCATAATATGTTGGGCATCACCAAATCGCGACATCCACGTCTGATAATCACTGGTCTGTGCAACCAGTGCAGGACTTAAATGAATTACACAATTCACAGATCTAGAGTTATCTTCTTTGTTTGATGAATCAGCATAATATTTGTTAAGGGATTGTATAGAAATCAATTGATGCATGTGCATTGGAGTTGGGCAATCAACAAGGAGCACAACGGGTCCAGGAATGGAGGGGCCTAACACATCGCCGGGATGAACCTAAGTAATGCAAGTGTAATCACATGTAAGAACCAGGCACAACAGAAACACGATACTATATACAAAGTTGTACAGGTTCGGTTTACCATAATATCTTGATTATCTGACTTCACTGAATTTCCCAGTTGTAATTCACGATATTTTGGTCCAGGTCTCAACCCAAGAGCTGCAGCCTTTTTGGGGTCGAACTTTCCCTTGATTTCAGGCAACTCACAAACATATATAACAGAAACATCTCCAGGCTTTAATACTACATCAGGCTTATGGTTTTGACTTAAATCAGGAGCAGAAACTGGTTGCAAGAGAATAGCAGATATTTTTACAACTTCATCATCGATAAGAACAATGGGATCCACCATCTTCCTTGAATCATGATTAGCAGCTCCATCCAGTCGGGGTACATGCCCAAAGCTATGTGTGTGAACCATGGCAGCATTAGGAATGAAAGATTTCATTGCATCCACCAAATACTTGAAATCTGAGGGACCCCATGCATTAACCTTAAGAAGGTAGTTACATAGTTGTCAAATTAACAATATGATTATGATATGATCAAATATGTTTAAAACACGTTCAATTGTCCAAAACATGAGGTCAATTAATAAAGCCACTGTCACACTCACAGACAATCCTTCGTCTCCGATACCAGCTAAGGTGAGCAAAAGACCTGGAAAAATAAAAGAAAGTCATAAACAGAATACATCATACTCAACCATTGGATCACCACTTAATTTCAGTGTAAAGTAATCAAAAAAACATATTCTAGAACTCTCATCAGGATGTTCTAAATGTTGCAAGCTGCCTTGAGAACCTTTCAGTCTAAAGATTAAGAACAAACCTGGAAGTCCGCCAGCAGTTTCTGAGCATACCCGTGAGAGGAAAATGTGATCAATCTAGAAAGATATATGCATTACCAACATCAATGCGAGAATCTATAGCAATGGCGATGGATAAAATACTAAGTTTAATGGTAAAGTATATACCTTTGATAACTTGATCTTATGTTCTGTACAAAAGCGTTGCAGTCCCTGGAACAAAATTATATACATGTAGCTTATTAATATAATGTAACTAGACATTTCTAGAAAACAAATATTAATAACAAGAAATATAAGGGGAAGCAGTTTTACAAGGAAGCACGAATATAATAATAAAAGAAAATAGCAAATGGCAAAAAACAATACAGAGTATCACAATCCTACAATAACTGTTCACTAGGAAGTTATAAATCACAGTTTGAATCCTGCACAATCGTTAGCTTATTGATATACAAATATTCTTTAATTTATTACAGGTTAACACTAGCAGCCAGACTTTTGTTATGTTCTATATATTTTATTTTCGCGGTACTGTTAACTTTTGGTGATGCAATACATCCACACAGACATATATAACTATAATACAAAAAAAATCACACAATAACATATAGGAGCAGATCAGCTTTCACAATTGCCGGGGAGGGGAGAGGATCTTTTCAACATCAAATATATTCTGCCACCAACTTGAAAAATTGACTCCTATTCATAATAAAGTAATTTATATCAAATTCAAATACAGTAAACTTTTAATCCCTTACTATAAATATAACTAATAAAATTAACTAGCACAATGTTACAGTAGTTCTAGACTGCTCTAATATTTGGTCTTCAAAGTCTGTAACAGATTTCTGTGCAAGATTGCTTAAGCCTTTTTAAGTGTAATCCCACATCACATATCCTAAATTTGCAACAGAAACTTTTTCCAGGTATCTAGAAGTTCTTATTCGATTCTGTGATAGTCTGTGCAGTGTGATCTCGAATGTCGAATAGCAGATATACTTATGGTATAACTGTGTAAGATGATGAGAAACAAGCTTATTTCCACATAAGTCATCGCTTCTAATAGAACTTAGATTCCCACGTAGGAAAATCAACGACGTAACTACAAAAACCTTAAGGCCTGCATGAAGCTAAAGATCAGCATGCAATTCATACATGATAGATAATTAAAATTGCAATGACTTGGCTTAAAATGCAACAAAAAAGTAGGCTTGCCTCTCCGGCATTGAAAATAAATCTTTGCTTGTCAAAGAAAAGCAAGACAGAGGGTGAAGTGTCTTGGGTGTCCATGCCTGTCCCAAGAATCTGCAATATACAATATGAATTTCAATTATATGTATAATAAGATTATAATATTTGCCTATATTACTAATTAAATTTAATACATATTTAATTTAATACCAAAAAGTTCCAAAGAACAAGCATGTTGTGTAGTATCACTGATCAATAATTTTTCTATGTGAAACACTAACCACAATCTAATTGGCTTTAAGTAACATCTAATTCAACACAATCTCACCAATACTACCACCAGACACCAGTCCCCCACAAACCCAATAAATTCTCCATAATGGTCTGAATCACTTTCACATAACAAGTGATACAAAATACTACTATGATAATAAGATTATAACAATTGTCCAACTACAACCCAAAACTACTGGACATAGCCCGGATAGTGCAGAACACAAGTCAGAAGAACAAGTATACACATTATCAACTAAAGTCTTGCCAGCTTAGGAAACTACTATATGTATACACATTATCAACTAGAGTCTTGCCAGCTTAGGAGACTACTATATCGAAGTCCGGAACAGTCAGCAAATCACCAATTACAAGGTCCCAACAAACCAACAGTAACAAGCCAGAGATTATAATCCATGGTCTTGGCCACTTAACCCAATATGGCCACGTCTTGGTATCATATTCATCACCACAAACTTGACTTAACATAAGAAACATCCCAATTAAACTTATGCAACCCAAAACTTAATCACCAAATATTCCCAAATAACCAACCAACACAAACACACACACACATTACCTGCACATAACAAATGGTATTAACAGGATTAAGCTTTCGAACTTTCAACTGCAAGCTCTTAGGCCTATCATTCTTATCTCTGCCAGCAGCCCTTTTCCTATTATACACAAAAGAATCATTCTCCTCCATCACAGACCCCTCTTTGTCAATCTTTTCACTTAAAGAACTGTTCTTTCTACCTGTAGGACTAAAGGGTCTAAAGGGTTTAGTGTGAGTCCTCTGTTTCTTGAAAGAAGAGGCCAAGATTGAGAAGGGTTTAATAGATTGAATAGTTTTGTTGGGGGGTTTGAGTAGAAGATACAAAGAAGGGGGGAATCTAAGAGGGGAATAGAGAAGAGAGGGATTAGGGTTTGAAAATAGGAGACGGAGGTGTGGGATTTGGGGCATTTTGGGTTGTGCATTTGGTCTTTAAATCATAGGGTTTAAGCATAAAAAACTGGTGAATTGGGCAATTGGGAAGGCTTTGGTTTTGGGTCGGGTCGGGTCTGAATTAACAAACTTGGATAATTTTCTGTGAAATTATTTTTGTTTTTCAGTTGAAAAGAAGTGAGTGATGATGTTTTGAAATGTTTGATGGGAAATTAAAATTCAAATAAGAAAAAAACATAAGAATGTCTTGCGAGAGCATGAGCGCCAATAAAATATTAAATATAAGTTCAATCTTTTTATAGAAGTGTATCCAATTTAAATTCTGTAAATTATCAAAATTTACGGGGTGTATTCGATTGGGATTTTAATGCATTGTTTCTAGTCTATGGATTTTAATGGATTGTATGGGATTTTGATTTTTTGCGGATTTTTGATGAAATGTCGCAGAGTTAATAGGATTTAGGTACAATGCTTCAAAATCCCATTGAATTTGGTGGGATTTCAAAAAACTTAAAATACATCGAAGAATGCCACAAAATCCATCATTTTATGAAATGAAAAAAAATCCATCAGCATTTGAATACCATCAGATTTTAATGAATTTTAAACAATCACAATTGAATACCATCAGATTTTAAAGCATTATTTAAAATCTCAATTGAATACCATTAAATTTTGTAGCATACTTTATCCCAATTGAATACTTCAAGATTTTAATGGATTTCAAACAATCCCAATCGAATACCCTCGGATTTCATGAATGCAAAAAAATGCTTTAAAATCCCAAATTCCCAATCCAATACACCCCTCTTAATGTGTTTAATAAAATTTAAAGAAACAATAACATTCTGATTCTTTGATATATAAAATTATATTAAAATTTTATAATATTTGATATAACATTGTTGTTCAAAATTGAGTTTGTTAAACACCGAAAAATAATAAGCTATATAAAGTTGAATGAAGGAGTTATAATATTTTAAGAATATAAAAATATTAATTCATAATTTTTCAAAATATTTAATCAATAAATATTTTATTATTTTGTTTCATTAATAGTGATAATATCTCATAATACGAATTTGAGAAAAATTATAACAAAATTCATAAGAAGACGTATTTTTACTCATGATAAATTTATAATTTCAAAAAATAAATATCACAAAAGTACGAACTAGGCTTTATTGACAAAAATATATAACAAAACTAATCAGTTCAATATGATAATTAATTAGATAATCATACACTTAACATATTCATCGAATTATCAAAAATTTAATTAATTGATAATTGATCTCAATTATTTATCGATTTTTAAATTGACATGAAAAATTAAAAAATCCAATTAATAAACCAAACGAAAATGACAAATAAGAATCAATGAATACCAAGAGAATCTAACCAAAAGAACACAATGCGGAAAAATATCTATCAGAACTGAATCTATGCATCTACTATCTATCAAGACAGCAGTGCCCATGTAAACATACATATATTTTACCCCTCTTCTCCTGGCTCACTAATCTATGCAAGTAAAGAGGGGTGGCTACCAAAGTTACTTATTTACTGAATTAAGCTTATACTCGGCCAATCAATTGAAATGGTGAGAGAAACCCTAGCTTCTTCTTCCGGCAACCTCTCCGCCGCATCGCCGCCGGCGGAGGATGAGTGGTCTAATACTTATCAAAGATTACTCCCCCGGTGGAAACAATCAACCCCATCTCACCAGGTTCTTGAAATTTTGCAGTTTTGTGATAAAGATTTGATTTTTATTGTGAAGATTTAATTTTTCTTGTGATTGCTTGCTTGTAATTGGTCACAAGTGTTTTGTGGAGGTTGGTTTGATGGTTAATTGCAAAACCCAAGTGGGGAATTTGGATTTTTGATGATAGTTTTAAGAAAGTTGTTTTGGTCTGTTTTTGTGGTAAAGCTTGAAAGTTTGAATTTTATGGTTTGAGGTTCTTTTGCTTGGTAGTGTTAGATGTTTGTGTGGGTTTTAAATTCAGACAAGTGATTCGTGTTTGGCTTTTGTATGGCTATGGTTACCTCACCTGACTGAATTTTGAATTTGGGCTTTTGCAGTCAAGTATTCCTGTTACAATATCTAGAGTCAATCAGGTCGATGCAGGGCGGCTGGACATTGAAATGTCAGCCATGTTGAAAGAACAGTTACTTAAAGTTTTTTCTTTAATGAAGGTACATAAGTTTTTTTGTACTTAGTTATGTCAACAATGTTACTGGTGTATTGGATATGTTTCCTTGGTAGGCATATGATTGTTTCCCCTTGTTTATTTTTGGGATTAGCCAGGAATGATGTTCCATTACGAACCGGAGCTTGATGCTTTCCTTGAATTCCTTATTTGGAGATTTTCGATATGGGTTGATAAGCCTACTCCTGGAAATGCTCTAATGAATTTAAGATATAGGGATGAACGTGCCCTGGAAACGAGAGGAAAATGTAAGAAATGTTGAACTTGTCTATACTTTGATATGTTGCAGATAACTATCATTTGTGATTTAATCACCTGCTAATTATTATATTTGTTATCCATCAGATAACATTTATAAACAAATCCCATGGATTTTGTATTCTTCTGAAAAATAAATACCTTAACTTGTAAGCTTCATTATCACTTGTAGACTTCTGAGAAGTCATTTTTGTTCATTGTAGTCATGGGAGTTTTGGAAAATTTAAAAACTATTCTTGTGATTGATAGTACCAGATTTTTTAAGTATCTATAGAGTATATACTGCAAAGTGGCCACTAAACATCACCTAGCGTAGCATTCCAGATATTGTGTTCGCTTTTCGAGAAGTGGCGAAAGGCGAAAAAAGGCGGCCATATGTTGCTTCTCTCTTCAATAAACATGGCCATCCGCCAATATTCTGAGAGATGAAAGCAGTGTATGGCCTCCAAATTGCGAATATGAAAATTCAGTCACAGAAGTGTTACACTCGGTAAAGTTTGGCCACTAATGTTCACTGTAATCCTATTTTCATTAGTTTTATCTGTGGTATAGGATAATTTCTTTAGCTGCGTGCAAATTAAGAGGACATCCAATGTGCTTGATGTGGTTACTAAAATGGTTTTTCTTATTTGAGATGTCAAATGGTTCTGCATTTCAAAGCTGTACATCTTTATTGTTTGAATCTCATACTTCAGTTAGAACGGGTTTGGAAGGACCTGGACTTACCTTCGCTCAAAAGTTATGGTACTGTGTTGCTACTGTTGGTGGTCAATATATATGGGCTCGTCTTCAATCATTTTCTGCTTTTCGTAGATGGGGAGATTCTGAACAGGTATTCTCGTTTTTTCTTATTCAAACACAATCAAATATCTCTTTTTGTATGCATTGTCTTGCCCTAACGGATGCCCAAATGTGCAATTATGATGACATCAAGGAGGACAATAGTTTTTTTCTTCTTATTTATTGATCATCTTTTCAGAGGTCACTAGCACGGAGAGCATGGTTTCTGATACAGCGTATAGAAGGCTTTTACAAGGCTGCATCTTTTAGCAACCTACTTATATTTCTTTATACCGGAAGGTAATACTTATTAGCAGTTTAGCACCAACTGTGTCATCTGATGGTTATATAAATGCAAAAATACCATAGTCCATATGCATATATGTACACGCACACACATATTAGTGTGTGTGATTGTGTGTTTAATTGTATACTCCCTCTGTTTTTTTATATGACGCTTTGACCTTTTGCACGCATCTTTAGGTGGGTTGACCGGATAGTAAAAATTATTATTTTTAGTTGATTTTTTTTGTGAATTAAAATTTTGATTACATATCTTAATTCAGAAAAAGAAAATTTTAAAATGATATTTTTAATTACCTGGTCAAAGCACTTAAAAGTATGTGCCAAAAATCAAAGCGTCATGTAAAAAAAGTAGAGGTGACTTGAAGATCATATGTTCATATAGGAACAATTAAATCTTAAATATCATCTATTGTATATCGTAGAATGTTTTTTATTCTGTTTTCGGGATACACCACAACCTCCAAAGGGACTAATAATTCATCACATGAACCATATGCTATGTTAAAAATACTGTGTGTGTTTTTTTGCACGATTACTTATCTCTTTGTCTGTAAGACCCAGACCACAATATTATTATGGCAACTAATTGGATACCTCAATCTTGAAATTTAAATTTGATTGGATATGGATCAAATGCCAACTACTGTACTGGAGGCTTAAGTGGCCCCTAGCAATAGCATACTATTATGATTTGACATGCTTTGTTGTATAACCTAAATATTCAGTTGGGTGATAATTTGATGTATAAAAAGCTTTATATGCAGTAGGCGCGTATTTTTTGGTATATTTGTGACCATGTAATGCTTAGTCGTTGTCCACTTTTTTATGCACTCGTGGTCTTTATGCAGGTATAGAAATCTTATTGAGAGAGCACTCCGAGCAAGACTTGTGTATGGAAGCCCTCACATGAACCGAGCTGTTAGTTTTGAGTACATGAATCGCCAGTTGGTGTGGAATGAATTTTCAGTAAGTTATAATATTTATATATTGGTTCATGTACTTCTCTCTTGTTAACATCACAAAGCAGCTTTGCCATTCATAACATCGACTAATATAGTGCTCCACAGAACATTATGAGTGAAAGTGTAATGAGATACTTTCGTATTGTGCAATTTACTTAGTTACCAGTGAAATGTTGATTTGCAGGAAATGTTGTTATTGCTTCTTCCTCTTCTCAATTCCTCATCTGTTAAGAATTTTCTTCTACCATTCGGCAAGGATAAATCTTCAACTTCTGCAGAGGATGAAACTTTATGCCCCATTTGTCAGGCAAATCCAACTTTACCCTTCTTGGCACTTCCATGTGAGCACAGGTATATTACTGTCGTGACTTTAATAACAGTAGGCTTTTCCGTTGACATTGAAGACCTATATTGTTGAATTTAGAATTTTCAGTATTCTTATCTGTTAGTTTTTCTGTTACGGACCTTTTTATGCGAAACAGTTCTACTATGTGGTTAGCCTTCAAAAGAATCCAACTGGTTACTCTATGCAAAACCGCTCTATTGTGTTTTTAGGCTTTGAAAGAATCTGATTGGTTACTCTGAAAAGAATAACTAGGTGTACCTTTTACTTTTGTTACTTAAAATTGATGTCACAGAGCACAGATTATTTATACATCCAGTTCCAAGTATGAGAGTTTTGCTCATTTTGACGTTTTTAAGAACCCCCAACATATAATAATGTACATGTCATGTAGCAACTGAAGTTTATCTTCATAAAAAGTTCCGTGTTAAGGTTTATGAGATCTGGAGCTACCATATAGTCCTGCCCAGTGTTTAGCTTGACACTTTCTGCTTCATTTAAATAAATGAGTTCATCCAAATGTTTTTCTAGTTCTGCAGTTGTATATAAGGGATTGTGATTATTTTGACTAATCCAAACACGTATATCTTGAATAACTTTATAAAGTAATTGGGTTCTTTTTATGGGTTCAGGTAGTAATGTGGACATGTGAAAATGATAGTTGCTGAAGCACCTTAGATATTGCTGCCTTGAAAAATTGAACTTCAGCAGTGGTTCTTTAACTCAGTGATTAGCACGAACTTTCGTTACTGAGATGCGTAGTACAACCCCTTTCTATATGACGTTTCCCCGTGGCTTACATTATTTTCCAGAAATAATTACATATTTTTGGAAAGAAGTATATAAAAGTGGTATATTTTTCTGAAGACAAGTGCTTATTTCTGCAACATGAAGAAAACTAAAATAAGCACTTATTTCTAGGGAAAAAATGTAAGTATATCTTTTTTTTGTAAAAATAACCCTTACTGAGATGCGAAGTACATCCCCCTTCTATATGATGTCCTTTTGGATGGTTAAATGCGCTCGAACTATTTTGTCTGTAGTTGCAAAAGCTCATTCCGGTATATATACATATCTGAAATGATCCAACCTCTACTGTTAACAGATATTGTTACTACTGTCTTCGAACAAGGTGCTCCGCGACTCCGTCATTTCGATGCTCCAGATGCAATGAACCAGTTATTGCCATGCAACGGCATGGAGGCCCGACAAACAGTGCTAGTAAAGGTGAATGAATATTTTTTAGAAAGGATATGGGAAATCAGAAAGGACAATGGCTAGTGTGCAATTTACAAAGATGTATAAGAAGTGCCTAAAAGCGGCACTTTAATTCAATTGAGGAATCCAGAGGCATTCCTCTTCAAATAAGTACATTCATTCTTTAAAAGGTTATTATCCGAGGTGGTAGTTGCATCATCTATTTGTCTGCGCTCTTTTTGCTTTCTGAATCATGTAGATTTTCTTGTTTTGTATATTGCTAACATGTGTGCTCATAGTTTGAGCATATTAATGTGTGAGGGAAGCTTGCACCTAGTGCCATCATGGACAAGTTAGAACCACCATAACATCAGAGACCGGGACTGGCAAGATCTTGAATTTTAATGCACATAAGTATTGCATCTGCACTGCTTGCACTTGCAATACTACATCACTCCCTGCGTCCCTTTGATTTTTATACACTTTCTTTTTCGGGATATCCCATTCAATTCTATACATATCAAAACTAATATAGTATCACTTGTCATCGTTTTCCCATGAAAAGGTGTTCGTGTCTCTTATTCAGGGGTGTACGTGATTCGGTGTGAGGCTGTTATTGACCGAAAACGGAACCAATCAGCATATAACGGGTTACTCCTTCTGTCACACTCATTTCTTTACGGTTTTTTCATACACGTATTTTAAGACGCATATAAAACATAGTTCTATAATTTATCTTTAAAAAAAAAATTTAATAAAAATTTAAACATCAAATTTTTATTCAGAAGGAAAAAAAAAATTAACATAATTTATTGAACTACGCTTTACGAGAGCATTAGAATGCGTGCTGAGCTCTCGTCTCCTAATGTAAACAAATGAGGTGGACGTCTCCCAATGTAAACAAATGAGGTGGACGGAGGGACCCAGAGTTACAAGTGCGGTTGTGATTGGAAAGTCCAGGTTGGTTGGTGTCACGAAGGCGTGCGGAAGCGTGCTAACACGGCTAAAATTTTCGCCTAAGTGATGCGCCAACTTTACTCCTAGAGCTTGCCAGCAATGCGCAGCTAACCCATCCTGCAAAAGGGGTTAGTAATAATCAACATAATCACAAGAGCCACGATATTCGGGGAAACCCCCAACCTTTTTATTAACACAAAAAGGTCCTAACAATCTAGGCCAGCTGTCCTTATATATTGGGACCAGCTACCCACTAACTGCTAGAATACAAGAGTGCCTACTACAAAGCTCTATCTCTCTCTAGAACTCTAAGTAGCTCTCTCTGTATTTGCTCTCACTCTTCTCTACAAGTGATTGCTCTCCAACTCTGAATGAATGAAGAGAATGAAGTTACTCCTCCCTACATAGGTGGAGTCACGGGCTTTTGGGATGGCCTAAGGCCCATCCAATCTTCTCCATAAATGCTGAGATCTTCAAGATATGCTGACTCATCCTCGATTCTTTCCTTGAATAAGAGATATGCCAAATCATGCTCCTGATCTTCTCCAACATTCTAGAAGCTTCTCCTTATCCCATATCTTTTATGACATGTCATATCTCCTCCTTCCATATTTGGAGATATGCCATTCATTACAAGATATGTATAAGTGTATAACACATAAATCGAACCTAGTCGCCCTTGCCAAGGGCTTCAACTCTGACCCAAGCCCATCACGATCCACTATCCAGCAAAGCCCACTATCTCTGACCCAATAGGAACTCTTCACCCATGTCGCCTCTGTGTCATGGAGGACTCGTGGTGGATGTTGACTCTCCCTTGAGCCGGCCGTGCCCTTGTTCAAGTCACACCCAAACCTGCCTCTCTCACCCTTGCGCCATGTTGCCTGACTCCCATAAGCCAAGTGTGTCACTAGAACTCATGAACCCAAACTCGGTCTCTGTTGCTCTACCCCATGCTTAGACTGTTCAACTGTATGCAAGTGCCCAACTTCATCTCAAGCCCCAAGTCCACAACTTAGTGCCATGCCAAGCCCGAACGCCTGGCTCATACTCGTGCTAGGACCCAACTCAAATGAACCTCCCATCGAGTCCACAGTCCCGGCCCTTAGCCCGAGTCTTAGACGCCGCTTAAGGGTCTAACAGTTGGTGAGCCTAACAGGAGACTATCTAGCTTGGTTCGGAGAGCAACCGCGTCAATTTTGATCGTGAAGTCACAATTTATGCGTATTATGTTAAAAGAAAGTATAAGTACGGATTTATTATATACATAAATAATTCACTTATTTTTTTTTTAAAAAAAAATACATATTTACATATTTTCTTAGAAAAGTAATCCATGATATAAGATTATTAATCTGAAAAATAAAAATACTATTTTAAGATGTCGACTTGTCTATAAATTTTGTGAGATGGACACTTAAAGGAAAAGGGCTGACAACATTTACTTCCGTTAATAAAATTGCGCGTTAATAAAACTGTGTGACATCATTTCTGAAATATTTTATAGGATAATATTATTTATTTTTCCAACATATGTATCTTTTTCTTTAATCCAAATGTTCAAAAATACAAATTCTCATTTCATTTCATGCACAATTATCAATTTAAATTTTGGCATACTGAACCTCTGTAAAAGTTTCTAAACATGTTCGCTCGTCAAGAATACAATGATATTTATAAATTAATAGATATATCTGTCCCCACTAAAAACCATAAAATCCATTGTCACATGTACTTGATATAACCGGCATATAGCTAAATAATATATTGATATATTAATGTACTCCGATATCTCCAAATAATCATATATTATTTGACAAAAAGAAAAACCATATATTAATACAAACTGCATTCAATAAAATCACTCTTTTATTTGGTTATAGGTGACATACTTTAATATAGTATTCAGGCATGCAAATTGAACTGTTTGGCAGGTTAACACTCCGACCACGAAAACAATGTGTAATTGACTGATGGTTTTGAACACTAGAATTGTACCAACTACAACGGACATGTGTTTATTTTTTGTTTTTTTTAGCTAACTTGCAACAACAATAAACAGATTGGAATGAACTAATCTACAAATCTGTAATAATTTTCCCCAGTCATAAATTTTCTTGCAAGGCTCAGAGCTTGCTAGTGATTGTTGTATCCTCATCATCACCGGGATAACGATTAATGTTGTCAGTAGTGAACCATACTCTGCCTACAGCAACCAGCTCTGCATTGTCTTTCTTCTTTATTTCTACTGTCACTGATATTAGCCGCCCCTTTTCTCCTACTATCTTCGCCTCCACCTCCACTGTTTCCTGTATTCGCACAATAACATGTGTAACTGTTAACTTGACCCAAACTGCTAACATCATCAAGTTCCGAATAGTGAAAGACTAGTCCATTATTTCAAACTTGATAATAATGTTTGTTAATGGTCAGAGATAATTAGATGGATACCCAATAAAACTGATCAAGGTAGTCCTGTAGGTTGGTAATGACTAAAGTGGTGGTTTCACTGGATCAAAACTGACTGGCTCG
The DNA here is from genome assembly GCF_001625215.2 of Daucus carota subsp. sativus. Classification (NCBI taxonomy): domain Eukaryota; kingdom Viridiplantae; phylum Streptophyta; class Magnoliopsida; order Apiales; family Apiaceae; genus Daucus; species Daucus carota. Next base: position 40,863,696 of record NC_030387.2, on the reverse strand, counting down.
TGGTTGAAAATCTTCATTGTGTGCCAACAGAGTACATATTAGCTAAAATCAGCAGCATACTTGCGCTATTCTCGATATGTAAACAATTCTCAATTTTCAATTCTAAGTGCATGCTTCAGGACACCAATTTTCAGTCATCCTATAATTTATTTAAATGAATAATATGCTTTCAAGTCTTTTTCCATAGATCAAGAAAATTCCCGATTGATTTTAACAAAAAATATAAAAAATCAGCAGAGAAATGCAACTAACACATGTCAGATCATACATGGAATCCAAATACATGCCCCGCCATACAAATATTTCCCACATACTAAGGTTGTGTTCGCTTGGATGGAATGGAACGAGAAGAGAATGAAATTGAAAATTATAAAGAAGTTTTATGGTAAGAAGAAAGTATGAGACAACAATAATTAAACATAAGTGAGTCTAAATTTCTTATGATGAAGATTGCAGGAAAACATGATCAAGAAGTGTAATGAGCATTCATTCCAAAAGATGCGGGCTACATTTCTAGTTTAAGATAGTTGGAATGAAATTATCAAAGGAATGAAGATTATAAACATAATCTCTAATCAACTCCAATTTAGAGTACAAATTTCATTACATTTCATCCAGGTGAATGCAATCTAATAGTCCAAGTAAGCAGTAATTTACAAACATACCGAAATATATTTGGTTTGATTCTAATTGTTGTTACTTTACTTAAGTTGGAGTTCTTCTTATTCGTGTTTCGCGTAACAAAACATAACGTGTCAATGCGACATCCAAGTAATGCGTGTGGAGCTAAATACAACTGAAAGTAGCAGCAGCAATACGTACCCGAATTCTGGCAGGGGAATAAAAAGAGAGATGAAAGTCAACAGAAGCTTTAACAAAGGCGGAGGTGCCAACCACACAAGCTGCAACATCGTCCACTAAAACTGCCATCGCTCCGCCGTCCCAGTTTCCATCCTTGTCCTAACAATCCCAAACCTCGTTAATTTTCAAGAAAAACATTTTCTGATATGTTATTACCGACAAAGATACTTACAGAGAGGCTTTCTGGCACGAGAAAAGTACAGCCAAGTAAACCCTTTTGTACGAGATTGATCTCTATGCCTTGTAGCGTGACAGCCTCTAGCTCTCGCCCCAATCCTTTGGACATGTCTTCCAGCCATTTCCTTGATGCCATACTTTCATCCAATGTAACGCCTCTATATTTCTTTTAAAAAATAATACCTCCACTCGGTAAAATGGGTGTGTAATGAGCCGGTAGGCCCGGAAAAATCGGATACCCCACGTCATCGTTTATTTCATTTTTCACGGTGTAAACGCAATGGAATGTTATAAAGCGATGCTTTGAAATATATATTTTTGGATGTGTCAAGACGTTATTATTTGAAATTGTAATAAAAAAATCAACATTTACGGGGTGTATTCGATTGAGATTTTAATAGATTATTTTTAGTCTATGAATTTTAATGGATTATATATGATTTTGATTTTGTGCGGATTCTTAATAAAATATCGCAGAGTTGATAGGATTGAAGTATAATATTTCAAAATCCCATTGATTTTGGTGGGATTTCAAAAAACTTAAAATACACTGAAGAATGTCACAAAATCCATCATTTTATGAAATCCAAAAAAATCCATCAGCATTTCAATAACATCAGATTTTAATGGATTTTAAACAATCCCAACTGAATACTGACGGATTTTAAAGCATAATTTAAAATCCCAATTGAATACCACCAGATTTTGTAGTATAATTTAAAATCCTAATCGAATACCTCAAAATTTTAATGGATTTCAAAAAATCCCAATCGAATACCCTCGAATTTCATAAATGAAAAAAAAAAGCTTTAAAATCCCAATCTAATATAATGCACCTGTTTTTTTTTATAATTACTGTCACTCAGCTCTAAAATGAAACCAATATTTTTTTTTTCTGATTTATCCTTTCTAAAATATCTAAATAAAATATTGCATAAAATATTGAAGTTCAAATTAAGTCTATAAATTTTCATCCTTGTAAAAAAGGCAACATAAAGATTACATCCTGACCACATATAGAAGACAATGCATCCATGTGCTATAACCTAATGCCTATAGTCTCATACAAGTTTCCTATTCAAATCCATATCTTTGGGTACTGACTACTGAGCTTGAGCTTGGGTTGCAGTAGGTTTCTGTCAGGAATTATTCAGGATATGTAATTTAAAAATACTAGGATAAACAATCTGCTCTCGGTGCATCGGATCTCTGTGAGCTCGGCACTCGGCTTAAATAACTCTAAAGGCCTGACCAAAAGAAACTAGATACCGGAACAATTCTATATAGTGACAAAGAGCAAGCAACATTTTCTAATCTTCTTTGGCAGCTAGTATGTTCTTCAGTTCTTTTTTGTTCACCTGTATCATTTAAAAAAGGGCAATGAGCATAACTTATATTTATAGTTGTGTTGATACAAAATGAGGAAATAACAGAGGTGGTAAGAACTCATTGATTTACCTTTCCCATGGCATTTCGCGGAATTGAGTCCCACAGAATGAGTCGGGTGGGTATCTGTGTTTGCAGAATAATCAGATTACATACAGTTTTGGGCATGAGAGTATGTAGCATTGACAAAATATCAAACATTCAAATAATTGTGTATATACTTAAGTTGTGTTTAAAGTTAAAAAAAGAAACAATACAAGTCGATAAAGAATTGCTCTATCCGTGATAACCTGGTATGAGGTTCGCATGACGGATACCATGTACCTTTAGGGAACAGAATGCATATGATTGTTTTATGCGAGCATGCAGATATATGCATTCAGATATTGATGGATTGGTCACGTATTGAGTTGGATATGCGCTATACCTTGTATGGAGCAAGCTTTGTTCTAGCCCAGTTAGAAAGCTCTTCCAAGCTTAGAGCAGGCATCATTTGTTCCTCACGTTTTCTTTTTACCTCTGCGTCTGGAACAATAATGGCGCAAACAATTTCGCCATATGTTTTGTCCATTAAACCCAAAACACAACACTCAGAGACGGATGGGTGCTGTACAACACAGAGTTTGACATATCACCATTGTTCATTGCACTTAAACATTCTCACAGAAAAGAAAGGAAAATTTATACAACAAGAACAAAACATGCTAGAAACACAAGTTTTATGTATCAGCATGATGTGGTAAGTACAGTGTTTTGCATTGGAAGAATAAGAACTTACATCAAGAAGAGTTGCTTCGATTTCTAATGCAGATAACTTATATCCCCCGACCTTCATTATATCAGCACTATTACCTATTGAAGTCAAAAGTTTGATATAAGTTTAATTTAAAATTTCTAACAAGCTAGGAAGTTGCTTCATAGATTTAAATATGTGAAAACATGGATATATTAAAAGGACATACACGAAGCATTGAAAAAAATATCTGAAAATACCGGCAGTTTCCAGGAATAGTAAGAGAAACATGTAAATTATGATTATACTTACGGCCCAAAATGACAAAGTAACCATCTTCATCCACCGTGACGGCATCTCCAGTCTTAAAAAAATGATCACCAGTAAAAGATGATCTGGTCACCTGATATATAACATAAAATGTAGGTATAAGAAGTTTGTGTGACGATATTATATTTCCAATATCTGCTGCTATTTTTGATTGCCTGATAGGTGATTAGAAATTAGATTACAAGATAATAGACCTTATAAAACTTTAAATAACGGAAGTCCTAGACTCCAATTAGTAAAATCACCTTGATTTCATCGGATCAACCGCAATATGGAAAAAAATGATAACTACTTAGTAAGTTATGACTTTATAAGGATCGAGCTACAGTCATTAGATAAATTACATAATAGAGATATTATATCTACATAAAACAGAGATGATCATCTTACCAGGAAAAAAAATTAAAGAAGATTATCACTAATATAAGTGAATGTCAACCTTTGATGAAATTTAGTAATATACAATGAATACAGTGAAAAAGAAAAAAGTATACAAAAGATGTGCTATGATTGGAAGTGTAAGGTTGAAAACAGAAAGTACCTCAGGAAGATTCCAGTATTCCTTGAACAAAGAAGGACTTTTAATGCAGAGCTCACCAACTCCAGTTGGATTACCAGCATCATCATCTTCTCCAAGAATCTTGGTCTACCATTGAATATGTAAAATTACTACCCCATATGTTCCAATAATAATCTCTGATGTATATTCTTAGTTAATCAACCTTCTATCTTCAATGCAAAAATTAAAAGCTGATGAATAATGACTATATTACATTTTAAGCCTCAATCAATGAAATATTATCCCCACAGCCAAGATGAAGGAAACTTGAGACAGGTAGGTACGACAATGCTACATAAATTGGATGTTAGATAAATAGGCAACTTATGCACAATGATTGTTGCTGAAGTGAGAATGTTTACGCACAAGGTGTTGGAAACACTCGAATAAACCTAGGAAAGCTTAGAGGTGTTTAGTCAGAAAGAAAAAATCAGTAGAAAGATTTGAGTTGGTGGAAAGAAATTGGAGAAAGGCATTTGATGAGTCAATTCAGTAGTGCTGTTTGCTGCCCCCACAGGATAGGCAAGGTTAAGTTCTCTGAATAATTCTGAAAAAAACATTTATCCTCCAACTTTTTAACTATTTAGAAACCATTTCAATATCAGTAATAAGCGTATGCGTAATAATAATATGTTCTTTTTTACATTTCAAGTATGTCATGTTACATATATTTATCTTTTGATCTTTCTTCTTGACTAACAGACTGCTACTTCTACAAGTACATAATTAAATTCAGTGCGTAGATATTTCGGAGTTATTTGACCTCAACAAAACCATCTGAATACAGGAAAACAGACATCACTTTTGGCTAACCTGGACTCCTGGAAGTGGGTTTCCGACGGTTCCTCCTTTCCTTAAGCCTTTTAAGGGATTTGAAATTCCCATAACAAACTTTAAGAAAGAACATAATCACAAATAAGATAACTGGTATGCGGAAGACACCATTTTCTAAAAAAAAGTACAAATGCAGCAATATTAACTTCATATATGACTACTTCAAATACCTCGGTCATGCCATATCTTTCCAACAGGCGGTGCCCTGTAATGGTTTCCCATTGTTGCATAACGGGAAGGGGAAGCGCAGAGGAGCCAGACATCTAGAAACACATACAACTTCAGTTATAATAAAATAATTACAGATGTCTAACCATGTTAAACTAAATGGACCGCTTCTATCATGTTTACTGCTACGATTTAATCATGGTTATTACAAAATTATATGATATGATTCAAAAAATTCTGTAGGTATTAGTAGAATCTCTCTTCATATATTTCAAAAATTATTATACTTTCGTTAGAGTATTTTAGTAATTTACTATACTTTTATTCACCAGACAGAGATAGTTTGTACATATTGTAATTCACTAGCTTTAAAGCACTTTGATCTTATGGAGAACCTGTGCATATTCAGTCAATTGCAGTCATTATCCTGTTATCTCATCTGCAGTTGCGAGATATTAAGCTACTGAATAATTTCCAATTAGCTCATCCTTCTTATTATTATTTCCCTGGTTATTTTCACTTTTATTTTCCGTTTCTCAATTTTTAAGTTTCAAGCTGCATCAACCAAGTGCCTACTCCAGCGGCAAAACAAGTGAGAACTTCTTGAAGTATGCACAGAACAATAAAAAAATGTGATTTATGATATAAAAGTTGTTAATTGTGAAGTCAGAGGCTTAAATCCAAATATTACCATTAGACGCAACTGCCTTGCAGCTGAAGCAGATGCATCTTTTGCTTCTGGATCCATGTTTTCATAACCTTGTATCAGTCTAGAGTACATAGTTGGAACCTGTATTTGCAACAAAAAAGCAAATATTTAATTGTATAAAGCTAGAACAATTCTAAATATACACATCTGGCCTTTCCATAGTTCCATGCACTACAGTTTGATGGTTCCATCATTATAATCGGATATAGATTGAAAAACATTACACAATAAACACAAAAATATATTAATGTCCAAACAGAGAAACCATAAGGGCAACATTTCTCAAACCATGCGATATAATAATGATCAAATTTGTACAGAAACAAAAATTATTGCTTTGCTAGCAAGTATGTAAACTGCGCAACTAGATATCACTGTCCTAAGACTTCTGACATACAGTGCCTGAACTCTGACTCATTAACACAAACAATATTCACATGTCATGCAATTATATTTTTGGAATCAAACGTGTTACTTACTCCTGTAAACACAGTTATAGCATCATTCGTCGTGGTCCCATCCTTTGGATAAGATTCACGCCATCTCTGCCATATACCACTCACACTAAACTTTGGCATGAACTCAACCTTCAACAAAGAAAGCATATATTATGTTTCTTCATTTTTGCAAACAATAAACATTAACAGGATGAAAAGAATGGTCTTCATTTTTGCAAACTAAAAACATTAAGAGGTAGAAAAGGATTAGACTTACAGCAGAACCAGCATACAAAGGGGCAAATAAAGCATTAAAAAGGCCATGAACATTTAAGCTGCGAGTTAAGGATCAGCTTCAAAAACAAATTTTTTATGTTAAATCATACTAGAGCACCTTCAGCAGAGTACTAGTGCAAGATCTTTAGCGGAAGCACGTGAAAAATTATATTAGTTTCAGGATATGATGTAATGGTAGACAGTTTAAAAACTGATCGCCCGATGTATATTCCCAAGCTTTTGACAATATTTGGACCTGCGAATGTACAACCGTGGCCTTAGTACAAAGTGTGAGAATATGAGTTTCAATTGGAGTTAATAAATAGTTACAGGCTCGCCCCTACAATACCTGTGCTAGAATGCTTTTGTGTGTATGGACAACCCCTTTTGGTTTACCTGTTGTACCACTAGTGTACAAAATCATTGCTGGGTCCTCCCCTGTTTACCAAATAAAATGTTAAATTTAAAATTTACTATATGAAATAACAGCCATGGAACAGAATAATATACATATTACATGACCTAGCAAGACCACCTTTTATCTTATCTGAGTTTTCAATTTTCTTTAAACTTGCACTGGCATCAATTTCTCCAGCTTCTGACATCCCATGCCCGGTTGTCTGGGAACTGGGAACAGATGGAATGAGAGAAAAATGAGCAGTTTTTTTATCTGCAATACTTTTCATGAGCTCTTGATGATCTTCAGTACTCAAAACCATGGAGACGTCCTACAATAACGATCAAAAAGGCCTTAAATGAGAAGTCAAAGTGCCGAGATATATGTTACAGCATCTCAAGAAATAACAAGGTTTTGGTAATATAGATTGAGTCTTACGGCAGGGAAGGAAAAAAAATCTGTAGACTGTTTTATATTCATTATATATACATGAATAACATGTTGCAAAGTATATCTTTTCATATAGTTTCTCCAGAAAACTTAATATAAAAGCTCAAAACAAACCAAGTCATGTAAACCAAAAAACGATGTATCATAATGCATGAATATAATTTATGTATGTAGCACGAATCGGTTTTAGAACAATATTAACAAGCTGCTAATGTTAGTCAGATTTTGTCAGAGCTAGCTGATATGTCCTTTAAAAAAAATGTACATATGTCCTTCGAAGAAAATGTACATGAAAAAAAGTGAAGAAGAGAAAGGAAGTTCATGAACAGACCGAATCATTCATGACATGTAAGAGCTCAGCTTCTGGGTAGCTGAGTGCAAGAGGGACTGCAACACCGCCACTAAACCAAGTAGCAAGTACTCCAGCAACAAATTCAGCAGAAGGTTTAGCCACAATTCCTACTCTAGCTCCACCAAGATTCTCTGCAGTGCCATCAACCTGCAAGGTTATATTCATTTAGGGTGTCTCATATTATAAAACAAATAAAAGAAGGAGCAAGAGAAACGATGTGTCAAATCACTAGTAGACACTAGACATCCTCATAACCGGTAATATTTTGAGCTTACTTTTGTTTCCTTTGACACCACAAAAACGACCTAAAGTAGTCTTCATTGTTTGCGTACAATATATCTGTGTATGCAGATACTAGCATCTTGCATGAAGTATGCTTTGACAAACAGTATAAACATTTGCAGTATAAACATTTGCCAGTCTGGTAAAGACCAGCGTATACTTGCTTCATTAGTGCTTGAAGACTAATAAAACCAATCTTAGCTCCAGTTCTAGTACTGCGCTTTCTACATAGCTACATAAAATTCATACATCGTTGTTTTATATATAAAGTATTTGAAGGCAACAGGGAGACACACCAAGGGCCTGTGGTCTTGTGGGGGAGGTGTGGGGTCCAAATTATTTTTAAAAAAAATTATATCTGTTATTTGAAGAAAGGAAACTCACTGTTTTTCCATAAGAAGTAAATAATAGTTTAGATATCTTGCAAGCAGATGAAACCAGCTGGAAGTAAGTGTAGCTTTTCTTATCAGCTCTTATAGCGATACGGTCACCTGATGTATGACCCTGTTTGCTAACTGCTTTGAAAACATCCATCAATTTACTATGATCTGAAGCTGTATCTGAATGTAATATCAGGGGGAAAAAATTAGTGAAACAATTATATTTTGACAAGAAAGTATGCCATACTACAGTTTATGATGACTGTTTATTTGCTTGAAAACTGTAAAAAGAAAGCTATCAAGAGATATACCCATGTTAAACTACTCAAGACATCTCCCACAATAAACAAAATTTCTACCAGTATTCAAATTGCATGTTAATATGAATTAAAATTTCAACAACTAGATTACATGCAGAAATTAACTAAGTCACATAACATAATTATATTGATTGCACTTCCAGAAACACTATAATATCTAAATCTGAATGTTAGAGCATCTAAACCATTCAAATTCAAAATTACTCAATTACATAACAATATAAAGAACCGGTAACTTATAGACATAGCATAACAATATCGATCAGCATATATAAAAATGCAAAATTCAGAAAAAACTATAACATCTAAATGACATAGCACTTGAGCATATAAACTATAACCTCTAATGACTGAGCATCTAATTGTCTAGATTATATACCAATATAAACAAGAAAACAACCAAAAACTGAACGACATAGCATAAGTATAACAACTTCAATTACATACCAAAATAAACTATAATATCAAAATGACATTGCGTCAATTTTACATACCAATATAAATAACCAGTAAGGGGAAGTGTATTCAATAGGAAGGGTTTCTTTTCGCTAAGTGAGAAATAGAGCATGGATATTTTATTCATCTTACTAGTAATGAATACAAAAGTTATGAATAAAGTTATACAATAATAATTTAGATTATAATAATTTACATGTATTCATTGAAAAAGACCATCTAGTGGTGCTAGACTGCTCGGAATATTAGATAGTCTTCTGAACTACAGGGATATTCAACCAAGATTTTATATTATTTTTGAATTTTGGCATAAAATCTTGGTTGTTTTCAATGAACATTTCATAAAATCCAACAGCACCTTTTTTATACACCTTAAACCAAGTGTAAAAAGTTAAAGTGACAACTAAAAAGATATGGAAGAGTAGATTTTATGTGTTTGTTATACTTGCTAAAATCAACAAAATTTCAACTCAATTCTGTGAGAATCCTTGATTCTGCCTACACACTAATCTTTCAAAATTCATAAACTATTTCTAACCCGTTAAAATCTCATACATTCTAGATTTCACACCCCCTAACTAACAGTCTAACACATCTCAAGTATATCAAACACAATTCAGCAAAAAACGCAACATCTCGGCCCGAAATTCATCCTCCGATAAAAAAAAAAAAAAGCGAACGATGCGATAAATATGACAACCACAAGAACTCACAGCATCGCAATTCAGCAAAAACTGTAACATCTCAATTCATCCTACGATACAAAAAACAACGATGTGATGAAGATAACAACCACAAGCACTCACAGCCTAACATATCAACAAACACCTTAAGCTCACAACAACCAAACCACAAAATAACCACAAATCACAGCTCCAATCAACCATACACATATATACTTAAAATCACAAGCTGCAATCAAACACGTGTGTACTTAAAATTACTAGTTATAGAGATGAGAAAGCACCGGAAGAGAAGCTTCGAGAAGGAGAGAATGAGGAGAAGTTCTTGTTTGTTGCGAGCGGAGCAGAGAGATTTAAATGGAGGTAAGAAAGTAATGGGAATTCAATACGTTGCCGAAGTGAAGAACGAAAGTGGTTGAAAGTGAGGGCATTAAATGATCGCATGCTAGTGAATTTTAATTTAATTATTCAACGGTGATCAAAGCACCGGCTTTTCCCGTTGGCGGTTGGGGCAAGGTAATTTGGATTGAAAGCGTTTGGCGAGTGAGTGAGATTAACGGTGAAAAGGACGGGTTTGAATATTTTACCGTGCTGCTGGCGCTGTAAATAAAGGAGAAAAGCCTCGTATATTAGGAATATTATTATTTATTAATATCAAATAATCTGATTGTCGTTAAGAAGCAAAAGAAAAAAAATATTACACAATCTCATTCTGGTATTTTGGATTGTACAATAATATTTTATTTTTTTGACAGACTTTGTCCAATAATATTTGGAATCATTTTCTAGATGGAATATTCGGAAATATATTCCCAAAAATGATAAATTGGACTAACGCCATAAATTATTGAATTTGTTGTTTGAATAAAAAATTGTTTATGCTATATAAATGAGCGTAATATCTATATTATATTAGAATTGAGTTTGTAAACAAGTTTTAGTTTTTAGTTTTTTCACGTAAATACAATTATTTATTTTTGTTTTATACCGTTAGTCCTAGATTTTTAATAATTGAGGGGGAAGATAAAAAATTTGTGATCCCAAAGTTTTTTGATAAAATCGAATAAAAGTAAAAGGAATTGCGACTACATAATTTTTTCACTAATTGCGACGTCTATGTTAGACATTTCTGTTTTTACCTTCTAGACTGGGGGCCTCGCATTTGAGATGCACAGATTAACTTTAACTTTTCTTGCTCGCATAATCATTTGGGTGGCTCACAGATATGGACTTGATGGTTGGTCCAATCTGCAACTTTCGTATACAAATTGGAAAAGGTCACTTAATATAAGGTTTTTGAAATCTATACTCATCTATCTATCTATGCTATTTATACTGTACTCTGTTAAGTAAGAGCAAGTCCAACATGTTACCTACCGTATTACTTATAAATAATATAAATAATAAATAATACTCCCTCCGTCCCTTTTTATCTGTCCATTTTGGAAAAAAGAACACATACCAAGGAATAATTGATTGTATGAACTTTTTCATTAAATACCTCTAATTAATATCTTGAAAATGGTGAAATACCCCTACTTTATGTCTTGAAAACATGAATTCAACCAAGTTTTAAATAAGTCAAGTCTTGAAAATTGAAATTATGGAGATATATTTGAAAAACTATCATTAAATTAGTTTTGAAAGTATAAATGGACAGATAAATAGGGACAAATTTTTACTTCCAAAATGGACAGATAAATAGGGACGGAGGGAGTATAAAATAATGAGTCCTAGTATGTTTTAGTGATTTAAATAATTTAATTTTAGTGTCAACTCCAATAATAATCCTTATATTTGTTCTCTAAAAATCACTTACGGATGTTGTATTTCATAGAACAGAGAATTGTGTTTTTATTTTCTAGGTGTGGTCAGTACTTTAAACTGTCGGGCATCCGACTTCAGGCATGGATAGACTACTGACCTGTATGTTCTGTTTTTTGTTTTTTCTTAATTCTGTTTCAGAGAAAAATGTGATATTAATCACTACAAATAAGTTTTTATCCGATATTTCAAATCATTTGTCATGTTTAACAAGATCTAGATTTCAATATAATTTGAAACTGATAATAATCTTCTCTTCTCCAGATTTCTAATTCTTGAATCTTATTGTCGTCCACAGGTTGGTATTCTCCTCTCCTCATGATTGGTTACTATTGTTTCGATTGATTATTACACAATATCTCTTTAAATAAAAATTATGGTTTTGTTCGTTCTGATTAAGCACAGGTAGCTATATTCTGAGTAATTCGGTCAACAGGATTTCATTCTGCAGGCAGATCCACAAGTAGGTATAGGATTTCATTCTGCAGGCAGATCCACAAGTAGGTATCGTCTTATACTCCCAACTCATCAATTTCATTTTTTTTATGGTGCAAATAACCATTCCAATATAGAATTTTAACTTGAACATTATCCTTTAGACAACGTTTGTTCTGGACAATGTCACATGTATTCTGTAGTACTTTACTTTGACCACATCAAGTTTCGGTCACACAAGGTCCTCATCCTGATCAAGGGTTCAGAGGGAAAGAGGTGCAGATGAAGGGCAAAAATACTTTTGCAGCTCCAAGGAATGTCAGGCCACTTGGTTATACTAGCAACATCAACACAAAACCTGATGTGGTCGGGGAAGTTGCAGACGAGCAGCCGAATTCTAATGACAAGTTTAGAAAAATGTTGTTGAGAAAATGAAAGAAGAGAGAAGTAATACCATAATGATGGTCATGTAATTCCTCTGGGGTTGAGCTATACAAGATTGCCTGGAGTAGATATTAGTAGTTTGACCTTGGTATTCCTAGATTAGCTTTGCAAGAAGACATTCTGTTACGTGTGTTAAAGTTATCTGATTATATGGTGCATTTTACTAATATTACATGAAGGTGATTGCCTAATGGAACCAACAAAGACAGAAAATCTTCTAATTACAGAAATTCATATAGATGAATGGATTCTGCTTGGTCCAGACCTACACCATTGATATGAATGTCAGTGACTTTTTTCTCGGTAAGCTATCAGAATTTTATTATTATCTCGAAGAATCTTAAGTGGCAGCATCAGCAATAGCTTGATCTGATGACAGTAAAAGAACCTGAATGACTAAATATAAAGTAGATACTGCCACTTAGCAAAAGAGAAAAATAGACCGAGACATGGAGAAAGATAGCTATATTATTTCATTTAAAATAAAATTGAGTTTGTGATTTACTTTTTTTTGGTCAAGGAGTTTGTAATTTATTTGATATCATCATTTAAGAGAATATTTGTATTGATTTTATTAATTGTATATTGTAATTTTATTCAGTCCAAAAAAGTGATTTTTAAGTGTGGTAGAATGTTCGAGCTTTTCTTTGAATAGACATGTAGATAAATAAAATAATGCTTAATAGAATTTTATAAAAATTAATTTCTTTTTTCAATGTTTCACATGAAAATAATTATTATTTTTAATAAAATAATATTTTGACGACGTATATAATATTTATTCATATTAATAATAAAATAGTAATTTAGTAATTTAATTTGACCCATATCATTTATAAATAAAATAAATTTAAGTAATAGAAATTTTATAATTGATTAAATAAAATATTTATAAATTTTATAAAAATATTCTCTTAACATATATATAGGGTTTTCGTGTAACTAATTTCCAAAACAATAACAACAAAACAACAAAATAATATAAAAATATATAACAACAAAACAACAAAACAATTAAAAAGAAAAAAAGAAGCAAAATCTTAATGGATGCACTTAGAGCACGCGAAGCGCGGGCAAAAATACCTAGTATAAAATAATGAGTGCTAGTATGTTTTAGTGATTTAAATAATTTAATTTTAGTGTCAACTCCAATAGTAATCCCTATATTTGTTCTCCTAAAATTATTTTCATAATAAATTTGAGAGAGAAAAGGGGAAAAGGAGATAATAGAGAAAGAATAAATGAGAGAGATAACGCTGGGATAGTGTTGGAGTGTATTTTTTGACACATTACCTAAATGTGAGTTTAGGACATCATAGACACATTACCTAAATGTGAGTTTAGGACATCATATAGATAACCTATTGGACTTGCTTATAAGTTTGGTCAATAGTTACTTGAGCCAAGTTATGGGTCTATTTATATAATCAAGCATCCTTTTTTAACTAAAACTATTATATTTTTTATATTTTCTAACTAAAAAAAGACTAAAATATATTAGACTCGATATTTGGATTTACGCGTCTCTTTAACTTATAATATATTCTATACAATATTATTAATCATTAATAACGAAATATTGATTGGTTGATATTTATTTAAAACTTTTTCATTATATTATTATATCTTCTCTCTTTATTCTTCAATATAAATATCTGGAATATGGCATCAACATTAAAATATCAATATTTTCTATTACCATATTGAACACCAATAAAAAAATTATTGAAAAACCAATTTTTTGATATAAGTATAATACATAATTATTTACTTTCTCCATCCCAACTATTCTTTGCGGTTTCTTTTTTGAGTTATCCCATCTAATTTTTTATATTTAAAACTTATCACATAGTTAATAAATCCCATCATTTCTCCCATTTTTTCCCCAAGCCACTTTCATTTTATCATATCTCTTTTATACATTAAAAATAAACGAGTCTCAGCATCGCATCAATTTTCACCCAGTTTTCTTTCTTTTTTCCACTATGTTGTACACAATTTTCAATATCCATCATCCATGCTTAAACCCTGTACATACAATTTTATTTTATTATTATCATAGCAAAATGCTATAGGGCGGGGCGACAAACAATTGAACACAATTTCAAAATCAACCCGAACAAACCCGACCCAATTACACCACCATCTCCCCCAACAAACTAAAACCCTCTCTCTCTCTCTCCTATTCTCTCTCCCCCTCTATCTCTCTCGCCAATGGGAACATCAGTGCAAGTGACGCCCCTCTGCGGCGTCTACAACGAGAACCCCCTCTCCTACCTCGTCACCATCGACGGCTTCAACTTCCTCCTCGACTGCGGCTGGACCGACCACTTCGACCCCTCCCTCCTCGAGCCTCTCTCCCGGTAATCTCAACTCCCTCTCTCACAGTTTTCCTACATTTTCGGAACAAATGCTACCAATTCAATTTGTTTCAATTTAGCATGTAATGTGGAATTGTGATTGTGTTTTAGGGTTGCGGCGAGTGTGGACGCCGTGTTGTTGTCGCATTATGATACGCTTCACCTTGGAGCTTTGCCGTATGCTATGAAACAGCTGGGGCTCTCGGCTCCGGTTTTCTCGACTGTGCCTGTGCATAGATTAGGGTTGCTTACTTTGTATGATCATTATTTTTCACGCAAGGTGAATAGTCTTATTTCAATTGCTTTTGGTTGTTGATTTTTGTTCGTAATTTAGTTTGGTGAAACGATGCGACAGTAGTTGCCTAGTAACTTGAATTTGTGAAATGATGCTATTGTAGTCGAGTGTTTGGTGATTACAAATTTACAACTGGTGTTTGTATAAATGTATAGTATGTGATATCTACTTACAAGCTAACTGTCCTATGATGATATTGATTGGTAATGCGGGCACACGGCATAAGCTATTTAGTTATTATCTAAGACTTTAGTAAGAATTGAACATGATTTGCTGATAGATTTGGTAATATATGTACTTATTAGCCAACTTCTTACTCCTATAAAAGTCTAGTATTACAATGAACTGTTTAAAGCATCTGGTTCTTTTGGTCTAGCAGAACACTTGCCTATCTTCCATGCATGTTAATTCTGATTGTAATTTAGTTCAGTGAAATGATGGTACAGTAGTCATGATAGTGTGGTTATTGATGACTGCTTTTGATGACCGGTGCTGCTCGTAACTTAACTTTGTGAAATGATGCTATAGTAGTCAAGTGATTGTACTTGGTGTTTGTATAAACGTGTAGTATGTGATATTTATGTACAAGCTAACTGTCATATGTTAATTGGTAATGCTGGTACCTGAACTAAGCCATTAAGTTATCACAACTGAACATGATTTACTCATATACGTAATAGTATATGTACCTATTACTTAACTTTTTGGTCCTTTAAAAGCTTAGTATTACAATGAATGGTCCAGAGTGTCTAGTTCTTTGGTCTATTAGAATACATGCCTTTGAATTTTGGCCTTATTAAATATCTTTATCTTCCACGCATGTTAATGTTAAGTTGTTGACATTTTTGTTTTATACTTCTGCTGCAGCAAGTATCGGAGTTTGACTTATTCACACTGGATGATGTTGATTCTGCTTTTCAAAATGTGACAAGACTAGCCTACTCCCAAAATCATCATATGTCTGGTAGTTGCTGATGTCAATTTTTTAAACTGTTTTTTTTTTTTGCATTAGACATTGTCAAATTTCGCATGTCTATATCTGCATTAGCTGAAGCCCCTTGTGAGGTTTCTTTGAGTACTTAAGTTATTTCCTATTTTCCTTCGTTAAGAAGACAAGAAAGGAAATTTTAGTAAAACTTTCATATTTTTGTGGAGTAGACATGATTTGCACATGGTATCGGGGATGGAACTAGGGGTGGGGGTGCAGAATCAGCCGCCACTTTAAAGCCTAGAACATTCATAAATTTGTTCTGAAGTATACTAAAATGCATATAGCATATTGTTTCTTTAACTCTTGTATGTTAAATGTATAATTTTGTAGATTTTAGATTCTTGCCCAAGAAATATGTATATTGTATACATATGTGTGTGCTTGTTTTGTTTATGAATGGTTGGACAGAATTGAATGGTGACTTGGAATATAAGTGCACAAATTTTAAACTGGATTTATAGTTCATTAGTTATTTGAAATTTTATATAAGTGTACAAATATTAAACTGTATTTGTAGTTCATTAGTTATTTGAAATTTACAAATTGTAATATTGTATACAATATTTATGTATTTTAGGTATATTAATTGTTTATATTTTTGCTACCAGCCCTTTCATCCCGGAACCGTATTTGCAGGTTATACAATACGAATAGGCAATCACCCATTTTGGTGCTTTGACCTGCAATCAATCCTATTAAATTTCAGTATCAACGATATACATCACCCCTGACCAGATCCTCATAAACACTAACACGCTGACTACCAGAACAATAGGTGGACGGTGTACCAAACTTATTCTGGACTCTACAGATGGTCTTAGTACTTAAATTACTTTTGCTGACAATTTAGAATTATAATAATTCTTTATTCTTGGTCTATTATGCTATATGTGTAAATAATACTATCAACACATTTCTCTTCCCTCTGCGTCTTTTTTTCTTATATGGAGAAGTATGTTGATAAGGACTAATTTTTTCAATTTCATTTTAAGAGTTATTCCTTAATCTGATTTTTGATCTAATTTTTGAGTTTTTTTGAATGATACTAGGAAAAGGAGAAGGAATAGTAATTGCTCCTCATGTTGCTGGCCGTCTGTTAGGAGGCACTATCTGGAAGATAACCAAAGATGGTGAAGATGTCATTTATGCTGTTGACTTCAACCATCGCAAAGAAAGGTACCCTGTCAATGGACTCATCTTCTCTTAAGTTTCTGAAAGGAAAGCGCTTGCTTACAGCTGTGATATCCACCAGGCACTTAAATGGAACTGTTCTAGAATCATTTGTTAGGCCTGCTGTTCTCATAACTGATGCTTATAATGCGTTGAATAGTCAGCCTCCCAGACGTCAAAGAGACCAAGAATTTATTGGTAAATTCCTTATTTTATTTTATCATAGCAGAAGCCTGATTGCAGTCTGACACTTTGAAAAAAGCCTTATTCATGAATTTTGATTTCCTTGTAGATTTGTTTGTGATTCGTCTACTATGCTTTTGCAGATGCCATTCGAAAGACACTTGAGGGGCATGGAAATGTACTGCTCCCTGTGGATACAGCTGGTCGGATATTAGAGTTAATTTTGATACTGGAACAGGTCATTTTGCAAAGTTATGATCTAATATCAGTATCTTATGCTATTATTCTAAACCGCTTTTTTGTATTCACAGTGCTGGGCACAACTTCACTTGGCCTACCCTATCTACTTTCTCACAAATGTTTCCTCAAGCACGATTGATTATGTCAAGAGTTTTCTTGAGTGGATGAGCGATTCAATAGCAAAATCTTTTGAGAACTCTCGGGATAACTCTTTTCTTCTGAAGTAAGATGCCATTGGAACTTTATTATATTCATAAAATGAAGTGCATGATTTTCAGACAAGCATTTATAGCATTATGTCATATGACATCTCTTTTATTGCTTCAATTGTTGGGTGTTGCTCTGACTTCATTTGTATATAAAAAATAGAATGAACATGGTTTTGTTTCTAGTTACTGATGTGCAACAAATTTGATTCTCATCCTCCGTTTGTTCGCTACATAATTATCCTGATATGTATTAACGGGATATAGTTACAAATTTCAGGCATGTAAAACTTTTA